>NC_073624.1:277831832-278136445 GCF_029407905.1 Bubalus kerabau
GACCACCTCATGCGAAGAGTTGACTCATTGGAAAAGACTCTGATGCTGGGAGGGATTGGGGGCAGGAGGAGAACGGAACGACAGAAGATGAGATGGCTGGACGGCATCACCGACTCGATGGATGTCAGTGTGAGTGAACTCTGGGAGTTGGTGATGGGCAGGGAGGCCTGGTGTGCTGAGATTCATGGGGTCGCAAAGAGTCGGACGCGACTGAGTGACTGAACTGAACTGAAGTGACTCAACAGACACACTCATACACTTACTTATACTTTATATGAATAGATATTCTTATTACTATAGAAAAGAAACACGTGCCTATTCTGTGTTCTCAAACTGACTCTTTAATACTGGACACTTTTTATTGCATAGTTTGATTTCCTTTTTTTGTAGGGAAGGAAATAGTCAAATTTTCTGTGCACATTTTTCACAGGGTGCTTTTCAAATGATAGAGGTGTGATAAATATCTGCTGCATGAATGAATGTGTGTGTGGATAAATTAATGAATAAATGAAATAGGCCTCTAATCAATTGTACAAAGTACCGATCAAATGCCATTAGATGACTAAGGACTTTCTGGGAAAATAATCCTGAATTGTTTATTTTCCACTGATTGATTTCTTTAAATGGCATAAATAAAGAAGTAATTATTGTGATACGAACCGGTATGTGTCATGCAAACAGACCAAAATTCCTTTTCTGCTGTGAAGTCAGAATGAAGGTTTTAGGATGCTGAGAGCGTTTTCCTGAATTGTGTGAATGTGACCGTCTCAGAAATTCAGTGAGACAGTGTCAGTGCTCTTCTCTGGATATTGTCGTCCTCCAAGAGTCACAGAAGGGGACTACTATCCTGTTTCAATCCATTTTCCTCTTAACAGTAGTTATTTGTTATATTGACTCTGTCCTGTTGCAGACAATGATCAGGACTTAAGAAAGCAGCAGTAGTTTATAACATGCTGGAAAGTATTAATTTTTAACAATGTGCTTCAGAATAATAGGGCAGCAAACATCAGATGTGTTGTTATGTGTGAGTCATCAGGCATGTGTTTCTTTCAGCCTCTGTCCCTTAGGCGCTCTCTGCCCATTCACTGTGCAAATCACTGGAGAATGGGAATGGTGCAGCCAGAATAGTGCTGAGGCAGGTAGTTCCTTGCCGTTTAAGCCTGTTTATAATGAGTAACTTTAATTCTCAGGGAGCAGTTTTTCTCCCTTCATCCTTAAAACTCCCATTATGCTGCTTTAAAATTAGGAGTCTATTTACACATAAAGTAATGACAGAATAAAATTGAAATAATTATGTCTGCTATTTGAGATGTTTTAAAACCCAAGGCAGGACATAAACATATGGCATGATACACAAAGAATCTGTAAACCTCTTTGTAACCAAATGAAAACATAATTGGTATGTAATTTAAAATTTTATTTTTTATCATGTTGTGCCATATTATAAATATTTAAGACTGTTTTTTCAAATATATATTATCTAAAGGAAAGAAAATTATAATTTTCATATCCTATTTATACTTAAATGTGTGTCCTAGTAGAAACAATTATTGGGGTTTCTATATTTTTGCTTGATGATATCATGTAAACATGCCTGGTGAAATTCCTCAATTTATTCATAATTTCTAAAGCCTCTCTATATCCACACACTAAATTAATCAAAAACCCTGTATTGAATACCTTCCTTGTATAAGTTTTCTGTTTAATCATGCCCCCTACTCTGAAGGAAAATGAGAAAATTAAAGATAATTGATAATTTGATAAAGTGCATTGGGGGAAGGGAGTGGACAAGACACAATAATAGGATTTCTAAAGACCTTTTATAGTAGGATTTAGAAAATAGCATATAGAGGTCTAAATTGCAAGAGCCACCCAATAAATATTGGGGTAAATTATTGAATTTCTTTTATGTGACCAGGTGTATTAAAAATTAGCTTAATTCCCAAGAGATTTTCAAACTGAATTTTGACCATATTTAGCAGAACTTAGAAATGTTTCACTCCCCCCTACCCAAATTAATTGAAGAATACTTTAGCCACTTACTTTGTAAGTATCTGGGTATTGAAAAGCAGGCATGGGGCAAGTGTTCCACAATGTTAGTTCAACTGAAGTCATCACGTGTTTACTTAAGTACTTTCTATGTGTAAGCACATTGTTGGTGTTTGGAATACATAAGTTGAGCCAATCAGATAGGGTCTTTGTCCTCCAGGAGCTTAAAATCTAATGAATGAGTAAATAGTCATGTAACAATGCAGATAGTCATGTAAGAATGCATTTTAAAGTGGGATATGATCCTATCCTGGGGCCACGGAAGGCATCTTGGAAGAAATGACGTTTGGCCTGAAAGGTGAATAACTAAAGGAAGATGGGAGAAGAGAAGAAATAGGCAACTGGGGGAGAGTGGCTTGGAGGCTGGAAGCAAAATGGCCTTTCGGGGCAGTGAGAGGCAGCCAGACTGTGAGTAGGTGAAATTCCAGGTTGAGACGAGACTGGAGCAGTGGCAGGGGCCGACCCTGGGAGGCGAGTCCTCACAGGGAAGTTTGTGCAGAGTCTGAGAGCAGGAGAAGCCACCGTGGGGTGTTCAGTAGGAGAGACCCCACGCATGTTCCACGCAGGGTGCTCTGGCTGTGGTGTGGAGAGTCAGTGGAGGGAAGGGACGCTTTCAAGGAAGCCAGCATCAGGGTGTCTTCCATGTTTCTTGCTTGTCCGGGTGGATGACAGGTCTCTCTTCTCGAAATCCTGGAAGATGAGCAGGGTTTTTTGGTTTGCTTGGATGGGGGTTTGGGGGAAGAGGGATGGGCCGGGATTGTGGATGACAAAGGGAGTTTATTTTGAGGCATGTGAATCTGACGTGCTTGTGAGGTATTTGTGAAGCCGCTGAAAAGGCAGGTGAGTGTTTAAAAGTAGAACTGAACAGAAAGGTCTGATGTGGAGCTAACAATGCGGAAATGATGAAAGCAAAATGAATGAATTAAATGGATTTGAGAATCAGTGAAACTTTGAGTTACTCATGAATGAGTGAAAGAAATATTTGCATATAAGAATATATCTGACTTTTTAAACTATATATTTGTAATATATATATAAGCTATCAGGTCATTTTGCCTGTAGGTTTTTTAAGTTCAGTGATAATTTTATTTACTTTGGCCATGCGCGGTCCTTGTTGCTGTGCAGGGGCTGTATGGTTGCAGTGAGTGGGCCCCCCTCCAATGCCGTGGCGGCCTCTCGTACTGTGGGCCGCGGGCTCTGGGCGCTGGGCTGTGCTAGCCGTGGCGAATGTGCTCAGCTGCTCCACAGCACGTGGAAGCTTCCCCGACCAGGGATCAAACCCACGTCCCCTGGTGGGACGTGGATTGGCAGGAGGATTTTTATCCATTGTACCAACAGGAAAGTCCCCCTAGCTTTTTTATTATTAAATGAGGCAATTTCAATATTACTTTTGACTTTTGATGGTAGTATCCAATGTTTGTCATTTCTAGTACTATTAATCTAGTTTGACAATAAAAATAACTCTAGAATAATGTTTCTTTATTTAGCTTATTTGCTTACTTAAAGATTCACTTTGAGAGTTAAGTGTTTCCTTTAAAAATCTTGATATGCATTTATTTCATCTTGGATAACTTCATAGTACCACAAATAACAGTGACAACTAGAAAATGTGAAGTGGGAAACATATTTTCATTGTGTTCAGAAATGTCCCTAACGCTGTACAAACAAACTGTCAGTCAAAAGATTTTTATAAAAGCACTGTTCATAGAAAGAAACCTGTTTCCTTTGGAGAGTTTTTTTCTCTGGGAAGAAAATCAGGAGCATAACTGACTTTGCTTCTTGGGAGTCCAGCTATCTGGCCAGTAGAGCTCACTGTAATGTTTGAAGTAATGCAACAGTGAGCAATGTGAGCACAGATTACAGCTTTGTTAAAGTGAGAGTCGGTCAGTCGTGTCCGACTCTTCGTGAGCCCATGGACTCTACAGTCCATGGGATTCTCCAGGCCAGAATACTGGAGTGGGTAGCCTTTCCCTTCTCCAGGGGATCTTTCCAACCCAGGGATCGAACCCAATTCTCCCGCATTGCAGGCAGATTCTTTACCAGCTGAGCCACCAGGGAAGCTTTGTACTATTCTTAAATGACTGGGACTTAACAATGGTAGCACAGAAACTGTCTCTTGTTATTTTCACATCTCAAGGCATGTATATTGGTTTACCTAAAATAAAGACATTTCCCTAGTTTTTCTATGACTAAAAAAAGTAATAATAAATTTAAAGAGAAATTATCTTCTGAAAAAGGTGTATTATATCTAGATTTTCTCCCTCTGTTGCTACTGCTGCTGAGTCGCTTCAGTCGTGTCCGACTCTGTGCGACCCCATAGACGGCAGCCCACCAGGCTCCCCCGTCCCTGGGATTCTCCAGGCAAGAACACTGGAGTGGGTTGCCATTTCCTTCTCCAATGCATGAAAGTGAAAAGTGAAAGTGAAGTTGCTCAGTTGTGTCCGACTCTTAGTGACCCCATGGACTGTAGCCTACCAGGCTCCTCTGTCCGTGGGATTTTCCAATCAGCACCATAAGGTTAAATTAAGAGATGAGAAAGCCTTTGAGTAAACTAAGTGACAATTCAAATGATACATAGTGGAAAATGACTGTCCAGTTCCAGAGGAAGACTGAGTTGTTCACCAAGTCTCTTTAGAAAATGAAAGAAAACAAAGATGGATGAACAAAATAGATGGGTTAAAATTGTCAGCAGAAAGGTTTGAGCGAGGTAAAAGCACACGGTGACCCTATTCTGCATTTGGAGCATGGTCTCCGTGTAGCCGCAGTCAAGGACAAAGATGCGGTCCTCAGCCACGGTGCTCAGAGGTCAAGTTTTCTGTTGGCAGTGGCCTTCTCGGTGGGCCTCCCATGGGCCGTTCCAAACTGACTGCTGAGCGAGGTCACTGCTCAGAGCTGTTTGACTGTGGATTTTCATATTTACTTTTTTCAAGGCTTTATTTATTTAGAAGAAAAATATTAAAACAGGAAAAAAAAAGGTTTTATGTGATAGCTGTTAGTTTTCATTACAAAAGAAAGAAACGAGCTTTTCCTTCATTATGTTTCATAGCTCTCTGTTCTAGAGCTGAATTGAAGCCATTCCAATCTTAATATCCATTATATGGGTATTGCTTAAAAAGGACCGTCCCTGCAGCAGGGCCCGGCGCGCGTTCCTCATGTCCGTCCCGCGCCGTCAGCCCGGCCGGGGGAGCAGACAGGCAGCTTTCCTATCCGACGTCTCAGATACGCTGCTTCCCCTCCACAGCGTGAAACCTGCACATTTTCGCAGAGATCTGTGCCCATTTCATTCATCTGCCTGTCTTTCCCGATCCATCTGCCTGTCCAACTGTCTTCCAGTGCCAGAAAACATGGTCGTGCTCTAGAATCCCCTAGATTTTGAAAAGAGATAAGAATAGATTTCTGTCGCTGCTGAACCGAAAGCCAACCCGGCGGCACTGGAACGCGTTGCATCTCCCGGAATCCTTGTTCACAGTTGCAGGATTAATCCTGGGGCGGGGGCGGGGCCTTTTATTGTCTTTGCTGGACGGAAAAGTGGTTTGCTCTTGCCTGCTGGAGCTCGGTCTGATCTAGCTTCTTCTGCCTGTGTACCTGTGACTTAGACGTACCAGTACCAGAAGTCCTCAACTGCAGGAGGAAAGAGAACTCCCCCCCTCCCGCCCCCTCAAAAAAGTGTACTTTACATCCTTTTCTCACGAAACAGGAAATTTCAGGAAGCTTTCTTTTAAAGACTTCTAATGTAATTTTTATTTAGCTAGTTATTTTTAGCCGTTCTGGGTCTTCATTGTTGGAGAGGAAAAGCGCGGGCCCCTTTTCCAGCTGCTGAGAGCGAGTGCTGCTCTAGATGTGGTGTGCAGGCTTCCCACTGCAGTGCCTTCTCTAGCTGGAGAGCGCAGGCCCTCGGTAACTGTGGTCCCAGGCTCGAGAGCACTGGCTCAGTAAGTGTGGTGCGGGGGTTTAGTTGCTTCAAGGCATGTGGGATCTTCCTGGACCAGGGATTGAACGCCTGTCTCCTGCATTGACTTCCCCAGGGGGCTTCCCTGGTAGCTCAGCTGGTGAAGAATCTGCCTGCAATGCAGGAGATTCTGGTTGGATTCCTGAGTCTGGAAGATCCGCTGGAGAAGGGATAGGCTACCCTCTCCAGTATTCTTGGGCTTCCCTAGAAAAGGGAAAGCCTACCCATTCCAGTATTCTTGGGTTCCCTGGTATCTCAGATGGTAAAGAATCCGCCTGCAATGCAGGAGACCTGGGTTTGATCCCTGGGTTAGGATGAACCCCTGAAGAAGCGAAAGGCTCTACCCACTCCAGTATACTGGCTTGGAGAGTTCTATGGACAGAGGAGCCTGGCAGGCTACAGTCCATGGGGTCGCAAAGAGTCGGACACAACTGAGCGACTTTCACTTCACTCCTGCATTGGCAGGTGGATTCTTTACCACTGAGCCACCAGGGAAGTCCCAGGAAACTTCTTCTATTACAAGATGAGAGAGTTTGAGAACCACTGCTTTCAAACAGTATCTGTCGAAGGAAATCTCTTTTTACTTATTGGGGCATCAGAAGTTCACTTAAATTTTTTATTTTGAAGCTCTTCTCTTGGAATTACTCAGTTCTTCATCCAAAGTTGTTTAAATATGGTTGCTTTAAACTTAGGCACATGCACAGCAAACTGTGACTGTCTTGAGGGGTGAAACTGGGCCTCATTCATGTTAAGGCCTTACTCCCAACAGGAGCACTGTGCCTGGCACGTAGGACAGCTGAGTACTGTGTGTGTTAAAGAATCTAATGTAGCTTATTAGCTAAGAATCTTAAATTTTTTGCACCACAAAATATATTCAATTTTTTAAAATACTATTTTATAATGATAAAAAAGTAAATTTCCCTCATAGTATACTCAAAATGTTATCTATGCAAATTATTTAATATGCAAGAGAAAAGCCATGGGAAATAAATAATGGGTAAAGCGAGACATCCGCTTAGAAAAGGATATAGTCAGAGTTGTAAGAATGGCGCGTCTAAGGCAGTGTTGCCCTTGCGTGCTCTCAGTGCCTGTGGTGGTGATGCTTCGTGCTGAAGGACAGTCTTCAAATGAAAGGCTGTGCACACAGGCATTTAGAGGCAGTGCTGAGTACTCACCTCCCTCTCACCGCTTTCATGCTCCTCCCTCGTGGGACAAGGCCTTGAGATGGGATAGATTCCATAAGCCATGCCTTTCGTAACTTAGCGTGAATACAGATGGTGACCATGGCTCACCCAGGACTAAGTTCAATATCACTAATTTCTTTTAAGGTTCCCAATAACAGTCAAGTATTAATTTTTTCATTTGCCACTTTGAAATTGTACAACACTGTGCTTAACATTGCTCAGTCATGTCCAACTCTTTACGACCCCATGGACTGTAGCCCACCAGACTCCTGTGTCCATTGGATTCTCCAGGCAAGAATACTGGGGTGGGTGGCCATGCCCTCCACTAGGGGATGTTCCCAACCCCGGGATGAGACCCAGGGCTCCTGCATTGCAGGCAGATCCTTTAGCAGCTGAGCCACCAGGGAAGCCCACAGAAATAAGCTAAGCTTTGTGAAAGTGATTTTCTGTGACTGGTCTAACCTTCCTCGTTTTATATATGCTGATATCCAGACCTCATTGCCTGTAAAAGTGTCTGTAGTACTGTGCACAGGATTGTAACTTGAAATTTGGGGGAATAATAAAAGCATTAGACAGGCATGTATGAATCCTCACTCTGGAACCATTTGTTTAGGCCAGATCGTACTCTAGGCTTTCTGGGTCATCTCCACCCCAGCTGCTCAGCTCTGTTGTCAGAGCACAAAAGCAGCTACGGAAAATACGTAGACAAAACGGTGTGACAGTTTCAGTAAAACTTTGGCTTGTGGATGAAACATTTAACAAGGGCTTCGTCACTCTTCCCAGCCTTTCTGTTTGTTCCCTTGGAGACCAGGCTCAAACCCTCCTCCCCCGTCAGCTTCTCCTGCTTCTCTTCGTCCCTGGCGGCCATTCTGTGTGCTGTTGTCTTCCGAAAGGAGCGTCTTGCCTCTCCAGCGACATTGTTAGCTGTTTGGTTGTTCCCTTCCTTCCTTCTTGACTCCTTCCCTTCTTGCCATCCTTTCTCCTTCTGCCGCCTCAGTTCTTAATAGATGAGCCAGTAGATATTTGTTGTGAAAAGTGAGTTTAACTCAGAGCTATCATTATAAAAGATACCGCAGAAGTAATTATTTTATTTTAATGTCTCAGGCCCTAATAACCACTCGGTGCTTGTTTGTTGCTAATGAAGATCTTACATTTTTCTCTAACAGATTCAATAAATTATGCTCTTAACATATAAGACTAGGGAGACCAATTAGTCAAAATATTGGAAAGGCCCAAAACTGCTGGGGCCTCCCTGGTGGGTGAGATGGTAAAGAATCCACCTGCAATGCAGGAGACCCGGGTTCAATCCCTGGGTTGGGAAGATCCCCCGCAGAAGGGAATAGCAACCCACTCCAGTATTCTTGCCTGGGAAATTCCACGGACAGAGGAGCCAGGCAGGCTATAGTCTGTGGGGTCTCGAAGAGTCAGACACGACTGAGCGAGTAACACTTTCACTTTCGTACTGTAGTAGATACGGAAAAAATGAAAAAGACGATGTATGATTTATTGACAGGAGTCAATGATCTCATTCCCAAATTGAATACAGATGTTTTCCAAATAATACTATCATGATACTAACTAACCTGGGCAGTCATGAGTGGAAAACGGCTTACACACGCATAGCAGAATAAGCGGCACAGCATCTCCACATCTTGTAGCTCAGCCAGTAAAGAATCCGCCTGCAGTGGGGAAGACCTGGGTTTGACCCCTGGGTTGGGAAGATCCCCAGGAGAAGGGAAAGGCTGCCCACTCCAGTATTCTGGCCTGGAGAATTCCAGAGACTATATAGTCCATGGGGTCGCAAAGAGTCGGACACAACTGAGCGACTTTCACTTCACTATCTCTACAACTTGGAGTTTTGTGAGATTCACTTATAATAATGGTTTTCTTATCTTCAGGTTTTTCACCCTAAGATTATGAAAACACTCCAAGTTATTTTTAGACCCCTCAATAAGTAAGGCTTGTTAGTACTCCACCAGACAGATTGTACAGGGGCTTTTGCCAAGAAAGACTCCACTGTTCTTTTGGAACGATTAGTATTTTCAGCTTCTGCTGACTTCTTGCACTTTGTGATATTTTTATTAGGTTTTGTAGTTAGAGGCTTTTTCTTTATACCTCAAAATGCTAAGACTATACCATGTAAAATATGACTATCAATTCTTCTCCTTTTCTTTCTTCTCCTCCTCCCTTTTCCAAGCCCTGTTGGTGTACTCTGCACACATCATACTCTGCTGGTTCTGTTGGGGATTCTCAAATGAGTAAGAAACTCTCTTAGAAGGAGTTTTTCACATTAAAGAACACAAAAGACATACATACACAACCAGACAATGACATGGAAAATGATGAGCTACAAAAGTCAGATAAGGACTCTGAATTGGGGAAATGTGACTTTCGTTCGGTCAGATGATTGAGCAGGAGAGAATGTGTGCGGGCCCTGTGTGTTACTGGTCTCAGACTGATGGTACTGATGTCCCGAAGAGGGTCACCACACTCCCAAAAATGCTTGACCTACACTTAGAGAGATGGAAACCCATGAAATACGGGTTTTTACCCAGTTTTCTTTGCTGATAGATGTTGACAAACAGTGTAATACTGCCGACTATAGATATCGGCTATAATGGAACTGTACTTTTAGCTTTGGTAGAAGCATTGACTGCTCCTGTTTCTTCATTGCTGTAAAAGTCACTCAGTCGTGTCCAACCCTTTGCAACCCCATAGACTTTACAGTCCATGGAATTCTCCAGGCCAGAATACTGGAGTGGGTAGCCTTTCCCTTCTCCAGGAGATCTCCCAACCCAGGGATCGAACCCAGGTCTCCCTCCCTGCAGGCAGATTCTTTACCAGCTGAGCCACCAGGGGAGCCCCATTCCTTTGTAGGTTTTCTCTTTTCCATTTGCAAGGAGAATGCTCTGTCAGATGATCAGAAACAAAACAACAGTGTCAACAACAAATGACTTTATTTCTGTTTGCAGGTACAATTTGACAATTCATTTGGGTAAAATGGGAAGACATCACTCTTCCAGTTCTATGGCATATCCGATGAATTAAATAAAATCTGGACCAAGTTACTTGTTTAAAATGTTGCAGCTCTGCCTTATTCTGAGAAACAAACGGATATCCACGCTCTCCTTGTGCTGGTGTCCTTGACTGTAGGCTGCCACCGCGTTTCCTGATGGTTATTTCTGATGCAGCCGGTCTTCATTCACACAGAACATTTGCACTGCATTTTGTCTTTGGGATGTCACTCTGTAAGAAAGACAAACATATAGTTTGAGTGAAGATAAATGGCATTTTAAGCATAATATCATGTTCCACATCTTCCTCTTCTATGAATGAAAATTATCTAGCAGTTTAGAGGAAGAGCTTAGTGAAGTAAATAATGAAAAAGTACATCTATATGTGGTCGTGCATTTAAAAATGTCATAACAGAAGATGAATGGAATGTTCAGGTTTATGATAAAAGATTTAGCTACCTTTTGCCAGTGTATGTCAGAACTCTTGGATGAGAACCTACTGTGAGACAGTTTGTCCAGGCGTTTAGGTTTCCATTTCATCTGCCATCTGGGATTTTACTTTTATTTTAAGGAGCTTTGTTGACAGTAGTGATTCTTTCTCAGGTGTAATGTGTTACCTCCATTATGCTTATCATGTTACAAGTACAGAGAAGTTTTTTGCTCCAGGATAACTTCCTAGAATGGTAAAGGTCATCCATTAAATGCTAAGCTCGTTTCTCTGTACACAGATGAGATCACTGTATGAAATTCTGCATGCTTTTAGTGTATACCTTATAATGCCACAAGTTCATGCCAAGCAATGAATATCATATGGATATTGTTACATACTCAGGTAGGGGTAACTTTACGTTGATCATTTTGTGAATTTAAAATGTCAGTAATGGTAAACCATATGAAGATGGGGTTCCCGGGCATAGGACGCCTGAATTCTTGTGGTAATTAGCTACGAATTTTTCTGATGTTCTTCCTCAGTAGTGAAATGTAATGATAGTTCTTCCCCCCGGTCGTTTAGCAGGGGACTTTGCATCAAGTCGTAGTCACCAAATGTTTATTGACTGAATGATAATGTGATCATGTAAATAAAAGTTATTTATAGATAGTAAACTATACAAATAGGTGACATTATTATTTTTATTATATAGCATCAGACCTAGAAGCTATTTTGTTGAAAAAAAAATAAAGTATTATGTACTCCTTGTGGAGTATATATACCCAGGTATACCTGACATAGTTCTTAAACCTATGAGAAATATCTTTTAAATATTTTCTCATTTTCTTTGCTTAATAACATTGCATTCACATTTACTTTTTAAATTAAAAGCTGAGTAATCTTTTTATAGCATATGTAAAAATTGAAGTTTTAAAACGTGGGTCAGTGAATGCTAGGCAGAAGAAGGTTAATTTGCATTTTTATCATTGCTTCTTTTAGCTGCATAATATTTTAATTTTCCAGTCATCTCAGACTATCTCAGTCAGTATCTCTTTAAGTCTATGAATTACTCTTATGAGCTTATGTTAGCAGTGATACTGGCCAGAAACATTTCAAAGGAACAGAAAACTAGGTGCTTGGCGGTTTCCTTTATCCTTGTTACAATAACCAGTTTGAAAGCTTTGAGAAACAAAATGCAGGGGGAAATTATTAGCAGTATTTTTCCACTCAGTGGCTTGTACAAAGACCAGTAATTCATACCTAGTGTGAGCGCTCTGTGCTCTGGTGAAATGGAAGACGTTTTTCATTAGAAGCCTGTGTAAATTCCGAGAAATCACTGTGCTGGATTCTCCTCCCTTCCTCTGTATTTGGAAAGGCATCATTTGTCCTGAGAAGTATAACACCTGTCAGCTGTAAGATTCAGTCTGTCCTTTCTTACAGACATTTTTGTTAGTAGTTTTTCTTTACTACCTTCCTTGATGGACAGCAGCCTTCAACTGACATCTCAAAACTGTGACTCTGATCCAATTACTTAACCTCTTGTGAGAGAAAAGCACTTAATAGAAAGAAAATATAAGACAAGAAATGTGAGTTTTCCTTTTAAGACAAGTTGACTACCACTCACTAGGGAAGGTCTTAAAGCAATTTGTTTTTCTTTTAGTAAACTTACTGTTCTCAAGATCCTGATAATTCAGGAGATAAATATTTAGAATTATTGACTATACTTCACCCTTATAAACATTAGAACCATATATATAATACAGTGGATTCAAATGATTTGTGAACCACTGTTTGGATAAATATATAACCATAAAGTAACAGTCACTGTGAAAATAGGGATTTAAACATAAGTTTATATAAATTATTTTATGGAAGAACTTTACCAAGTTTTTCTTAGAGGTGAATTATATTCAAAGATTGTAAAAAATCTGCAATTAAGTTCATTATCTCCTCCTACCACAGACATATCTTTTAAATAGCATTAACACACCCTGCTCCAAACTTGCATATAGTCTGTAAAATTGGGGTAATCATAGTACTTAAAAGATTTTAGTGAAACTTGTGTTTAGCACAGTGCCTGGAATATTCTAATCACTCCATCAATGTGAGTTAGTGTTAGTAGTCACAGTATTAGTTTTGAAATGTTACAGTAGCAGACCGGAAGAACTGTATTTTGCTTTTACCTCTTGATGTGCTACTTCTAAAAATCTAATATTCCCATTTGTTTTGTATTATAAATCATCTCTTAGGAGGCTTTGTCACTTAAGAGGTAGGAGTTTTAGGGAGCGGCACCCACACATTGTCCTTAATATGCTTGTTCCTAAACTGGAAATTCTTTTTAGGCAGCATCTACAGGACTCCTTGTTCTTCTGGCTTGCCGGAAAAGACGAGACAGTGAGGGCCCAGGCTGCTACCTCCCTGGGGGCTCATTCATTGCTTAGTGCTCAGAGACTCATATCTGCAGCTGTTGTTTTTATCCTGATGCAGCCAGTAATTTACTCAGTTCCAGAAACCATACTTTCAGTCTGAGAGACTCCCTGACCTTTATTGAATTCTCTATGGACAACTACAGTTACGTGCCTGGAAATAATTGCTGTTGTTACCTTTAAAACACAGAAAAATACCTCTAAACATTCACCGTGTGGCCTCGGATAGCTAATTAAGTCCAGAGCGGACTTGCTGTCCCCCTGCCTTGCATCCAGCTGTCTGGTCGTCTGGCCCCACTCCATGTGCGCTCTGAGGTCAGAGCCATGCAGGTCCCCACTGGGTAGATCTTGAGCAGGTCTAGCCTCTGTTCCTCCCGGAAGCGCTGGGCAGCAGCAGCGGTGCTCCCTGGCTTTCATCCTCTGTTTCTTACCTTATTCCTCACATGTGGAGCCACCACACAGAAGCTGCTTGGAAAAAGAGGTTGAGATCTTAATTTCAGCAGTATACCCATCAAAACCCAAGCATGGTCCAGGAAAATTTTCTAAGTCAACATAATTGGATAATTTTCATTTTCAATAAAAAGATTGATTAATGAATAGGAATTTATTGCCTATTCACAGCTACGAACTTACAGCGACTAGAGCAAACCTCCTCGGGCCTAATCTCTACTTTCTTTCATTTTGCAGACACTTATTGGACTATTCATTTTGTGCAAAGCATTGTATTAGGTACCAGCTGTATAACTCCTTTTTATAATCAGGTAGGGATGGCAGTAAAAAGGTAAACACTTAATTAGGTGTTCACTAGTTGTGACAGAAGCTGTGATGGAAGCAAATGGGAGCAATGATGAGAATAAATTGTAAGAAGTGGGATGGGAAAATCCTCTCACGTGGGAAATCGGGAAAGACTACTGAGAATTCTTCACTCTGGTGAAAACCGAAGGAGGTAGCAGTGTGAAGACTTGGGGAACCGGCTCCCAGGCTCTGTCTTGGAAGGTCACTAGGGGGTCCACCAGCCAGCAGAAAAGACTGCAGTAGCCTCTAACCCTTGCACATACTTCCAATACATAGAAACCTGTTAACAGGCAAAATTCCAAGATTATTTTTTACCATGTTTTAAATATTTGTTGGCATGTATTATATGCGGTTCCATCTAATCTTGATTTATCTTTCAATATAGTCACTTTGGGGAAATAAGGCTCTGTCATACATCTGTATTGAATACCAGTACAAAATTTAATTTTAAGATTATCTGCCTTTGGGGATTATCTCTGCTACTATTTTATTACAATACATTTTGAAAAGTTGTGTATATATTGTGTGTTCATTGTACCTAAAATAATAATAAATTATTAATACAAAAAGTATTAATATTAATCCATACAAAGTATGCTGTTAAAAATGAAACCTAGTCTTTGTCTGTAAAGATTGCTGTTTTAAGAAAGATATTCCCAATTAACTATATTGGAAGTCATAAAAAGTGAAAATATCCTTCATGTTTTTATGTTCAAAGTTAATTTTTACATTTCACTAGGGACCCAGAATCAGCAAGTACTTTCAGAAGTAGGCCCCTGAAATCAATACATATATTCTCTAACAATTATTATTTCATAATAGTATTAAAATGCTAATTTCAGTTCTTGATAATTTTTTTCTCCTCCTCTCGTTTTCAAGATTTGCTCTTTACCTATAGTATGCAGAAACTATTAAATGTCATGTTAGTCATTCATTATTCATTGAATAAATAAGTCTCTACTGTGTACAAGGAGCTGTGCTACATGCCAAAGGAACAGCTGGGTACTGAAATAATTCATGCATGATACCAATGTATTGGGGTTACTTCCTTGAGTACACTGAATATATATACTCACATTAGGTAACTGCAAAACAAGCAGATTGTTCATGCATTGACTGTTGCCATAAATTTTTAATCACTTTATCACTTATATGTCACTATGTTATGAAGGGTCATTGCCAGCAGGAAGAAATAACAGTTCTTATGCATACCAGGCATTTTATCTCTCTTTTTTTTCTGTACTGCTTCATCCATGTTTGGTTTTAGCTTTTGCCAGTTTTACTGAAAGCTGTAAATCAGAAATTACATAAGCTTCTGATTTGGCATTTAAATTGATGTTTAAAATATAAAAGTGGGCTTGCCAGCTGCAGGTAGCAGTGTTGAAGGTGAAGTTTGTTCTAGCATGGACACAGGACATATATTTCCTCAGCCCCTCCTTCTTTACCCAGTTATTGAGCACACACATCCTTGTCATACCTTTTTTGAAATATACAAGTTTTTTCATGAGAGAAATAAAAACTATTTCTTAATTATGAAGTAGCATATTTTCAGTTCCTAGATCCTCAAGGTACATTTTTTTTACATGTAATTATGAACTTTGCCATGTCTATGACATTGTAAATATCTGTGACCACTTTGAGTGGTCAGTTTTGTGGGCATAAAATAATGGTCTTCATATGAATAAAGCATTCACAGAAAGCACTTTTAGTATCAGCAGGTGCTTTTGGACTGTTGTCTTTGGCCTAGTTGATCATTTGATGATGTTTCTGGTTCATGTTTGGGGGGTTCCTAAGCAGGGAGGTGCACTCAGGGTGGTGGGCCATCACCTGGGTGTCGCTGCTGAACAGTGCGCACTTCATCCTGTGTGGGGTCCGCAGTGGAGCAGCGCAGAGTGGTGACCGCAGGGATCGTGACGCCCACGCTGCACGCAGCAGTGCCCGAGCCGAATCAGGCATACGGGCCTGAAGTATGTGGGTAACGAACTGTTAAAATAATAAATTCACATATTGTGCAAGTAAAATGGGTTGCAATTTTTATCTTCATAGCTGGAACATGCATTTAATGTGCTTCATATTAAAATTGAGTGTTTTGGTTTGGAAACTATATATAAAATGACTCTAAAGTATATATAGAAAGATAAATATGCAAAATTAATGAAGAAAGCATTGTAAAAGCAAAAAGGATGAAGAAGTTTCCCAGTTGTATGTTAAAATATTTTATAAACCTATAATAATTAAAACAGTAAGTGTGGATGTAAGTATATATAAAATATTGGTGAAAATAGAATATAATGTCAAGAATTAGACTATAGTATAAACTATAGAGATTTAGAGTACAATAAAAGAGATATTGTAAATTAGTAGAAAAACATTTATTTGAATCAATGGTCCTGGACCAATTAGCTAACCATCAGTGATAAGGCTATGATGACAGCAGAGGATTAAGGTTAAATACTTAAACTTTATTTTATTACAAAATCAGCTCCAGATGGAGAATCTGAACACTCTGCTAAGGTTAAATAATTATAATTGGAAATACAGAAAATTTGTAACTTAAAAATTTAATGCTCCAAATATGTACCTTAACATTCTCATTCAGTTCAGTTCAGTTCAGTCACTCAGTCGTGTCCGACTCTTTGCGACTCCATGAATCGCAGCACACCAGGCCTCCCTGTCCATCACCAATTCCCAAAGTTCACTCAAACTCACGTCCATCGAGTCGGTAATGCCATCCAGCCATCTCATCCTCTGTCGTCCCCCTTCTCCTCCTGCCCCCAATCCCTCCCAGCATCAGAGTCTTTTCCAATGAGTCAACTCTTTGCATGAGGTGGCCAAAGTATTGGAGTTTCAGCTTTAGCATCATTCCTTCCAAAGAACACCCAGGACTGATGTCCTTCAGAATGGACTGGTTGGATCTCCTTGCAATCCAAGGGACTCTCAAGAGTCTTCTCCAACACCACAGTTCAAAAGCATCAATTCTTCAGCTCTCAGCTTTCTTCACAGTCCAACTCTCACATCCATACATGCATATCCATACGTGCATAACTATATATACTAACTTGTTTATTTTTTGATTGTTCTATTTAATGCTAAAAAAGGATATATTAAATTTCTGTATTATTTAGTAATTTTATCAAGACCTCCTTGAATTTCAAGACTCTCTGCCCTTCATTCCTCTGTTATGTACTTCCACATAGCAATCAACCAATCACTGTTACATGGAAACCTGGAAGACAAGATTTGAAATAGGTGTGGTAAACTAAATCTGAATATTACATAATGTATAAAGAGATCTTAAAAAGTAATAAAGAAGCAAATAGAAAACTGAGGAGAGGGCATGAACAGGCAGTTAATTTAGAATATGAACAAGTTCATTAATTTCTAATAAATATTTGAAAATGAAATGTAAATTTAAAACAATGAAATACCATTTCTGCTATCGAATTGGTAACGATTTTTTAAATCTTTCATTCCTATTGTAAATTAGTAGAGAAAAACACATCCTCATAAGGAAGAGGTATACATTTGTGCAAGTTCTTTAGATTCAAATTATTAAAATGTAGTAAACATCTGTAAAAATGCATACCCTTTGACACAGCTTTTCATTTCTTAAGAATTTACCTCAAAGAAGTAATCAAAGAAGACATTTAAAAAGTTTTGAAACTATAATGTTTTGGGTTGGCTATCATGTCATTGCATGTAACAGCAAATTTTAGGAAACATTCTAAATCTCAACATAAATGAGACCCTTCTTTTACTACTAAGATACAGTCACAATACTAAATAAAGTATGATTTAATTTTATAAAAATAAATTTTTATTTCCGTATTTTTGCATATCCTTGCCTGGAAAATTCCATGGACAGAGGAGCCTAGCAGGCTACAATCCTTGGGGTCACAGAGAGTCAGAAATGACTGAGGATTCATGCCAACACACCCACATTTACATACAAGTACTTTAGGACGTGTAGCAGTGTATTAATAATTGTGGATAGCCTTTCTTTTTTACGCTTTATCTCTGCTTTCAAAGTGACTGAGTGGACATACTTTACAGTAAAAGAAAAAAAGTCATCTTCATATTTTAAAGATGATAAAGAAGATGACTAAAGACTTTATACCTTAGTAAATAACACAGTTAAAATATATTTGCTCATTTAAAAATTTTATATTTAATATGAACATATATTGGGTGATCTTTGTTATTTTTTCTCACATTTTGTTGCTTAAGAGAGATCAGTTTTCTCCTGAGAAGGCTTTCTTATACTCCTTCCTCTCTTTACTGAACTATCCTAGCACTTATCAAAGATGACAACCTGTATTCCTCTGTTAACTTATCTGTTTCTTCTATTAAGCATGTCCAATAAATACGTAATATCAACCACTGTGTTATTTAAAGGGCTTCCCTCATAGCTCAGTTGGTAAAGAATCTGCCTGCAATGCAGGAGAACCCAGTTCGATTCCTGGGTAGGGAAGATCCCCTGGAGAAGGGAAAGGCTACCCACTCCAGTGTTCTGGCCTGGAGAATTCCATGGACTATACAGTCCATGGGGTCGCAAAGAGTCAGACACGACTGAGCGACTTAAAAAAAAATGTTATTTAAAATATTCTAGTAGCAACACTAAAAATGTAAAAAGAAAAAGGTGCTTTCAGTAGTATAGCTTACTAACTTCTCATATTAAAACATTTCATTTTAACATGTAATTACTATGAAACTTGTCATTGAGTTCTTTTGCATTCTTCTGCTGTGCAGAGTTTCAGAATCCCATGTGTATTTATGGTGAAAGCGCATCTCCGTTTGGACTGTTGCAGATGTCACATGTGGCTAGCGGCCGCCTTACTGACCAGCATAGCATTAGATTGTTCATTAGACTGTCAGGCTCTCCGAGGACCAAGTGTCTCTCTTATTATTGTATCTCCAGTGCCAAATAACTGTCTAGAACTTAGAAAGCACTTTTAATATTTGAACTAGCTTCTGCAGAGTTTTTGGGGGGTGTTTTTGTTTGTTTGTTTGTTTGTTTTTGCTATTCCTGCCTCTGTCGTGGGGCTTCCCTGGTGGCTCAGACTGTAAAGAGTCTGCCGGCAATGCAGGAGACCCCAGGTTTGATCCCTGGGTTGGGAAGATCCCCTGGAGCTCTGTCGTGCTTTTCGCTTACATGCCCATCTCCTGCATCTAAGTGTGTGCTCCTCAAGACAGCAACCATGTTTTATTCAGCATTACATGCCTGACATAGTAGATGTTCCATATATGGTTATCAGAAGGAAATTGGAGAAGTGAGAACACTAATTTTTTATTTCAAAGAACTTTTTTTTCCTGGTAATTCACTCTCTTGAAATATATGTTAAATCTCACAAGGTCAGATAGAATTACATAGCACTTAGCACTGAAAGTAAAGTGGAGGACGTTCAGTCGTGTCCAACTCTGCGGCCGCATGGACTGCAGCCTGCCAGGCTCCTCTGTCCATGGGATTCTCCAGGCTGCTGTTGTACTGTGTTGTTACCAGTGCATTGCCATTCCCTTCTCCAGGGGATCTTCCTGAGCCAGGGATTGAACCCAGGTCTCCTGCATTTCAGGGGAATTCTCTACCATCTGAGCCACCAGGGAAGCACAAGCACTTAGCACTAGAAACTGAACAACCTCAACTGTTTATTTGCTGGGTCTTTAGATGATTAAGCCACCAAAACGGCTGATTGCTGATTTTCTTTTTTAAGATCCCTATCGGTTAGAGCTTCAGTAACCTTCCTTGATATAACTCTGTCCTGTTTTTGACTAACTGCCTTATAGCTATATATACTAACTGTGTTATAGCTGCAGGGTGCTGGCCTGTCAATCCTGATACTCTCTTGCAGTAACATAAGACTTCCTCCTGTGACCCTAAGTGGAGATGGACAGCAGTTGCTCAGATTAACCACATAGTGAGCTTTCACGCTAGTAATATTACTTATTGTATTTTCCTTCAGCTTTTTCCCAGTTATCAAACACTGATTTTTAGAAGTTTACATCATAGAATTGTTAAGGCATATTTTTCTAATAGAAGAGATGAGATTATAATGTGTTTATTGGGTCTGTGAGAGGTCGTTCCCCTCATAAATAACATCACAGTGACACTAGTGAATACTTTCACTTTGTCAGTAATAATAACTGAGCAGCCATCAAACGCCAGTGTGGTGTTAGTTGCTAAGTGCAAGGAAAAAATTTAAATTTTTTTTCTGACATGCTCTTAGCTAATGGTTTTATTTTAGGTAGGAGCCTGGGAATCATTGTGGAGCCATGTCAGCATCAACATACAATAATCAATTGCTATTATAATTATCACTAATATTGTTATTAAGTTTTCTTTGAAGAATCAACAAAACATGCTGTTGTCAATATTCAGAAACAAATGCTGTTTATCTTTAGAAACTTAAAAAGTACCAATAACCTAAAGATAAAACCAAAATATGCAACTGGTTTTAAGCCAGATGGCACATTTGGAATATGGACTTTGACCTCTCAGTCTGTCCTCATAGGAAAGATGCAACAAGCTAAGGAAATTCCTGAAAGGACAACTAAAATAAGTACTATGCAGATAAACTGCTACCTCGGGAAGGCATTCATTTGTTCATTCATTTAGTCTATTGAGTGCTTTATTATGTCTCAGGCACCATTCTAGGAGCTTGGGAAGTGTCAGAGAACCAAACAAATATGCCCACCTTCCAGTGCTTCCAGTGAAGTTCATACTTTAATCTTAACCATAACAGGCTCTGCTATAAGGCCACATTGAGAGAAGAGTAAAGCTGGAAAGAGGGTGGCCCGGGAAAGGAGGTCGCCTCTTACAGTGTCCCAAGACAGAAGGCATCAGGCCAAACTCCAAAACCTGTGTCTGAGGACCCTAGCGCCCTGAAGTCCAGTTCAGGTTGAAATTGGTACCCGAGAGCCCTGTGGGTCTCTGAGGAGCACCAGGCTGTGGAGAATCCAGTGCAAGTGGGGAGGTGGAGAGGGGCCAGGCTGTCCTTCCTGGAAAAGAGCACTCATGGCTCAGAGGCAAACCCAGAGGGCAGCTCCTGGTGTGGGGGGTGGACTGCCGGGGCCCGAGCCGCAGCTGGCGGAAGTCAGATTGATGCCAGGCTCCTCTGAGTAGCTAGCGGAAATGAAAACACAAACAGGTGGAACCTGACTGCGTGACCGGGAGAGCAGAGTGGAGGCCTGTGTGTGGGGAAGCTTGCTGCTGCCGCCAGAGTGTGTTTGCTCCTATGTGGTTTCTAAATGATGGTTATCCACCATGTATGAGTCATTGCAGATGTTTACGATATATGAGTTGGAAATCATTCATACTGGAAATTTCAGTTTTATTAAAAAGAAAAGATCAGTGTGTTTTGAGGGGAAGGGTTACCCAGATCAGATCAGATCACTTGCTCAGTTGTGTCCGACTCTTTGCGACCCCATGAATCGCAACACGCCAGGCCTCCCTGTCCATCACCAACTTCCGGAGTTCACTCAGACTCAAGTCCATCGAGTCAGTGATGCCATCCAGCCATCTCATCCTCTATCGTCCCCTTCTCCTCTTGCCCCCAATCCCTCCCAGCATCAGAGTCTTTTCCAACAAGTCAACTCTTGGCATGAGGTGGCCAAAGTACTGGAGTTTCAGCTTCAGCATCATTCCTTCCAAAGAAATCCCAGGGCTGATCTCCTTCAGAATGGACTGGTTGGATCTCCTTGCAGTCCAAGGGACTCTCAAGAGTCTTCTCCAACACCACAGTTCAAAAGCATCAATTCTTCAGCGCTCAGCCTTCTTCACAGTCCAACTCTCACATCCATACATGACCACTGGAAAAACCATAGCCTTGACTAGACAGACCTTTGTTGGCAAAGTAACGTCTCTGCTTTTCAATATGCTATCTAGGTTGGTCATAACTTTCCTTCCAAGGAGTAAGCGTCTTTTAATTTCATGGCTTCAGTCACCATCTGCAGTGATTTTGGAGCCCCCCAAAATAAAGTCACCCACTGTTTCCACTGTTTCCCCATCTATTTTCCATGAAGTGATGGGACCGGATGCCATGATCTTCATTTTCTGAATGTTGAGCTTTAAGCCAACTTTTTCACTCTCCACTTTCACTTTCATCAAGAGGCTTTTGAGTTCCTCTTCACTTTCTGCCATAAGGGTGGTGTCATCTGCGTATCTGAGGTTATTGATATTTGTCCCAGCAATCTTGATTCCAGCTTGTGTTTCTTCCAGTCCAGCGTTTCTCATGATGTACTCTGCATATAAGTTAAATAAACAGGGTGACAATATACAGCCTTGCCGAACTCCTTTTCCTATTTGGAACCAGTCTGTTGTTCCATGTCCAGTTCTAACTCTTGCTTCCTGACCTGCATACAGATTTCTCAAGAGGCAGATCAGGTAGTCTGGTATTCCCATCTCTTTCAGAATTTCCCACAGTTTATTGTGATCCACACAGTCAAAGGCTTTGGCATAGTCAGTAAAGCAGAAATAAATGTTTTTCTGGAACATTCTTGCTTTTTCCATGATCCAGCGGATGTTGGCAATTTGATCTCTGGTTCCTCTTCGTTTTCTAAAACCAGCTTGAACATCAGGAAGTTCACGGTTCACATATTGCTGAAGCCTGGCTTGGAGAATTTTGAGCATTACTTTACTAACGTGTGAGATGAGTGCAATTGTGTGGTAGTTTGAGCATTCTTTGGCATTGCCTTTCTTTGGGATTGGAATGAAAACTGACCTTTTCCAGTCCTGTGGCCAGTGCTGAATTTTCCAAATTTGCTGGCATATTGAGTGCAGCACTTTCACAGCATCATCTTTCAGGATTTGAAATAGCTCAACTGGAATTCCATCACCTCCACTAGCTTTGTTTGTAGTGATGCTTTCTAAGGCCCACTTGACTTCACATTCCAGGATGTCTGGCTCTAGGTGAGTGATCACACCATCGTGATTGTCTGGGTCATGAAGATCTTTTTTTGTATAGTTCTTCTGTGTATTCTTGCCACCTCTTCTTAATATCTTCTGCTTCTGTTAGGTCCATACCATTTCTGTCCTTTATTGAGCCCATCTTTGCATGAAATGTTCTCTTGGTATCTCTAATTTTCTTGAAGAGATCCCTAGTCTTTCCCATTCTGTTGTTGTCCTCTATTTCTTTGCATTGATCGCTAAAGAAGGCTTTCTTATCTCTTCTTGCTATTCTTTGGAACTCTGCATTCAGATGCTTATATCTTTCCTTTTCTCCTTTGCTTTTTGCTTCTCTTCTTTTCACAGCTATTTGTAAGGCCTCCCCAGACAGCCATTTTTGCTTTTTTGCATTCTTTTCCATGGGGATGGTCTTGATCTGTGTCTCCTGTACAATGTCACGAACCTCATTCCATAGTTCATCAGGCACTCTATCTATCAGATCTAGGCCCTTAAATCTATTTCTCACTTCCACTGTATAAACATAAGGGGTTTGATTTAGGTTATACCTGAATGGTCTAGTGGTTTTCCCTACTTTCTTCAATTTAAGTCTGAATTTGGTAATAAGGAGTTCATGATCTGAGCCACAGTCAGCTCCTGGTCTTGTTTTTGCTGACTGTAGAGAGCTTCTCCATCTTTGGCTGCAAAGAATATAATCAATCTGATTTCGGTGTTGACCATCTGGTGATGTCCATGTGTAGAGTCTTCTTTTGTATTGGTGGAAGAGGGTGTTTGCTAACCCTTAATTAATAATGATAGCTAAAAGATTAGACTAAGACATCAGAAATACTTTTTCCCTTCCTAAGTTGTTATGGTAAATAAATAACTTTTCTATTTTTAAGGAAGTGTATTAGCTTGTGAGTATCTCATTTCTCTCATTTGGAAAATAAATGTTTCCTGTAGTTGTCTTCTTGGGAAATTGAAACATGATTTCAAATGGCTAACCTGTCATGCAGAAGAATTCGGATATTGTAATTATAGATGGAATGTTTGAGGGGCTTTTAGCAGGGAAATAAGATGAAATTTATTGGGGACACTGAACTACAGTATCTGGTTCATCATACGTTTATAGGTAGGACACAACCGAAGTATTCTCCAGAATTACCCACAGCCTACTCTCTCCAACCCTGACTCACGCCCATCTGTTTGTAAATGGGCTGATCCCTCCCCTTTGGGCCTTCACTGTCCCCTGGACTTTTGCTGACACCTTGCTGCTTCTGATGACTTCTGCCACTGCAAGCTGGAGTTCTAATAACCAACACTCCAAAGTAGAGAAGAAAGCAAAGAGACTACAGTAAAGCTCTCCTTCACAGCCGTGCTTTCTTTCGCTTGGCCTGGGCCATCCCACATTTACTTATGAAGCATGTTGATACAAGACTGGGTATGAGCTAGCTCAAGAAGCATAGGGATGAAAAATGCATACATATATTAGAAGGGTGTTTTCACTGGCTGTCTCTCGGCTCTGTATTTTCTGTTGTTGTAAATTTTTGTTTGATTGCTCTGGGTCTTCCCTGTTGGTGAGGGCTTTCTGCAGTTGCAGCGAGCGGGTGCTGCTCTTCACGGCAGCGCACCGGCTTCTCGCTGCGGTGGTTCTCTTGTTGCGGAGCACAGGCTGCAGGCACGTGGGCTTTAGGAGCCACAGTACGCGGGCTCAGTAGTTGTGGAGCCTGGGCGTGGCTGCTCCGCAGCCTGTGGAATCCTCCTGGGCCAAGGGTCGAACCCATGTTCCCTGCATTGGCAGGCGGCTTCTTATCCACTCTCCCACGAGGGAAGACCTGTCTGTGTTTTTGAAGTGTCCTCAAGTATGAATGGGCTTCCGAGGTGGCTCAGTGTTAAAGAATCGGCCTGCCAGTTCAGGAGATGGAGGAGTCCTGAGTTCGATCCCTAGGTCAGGAAGATCTCCTGGAGGAGTGTATGGCAACCCACTCCAGTATTCTTGCCTGGAGAATCCCATGGACAGAGGAGCCTGGCGGGCTACAGTCCATGGGGTCACAGAGAGTCAGACACGACTTAGCGACTGAGCATGCAAGTGTGAATAGCACGTGCATACCACATACAAAATAACTTTGAAATGTTTCTCATAGTTATTCTCTAAGTCATACTCTTTTGAAAGACAATCTTGAGAGTAATGATAGCAATTACATTTATTTAGATTGTTATAGCTTCCAAATTACTCTCATAAACAGTCTCATTTGATCCTCTTAGAAACCAAGGGAGGTAATTATCACCATTTTATAGGTGAAAGAACAGAGGTTTAATGAGAACTTGTATGCTTTCAGAGCTTCCATCTAGGATTCCTAACCTTCACATCCATCCTTTTATCCCTGCATTGCAAAATCTGTTTACATCGATAAATTTAATAAATCAAAAGAATGTTTTATTAAAACTGGATAATAGTTCAAACTCATGAGTCTCCAGTCTGAGTGTTAACTTACTTTTATTGTGTTTGTATAAAGCAAACAGCCTCTCAACTCTGATTATTACTAAGGCAACCTGTAGTATTTTTATGGTCATACAAGTAATTTTGATGTTGTCTATATGAAGTGAAGAAGCCTCATCCTCACATACCAGTCAGGTAATACAGGCTTTGCAATTTATCTGTACAATCTCATGCTGTAGCTTAAAATTTCCAAAGTCTGTTGGTTTCCTTGAGAGGAAGTATTTTTGAATTGTGTCTTAATTGAAATGGTTTTTCTGGGCTCCAAAATCACTGCAGATGGTGATTGCAGCCATAAAATTAAAAGACGCTTACTCCTTGGAAGAAAAGTTATGACCAACCTAGACTGCATATTAAAAAGCAGAGACATTTGTCAACAAAGGTCCGTCTAGTCAAGGCTATGGTCTTTCCAGTGGTCATGTATGGATGTGAGAGTTGGACTATAAAGAAAGCTGAGTGCCGAAGAATTGATGCTTTTGAGTTGTGGTATTGGAGAAGACTCTTGAGAGTCCCTTGGACTGCAAGGAGATCCAAGCAGTCCATCCTAAAATAGATCAGTCCTGGGTGTTCATTGGAAGGATTGATGGTGAAGCTCCAATACTTTGGCCACCTGATGTGAAGAGCTGACTCATTTGAAAAGACCCTGATGCTGGGAAAGATTGAGGGCAGGAGGAGAAAGGGACAACAGAGGATGAGATGGTTAGATGGCATCACTGACTCAGTGGACATGGGTTTGGGTGGACTCTGGGAGTTGGTAATGGACAGGGAGGCCTGGCGTGCTGCAGTCCGTGGGGTCACAAAGAGTTGGACACGACTGATTGACTGAACTGAACTGAAACAGTAGCTTTTATAAACTACCTGGTCTGTTCAGTTGGCTCTGTGAGAGAGGGGGGCATAGAGAAGGAAGCCTCCAACCTAGAGCCAGTCCTGAGGGCTTCAGAGCTCTGCTCACGGCTTCCAGGGGAGGAGAGTGGGGGGTGGCATCAGAGGCCCCGGCTCTCCTTGACAGTGGCCAGTCAGGGGTTGCCCGCCCCACACCGTCGCTGACCCCTGAGGGTGAGCCAAGCCTGGGTAGTTCTGCCGTGCTTGTACCTGGCCGGCTCTCACGCCGGGCCTCTGTTTCTCTGCTCAAGTGTCTCTGGAGCCTCTGTGAAGTCGTTAACCTTGGTCTGACCTATAGGAATTCGGGGAAATAGAAGAGGAGGGTAAGGCTAGCTTCCAGCGATAGGGAACAGAGCTGTGGGGGAACCCAAGACAGTGTTCCATCTCATCAGTCTCTAAATGCATCTCGACGAAAATCCATCTCGTTAGTCACACACTGATCTAACAAGCCTTTCACCCAGAGGTACCATAAACAGAAGTGCTAACCCCTGATGGCAAGGAGCCATAGACAGGGATAGGAAAATCAGAGGTGGTAAGAGGCTGAGCTTGGTGAAAGGTGCTCTTTATAGCGCCCTAGTGGCTTCAGCCCTGTGAGCAAAGAAGCAAATAAGGACACCAAAACCAATTTTCGATTCCACTCCAGTCTTTAGGGCCTAAGGTTTCCGTCAGGCCCAATCCTCCACTTCTCCTCGGGAACTCGGCCCCCACCTGTGTAACTTGGGGTGGACGTCCTGCCCTCCTGCAATGTCATCCTGAAGACATCGCAGGCCTTCCGCCCAGCCCAACCCCGGGCCAAGGCACTGATGTCCTCTCCTGGTCCCTGCAGTCCACCTCAGGCCAGGAGGTTCCCTTTCACACTGAAACCGGAGGGACTTCTGCCTTGAGAGTGTAGGAGAGGATGTCACGTGTAGGGCTGGGGCAAAGGATATTCAGGAAAAAGAGGGTGGGGAAAAGAGCACCTGCTCTTGGTTTAAGGAAAGAGGGAAATACTTTGTCTCCCTAAATTGCCCATGGGATACTTGCAGGTCCTCAGGAGGTTTCATCACTCATACTATTCATTATGAGTTTTCTTGCATGTTTCCTGTAGTGGGCATTTCTTGTAGAGACAGTAAATGGAAGAGAGATTCTGTGAGACCATGTTAACTAAAAGCCTTACTAGACTTAGCTACTGTCTCCAGAACTTCCGTTTATCTTGTTTGAAGCAGTGCCGCTACCTCAAAAATTCCTCGTTTCTCCAATTCCTCCCAGTCTTTTAGGATACACTTAGTTCTCCCTGAGTTTCCATCTGATATTTCACAGATCGGGGGCTGTGAAGTCACTTCCCATCTCTGAACAGTTAGGAGACTATTCTGGTTGTCTCAGCAAGCAATGAGGGCATGTCCTATGACACGTAGTGTGATTGCCAAGGGAGGGTTGAATTCAAGAGTTTTTTCCAGATGTAGAATAATGATAAATTATTGATGTGTAGAGTGAAGGAAAGGGAAGTGTCAAAGAAGATTTCGAGTATGTGTTTCTAATGTAAGTAGGGGGCCCATGGCAATCCATCAACCAAGACTGGGGGGAGAGTGGTCAAGACTGATGTTTTTTGAGATTGAAATATCTGTAGTCATCCAGGAAGAGGAATCTTGAAGAGTTCTGCGGAAGTAGTGGAGTGGGAAATATGAAACTGGGATGCTGGCATCAGCCTCAACTAATGCCGCTATGTGATCATTAAAGCCACGAAAGAGAGTACGAATCATACAATCACACAGAGCCGTGAAGGAGAATAAGATAGCCCAAGGGGAGAGAAGAGAGACAGGTCTGGGCCAGAGCCACGTTTGAGCATAGGAAGAGGAGCCATTGAAAGACTCCAAAAGAGTACAAGGGGCCCGGATGGGTCAAGGAGGGTATAGATGGGCCTTGGGTCTTTTCTGTAATAATCAGAGCTTCCTCATCTCCCACAGCCACCTTCCTGAATCTCTGTCTTGCTGCCAACAATGCCAAAGATTCCCTCTCCCACCCTGTACCCAAAAGGACAGGGCTGCTGTCTTCTCATAACTTAGGGAACCTAGTAAAGGGCAGGAAAATTGTTCCTATTGAACAACCAAACGTTCCTATTGAATACTCCTTTACCAAGGGAGCATTTTTAAGGAAACAAAGTTTGACCATCCCTTCAGATGTCAGAAGTGTTTTTTTTTTCTTTTTTCCCCATTTCTTCCCAGTAAGATTTAGAGGTTTTCTGGTTAAATCAATATAAAAATTGCCCTGGTAACATATGCCCTGGGTATGAAAGCAAGCCCTCCTCCCTTCATTTTTTTCTGGCTAGGATGTGTAGATATGGGAACACACATTTTGCTGACATGTTCTGAAGCTTGGTATTTTGATAAATGAACCCGGGAACAAGAATTGATGGAAAACTTCTCACTTTTACAGTGGCGAGGTAAGTATCAGTTAGAAGGATGGGCAGCCAGGTAGCTGACAGGGTCTACACAGAGCTAGATGGATCGCAATAAAAGCATGAATCACAGAGAGAACACTGCCATCCGTTACCAAGCTGACTTTCGAGTATGTTATTGAATTGTAGCAGAAATAAAGGACAAAACTTTTTTCTCTGACTCCCCGAAAAAGCTCAAATTGCAAATACCTTTAGTGCCTAGTAAGCAAAGCAGTGCTGCCTTATGCAATGAGAAGTATTGCTGTAGACAGTGAAAGCGCATAGGTTTTCTTTTTTTTTTTGCTGTTAGCAGATTAAGACTATTTTTATCCTGTGAACACAAAAACTGTATTCATGTTACATAAAAAAGGAAGGCATTATTTTAGTGGCTTTTAATAGTGATTCATATAAACCCTTAAATAGAAAACAAATGGGTTAAAGTAGAGCAGAATTATACCTATAAGAAAATTACATTTCCCTTTCCACTATATTGGATAATTACACAGACACAAATGAAGAAATAGTGCAAAACATATCCTTTCTGAAGCAATATTAAAGGCTTCTTGAACTGGCAGCTTACCACACATTAATCATAAGGTTGTTTCATTTCATGCTCATATTGGCCAAATTTTTCACATAAATCCCGTGGGAAAGAATTTGGCTGTCATTTGTAAGATGCATATCATCAGTGGTATTGGGGCACAGAAAAATTGAAAAACAGTGTTATGAACTAGAAAATACATCTTTTTAAAAATTATCATCAGAAAGCTATTGATGATTTTTTTTGAGAGAGCAGGGGAGAAAAATGACTAAATGCTAAACCCACTGAAATTATTTTGGTGTTTGATGCTGCCCCTTATGAAAGTTTCATACCTCAAATGCGTTTTCCTTTAACACCCCTGTTAATGTTAGAAAAAGATTAAAGCCTTCTGTCTTTTAACTGGAAACATTAAGAATACATAGAAAGCGCCTTTCATCATCTGAGTCATCTGATCCTAGGGATGGACGGAGGGAAGGAGTGTTACGTGGTGGAGATAGACCTTCTTATCATTTATCCAGGTGGAGAACTTGAGAGCACAGTGTTCTCGTAGCTCATTTCTGCTTCAGCTCACGTCAGAATCCGCTGGCCCTGTGCTCCGTGACAGCTCCTCCTCTTCCACGTCTCGAGCACGTTACGTTTAGCGACCTGGGGAAGTCTGCAGGAGCTGGCAGCTGCCTCCCTGTGGTCCCTGTAACGGCCTGCACCGAAGTCTAGACCGCACAGAGGCCTCACTGGGCCAGCAGCCCAGGGGGCACAGGGGCCTCACCTGTCTTGTGTTCCCAGCATGTGAGTTCTCCGTGGCACTGGAGAGGACCTATTTCATGAGTATTAAAAAGAAAAGAGAATTTCTCATATTTTGAAAGTATAAATTAAACTTCCTTTCTCCATTTTCACACAAGCCATGTTGATGATATCCTGTTTCATCATGAGTATCTGAAGTATTTATTAGAAATAAGAAAAATTCACAGAAGTTTCAGGTCATAACATAATTGCAGATAAAGATAATATTTTTTTCCTCTGCATTGGACTTGATAGAAGCTTCACTAAGGCGGAAAGCCATCAGAGGTCCTGCAGAGCAAATATCAGCCATACTCCAGTCATCACAAAGGACAGGAAAGTTTTACCTCCTGTATCAGTTAGGGCAAGCTAGGTTATGCTGCAGTAACAAACAGCATGAGACTCTTAGGAACTTAAAGCAGCTGAATGTATTTCTCACTGCAGTCCATCACGGATCAGAAAAGGAGCTCTGCTCACAGTCGTCACCCAGAGACAGAGCCTACTGGTTCTACCGTCGCAGGGGCAGGGAACTTGTGAAGTCGTGGACTGACTGGCTCTTCAAGTTGTTCCTAGATGTAGCAGTCTTCACTTCTCATGGGTACTGACTACATCAAGTCACAGGGCAGTGCGTGAGCTCCACGTGGTGGGCGTGTATAACCCTCCTGCTGGGAGGACGCTGTGTATTCGTCGTGCACGGTAGCACAGCGAGCGCACTGGCGGTTCTGCCTGCTGTGCCAGTGGAGTGTAGGCGCCTGAAAAGTTTGCTTGGTTTATTGTGGTTTTAAAAGCCACCGGCTTAGGAGTCTAGACACACATCAAGTGGACGAGGCCTTGGACTTCATGGAATGCTCGCTCCAGTATGGCTACCAGAGCATGGATTCCAAGGTTTTTTTTGGTCCTAATTTGTTAGCACCAGTGAAATTTTCATGAAAAGTATCTCTTTGACCATGGATTTCACATAGTAGCTTTAGGCCGAGGGAATAAAAGCAGTAACAAGCGTCTCTGACAGGAGACTGAAAATAGAAGGAGGGCACAAGAGGCTACTCTAGGAACCTGTTTCCTTTCTGTTAGGGACTTAATGGGCTTTTTCACTAGGAACAGCTTTTTACCTGCGTTTTTGAAAACGTTAAATGCGTTGTCAGTGAACCACAGTAGAGCATTTGAAAATTCAGTTCCACTTCGTTTGCTCGACTTGTAATAATCTGACCCCAACTCCCTTCTCAGTCGTTTTAATTATTTAGATTATATGCATGGCAAGTGTGGGTGTCTTGTTTAATGGTGAGTCACTGAGCAGGTGTGGGAATTAGACAAACAAGGAGGCTTCAGTCCGGGACATTTTCATAAAAGAGGTAGATCTTTAGGGACTACAAAGTGGTTTGGAATTTTTAAATGACAAGAACTATACTTAAGGGAAATAAAAAGAATGGCATGGCTTCGTGAAGCATTTATTAAACAAGTGCTATAGTACAGACTGTGCAAGGTGTCGGGGATCCAAAGAAGAGTGAGAAATGATCTTCCCTTGAAAGGCATTCAAAGCCTTTCCGAGCGTACAGTATCGATGGGGGATCTGGGGAGGGAGATTTATTCAAAGGCTTCAGAAGGCAAATTCAGCTAATAAAAGTCAGCTGAAGATGGACTAGAGAATACGGAGAAATTAAGAGCAGACTTCGAAGAGACTGTTCAGTATATATTAGCTCTGAGCACCTTTTGCACTTCATTTTGGCCTCTTCTGTGAAATCTAGAGTTTTGTGTGAAAATGTGGGAAGCATAGAGTATTAGAATTGCAGAATGTGTTCCAGCAGTGAGTACTAAGGAAGCCGGACTGTTCTGCCTCTTCAGTGTTAGAGAGACTGATGGGCAGACAGAACCGAAGGGGAGTTTGTTGTTGTTGCTGTTCTATCACTAAAGGTGGGCTGTGGTTACTTGAGGACAGACCAGCACCTGGGCATCACTTCGGCCTCTCTGATTTAGGCAAGGGCCCAGCTACGCTGAATGACCTGCTCCTGTTTCATTAGGAAGGAGTTCAGGGTCAGTGAGAAGCAGCAGCGGCTGTGTCATCCGGTTAGTATCTCGGACGGTTCACCTCCGCGTTTGCAGCACTCTTGGGCACATCGGGAAGGGCTGTATCAGAGAACCGCACGGCTCGGACCACGTCCACCGGCGGGGTGCAAAGAAAAGAGCTTGTTCTGTGTGATAACATGCTTGACTGTAGACACGTAAATTTAGTTGTCTTCTTGCCAACCTGAAAGATAGATTGCCTCATCAGTCTTCCGAGTATTGAATGAAAGAAAGAACCAGCAAAAACCTTTGGGGAAAATCAGAGCCCTAGCTAAGGTCCAGTGTGAATAAATTTTCCTTTACCATATTTTATTTAACTTCCCTTTAACTTATTTTATTTAACTTTCCTTCAACTTCCCTTTCCTTTAACTTATTTCTCATCTCAGACCCTTCTACCAGCCTGACTGCCACTCACACTTCAAAATTCCCAGATCTCCTCCCCTTCTCAGCCATCACCTCCTTGGAGGCCTTCCTGTCAACCCCGTTAAAATCACCTCCTCCTCTCCCCTTACACTCTGTATTCCTACGGGCTCCTTTTCCCTAGTAACAGAGACAGCTATCAGCAACTGTATTACTTAATTACTTGCTTACTGTCTGTGTGTCAAACTAATCTGTAAGCTCCATGAGGAAAGGAATGCATCCTATTTACTGTTGTATCTCAATAAATATTTGTTGAATTTTCAAAGCCATTACTCACCATAAATGCCTGATACAGGAAAACATAGTTTTCTTGGGGAAGGCGATTCATATAGATGAAGTAGAGAGCTGTCTAAGCCTTGAGTCTCCTCTCTGCCCTTTTTTTTTCCCAATACTTTTCCTTCTACCATTTTTTACCGATAATTGTTTTTATGAGAGTAAGTAGTATTAAAATATTGCTAATTTTAGAATTAAACATCAGAATAGTTCCCTGTGTCTCAGAGGTTGTGGGGGGTCCTTTGTAAAATGGGTAAATATTCCTTCTCTGCTGGTGGGGCCTCTGACTAGCCGTGGGCTTCGTCAGAGACTCAAGCCTTCCGTGTGCAGTGAGGAACTCGGACAGAATTCTTCAGGGCCTTCCGCCCTGTAGCATCATATGTGATCATCTACATCTGGGTGATGTTTTCTCACCTCAGTTATATCCCTAAAAGTGGGAATATCTGAGAAATGGGATTTGTTTCTTATTTGGGGGGTTTGTTTTAGTTTGGTTTGTTTTTCCTGCTGATCTAGCCAGAACAGGAAGGTTGTTTATCAGTGGGGTTTTTTTTGGAAAGACGGGTACTGCACGGCTTAAAAGATCTTGGTTTCCAGGGCTCAAACCCAGGCCCCAGCAGGGCAGTTGCCAAGTCCTAACTGCTGGGCTGTCAGGGAATTTCCCAGGAAAGCCTTTTAAGGACCTGGTCCATTTCCCTTCATTCCTGGAATCACAAAGGCCAGAGAGCTGCTGCTAAATGTAGTTTGGGCCCGACAAGGACACAGTGTTTCAAGAGCTTACTGCATAAGGAGAGCAAGAGAGGAAGTATAATGAATACGGAAACAAATGTGAATACTTTTTGTATTCATTCTAATTCCACATTAAGAAAACTGGAGAATAGGAGAATAAATATATTGAGTTTGTAACAGTGTCTCTCTTAATTCTTCCATGAGTAATCTTCAAGTTGTGGAGAGACAAGTCTTGTTTTTATTCATCAGATCTCCTTTTCCTGGTTTATTTTTTCAGGAAGCTCAAATAATCTGAGTAAGATTGTTTATTGATTGAAAACCTAACTGAACTTTTGTTGTCGTGTTTCTTATAGACAGGAGTGCACGTTTATGTTCATAATGTGCAGCGAACAGCTACAGAAAGCTCTGCCTGGCCAAAGGCGGTTTCTCCCTTCGGTGTGAACGTTCTCACAGCTCCAGGGTTGCACGTGCGCATATCACTAACTACCCAGTGTGTCCTGAGAAGGTGACCCTCACTCGAGCCTGCACAGTCAAAACAGGAGCTGGACTCTCTCCCCAAAGGAATTGTTCTCTGAAATCTCCAGCAGACATCTCCTCATAGAGCTTTACTGCAGTGACATAGAGAAGGAAACGTGCAAGTGGTAGCTCAGTCGTGTCCAGCTCTGCATTCCCATGGACCTTAGCTCGCCAGGCTCCTCTGTCCATGGAATTTTTCAGGCAAGAATACTGGATGGGTTGCCATTCCCTTCTCCAGGGGATCTTCCCGACCCAGGGATGGAACCCAGGTCTCCCACACTGCAGGAAGATTTTTTTACCATCTGAGTCACTATATGAAAAAAAATTTTTTTAACATCCTGATAAGGAAACAAGATGTGTAAAATTATTTTTCATATGATTTTATGAAGCTAAGTTTACCTTCAAATAATGTGCTTCAGTGCTTTATGTTTGCTTTACAGATATGTTCTTGCCTGAGTTGTAAAGCATTCTCCTCACCCCTCCTTAAATCACTCATTTATGCTTTGCAGTACATGGCATCAGCCTGTGCTTGGTATCTTTCCATGGAGGCAGACCCAGGGGCCATCCTGAGGGCTGGCAACATCTAACATTCAGAAGCAAAATAGTGTTTTCCAGGGGACCTTTATTCAAGTGAGGTAGAACATTTTCTGAGATTATTCTGAGGTTGGGTTTGGGGTTTTTTTGAGATTTGTGGATGAGAGAGGCTATAGACATAGAGAATGTTGTTACTGGAACTTTATTATTGTCGCATTGATACTGCATTTCTCAGGAAATGTATGTTAATGTGTTTCTGCTTGCTTTTTTTTAAGGCCTTGAGTAAATGGGCTGAAGTTATTTGGCTGCCTGCAAAATAGACCTTACAGTTTATAAACTGTATATTATAATGTTTAAAAAAACAATAATAATCTCTCAGAACTTTGCATAAATAACAGAGAGATAGAGAAACTTAGGTGATTTTCATCTCAGTATTTACTTTTTAATATATGTACAGGTAACATACCGGGAAAGCAATGACGAACTATATGCTATGTTCCTCAGGAAAATTAAGAACACTTTTTCATCATAATTATATGACAGTAAACAACAACAGAGTGAGTCTGGTTTATATTTTCAGCCAAAATATCTTTAGTTTTCAGCACTTTTCTAGGAGTTTTAAAATATTTTTCAGCCATGAAGTAGAGACTTAGGTCCAGCCCCTTCCCATCTCAGAAACAAAAGTAGAAAACTCCTGATGTAATCCAACTGTCAGTAGAGAGATTAAATATCTGTATTCCAAGGCTGCTGACATGAGTAGTATTATTGACTACCAATCTTTTCATGCTTATAGCATATCTATCTATATATATATCTCTTCTTTCATTTTCATAATTGTTTTACCTGGCTTTTTTTTTTTTTTACCTTTCTACCTGCAGTAACATTTACTTATATGTCAGAATTTCTAAACTATGTTTTTGTGACATTTATCCATGTATTCAACCTGTTCAAAGTACCTATGATTTGTAAGGCATCGTATATAATTATGTGTGCTTCAAAAAGACACAAAGTCCTTCCCAACCCACATGTCACAGATGAAGTAGTGACAGAGTGAACAGCATTTAAAGGATGCTCCATATGGCGAGTGTGGCATTGGCACAGCTCAGCTCTCCGTGTTGCATGCGTCATTATCTCAGAACTGATGGGCTGGGAAGAAGTGCAAAGGAGATTGTTTTAAAAAGCAGAGAGTTAGGTTATTTATTTGACTTTTTTCTTGTTTCTTGAGGTGTGCCTGTATTGCTATGAACTTTCCCCTTAGGACTGCTTTTACCGTGTCCCACAGGTTTTGGGTTGTTGTGTTTTCATTTTCATTCGTTTCTATGCAAATTTTGATTTCTTTTTTGATTTCTTCTGTGATTTGTTGGTTATTCAGCAGCGTGTTGTTCAGCCTCCATATGTTGGATTTTTTAATAGTTTTTCTCCTGTAATTGAGATCTAATCTTACTGCATTGTGGTCAGAAAAGATGCTTGGAATGATTTCTATTTTTTTGAATTTACCAAGGCTAGCTTTATGGCCCAGGATGTGATCTATCCTGGAGAAGGTTCCATGTGCGCTTGAGAAGAAGGTGAAATTCATTGTTTTGGGATGAAATGTCCTATAGATATCAATTAGGTCTAACTGGTCTATTGTATTGTTTAAAGTTTGTGTTTCCTTGTTAATTTTCTGTTTAGTTGATCTATCCATAGGTGTGAGTGGGGTATTAAAGTCTCCCACTATTATTGTGTTATTGTTAATTTCTTCTTTCATACTTGTTAGCATTTGTCTTACATACTGCGGTGCTCCCGTGTTGGGTGCATATATATTTATAATTGTTATATCTTCTTCTTGGATTGATCCTTTGATCATTATGTAGTGACCATCTTTGTCTCTTTTCACAGTCTTTGTTTTAAAGTCTATTTTATCTGATATGAGTATTGCTACTCCTGCTTTCTTTTGGTCCCTATTCGCATGGAAAATCTTTTTCCAGCCCTTCACTTTCAGTCTGTATGTGTCCCCTGTTTTGAGGTGGGTCTCTTGTAGACAACATATGCAGGGGTCTTGTTTTTGTATCCATTCAGCCAGTCTTTGTCTTTTGGTTGGGGCATTCAACCCATTTACGTTTAAGGTAATTACTGATAAGTATGACCCCGTTGCCATTTACTTTATTGTTTTGGGTTCGAATTTATACACAATTTTTGTGTTTCCTGTCTAGAGAATATCCTTTAGTATTTGTTGGAGAGCTGGTTTGGTGGTGCAGAATTCTCTCAGCTTTTGCTTGTCTGAAAAGCTTTTGATTTCTCCTTCATACTTGAATGAGATCCTTGCTGGGTACAATAATCTGGGCTGTAGGTTATTTTCTTTCATCATTTTAAGTATGTCTTGCCATTCCCTCCTGGCTTGAAGAGTTTCTATTGAAAGATCAGCTGTTATCCTTATGGGAATTCCCTTGTGTGTTATTTGTTGTTTTTCCCTTGCTGCTTTTAATATTTGTTCCTTGTGTTTGATCTTTGTTAATTTGATTACTATGTGTCTTGGGGTGTTTCGCCTTGGGTTTATCCTGTTTGGGACTCTCTGGGTTTCTTGGACTTGGGTGATTATTTCCTTCCCCATTTTAGGGAAGTTTTCAACTATTATCTCCTCAAGTATTTTCTCATGGTCTTTCTTTTTGTCTTCTTCTTCTGGGACCCCTATGATTCGAATGTTGTAGCGTTTAATATTGTCCTGGAGGTCTCTGAGATAACCTAACTCTACACCTAAAGCAACTAGAAAAGGAAGAAATGAAGAACCCCAGGGTTAGTAGAAGGAAAGAAATCTTAAAACTTAGAGCAGAAATAAATGCAAAAGAAACAAAAGAGACCATAGCAAAAATCAACAAAACCAAAAGCTGGTTCTTTGAAAGGATAAATAAAATTGACAAACCATTAGCCAGACTCATCAAGAAACAAAGGGAGAAAAATCAAATCAATAAAATTAGAAATGAAAATGGAGAGATCACAACAGACAACACAGAAATACAAAGGATCATAAGAGACTACTATCAGCAATTATATGCCAATAAAATGGACAACGAGGAAGAAATGGACAAATTCTTAGAAAAGTACAGCTTTCCAAAACTCGACCAGGAAGAAATAGAAAATCTTAACAGACCCATCACAAGCACGGAAATTGAAACTTTAATAAAAAATCTTCCGGCAAACAAAAGCCCAGGTCCAGACGGCTTCACAGCTGAATTCTACCAAAAATTTAGAGAAGAGCTAACACCTATCCTGCTCAAACTCTTCCAGAAAATTGCAGAGGATGGTAAACTTCCAAACTCATTCTATGAGGCCACCATCACCCTAATACCAAAACCTGACAAAGATCCCACAAAAAAAGAAAACTACAGGCCAATATCACTGATGAACATAGATGCAAAAATCCTTAACAAAATTCTAGCAATCAGAATCCAACAACACATTAAAAAGATCATACACCATGACCAAGTGGGCTTTATCCCAGGGAAGCAAGGATTCTTCAATATCCGCAAATCAATCAATGTAATACACCACATTAACAAATTGAACAATAAAAACCATATGATTATCTCAATAGATGCAGAGAAAGCCTTTGACGAAATTCAACATCCATTTATGATCAAAACTCTCCAGAAAGCAGGAATAGAAGGAACATACCTCAACATAATCAAAGCTATATATGACAAACCCACAGCAAACATTATCCTCAATGGTGAAAAATTGAAAGCATTTCCTCTAAAGTCAGGAACAAGACAAGGGTGCCCACTTTCACCATTACTATTCAACATAGTTTTGGAAGTTTTGGCCACAGCAATCAGAACAGAAAAAGAAATAAAAGGAATCCAAATTGGAAAAGAAGAAGTAAAGCTCTCACTGTTTGCAGATGACATGATCCTCTACATAGAAAACCCTAAAGACTCCACCAGAAAATTACTAGAACTAATCAATGACTATAGTAAAGTTGCAGGATATAAAATCAACACACAGAAATCCCTTGCATTCCTATACACTAATAATGAGAAAACAGAAAGAGAAATTAAGGAAACAATTCCATTCACCATTGCAACGGAAAGAATAAAATACTTAGGAATATATCTACCTAAAGAATCTAAAGACCTATATATAGAAAACTATAAAACACTGGTGAAAGAAATCAAAGAGGACACTAACAGATGGAGAAATATACCATGTTCATGGATTGGAAGAATCAATGTAGTGAAAATGAGTATACTACCCAAAGCAATCTATAGATTCAATGCAATCCCTATCAAGCTACCAACAGCATTCTTCACAGAGCTAGAACAAATAATTTCACAATTTGTATGGAAAAACAAAAAACCTCGAATAGCCAAAGCGATCTTGAGAAAGAAGAATGGAACTGGAGGAATCAACCTACCTGACTTCAGGCTCTACTACAAAGCCACAGTTATCAAGACAGTATGGTACTGGCACAAAGACAGAAATATAGATCAATGGAACAAAATAGAAAGCCCAGAGATAAATCCACGCACATATGGACACCTTATCTTCGACAAAGGAGGCAAGAATATACAATGGATTAAAGACAATCTCTTTAACAAGTGGTGCTGGGAACTCTGGTCAACCACTTGTAAAAGAATGAAACTAGAACACTTTCTAACACCATACACAAAAATAAACTCAAAATGGATTAAAGATCTAAACGTAAGACCAGAAACTATAAAACTCCTAGAGGAGAACATAGGCAAAACACTCTCTGACATACATCACAGCAGGATCCTCTATGACCCACCTCCCAGAATATTGGAAATAAAAGCAAAAATAAACAAATGGGACCTAATTAACCTTAAAAGCTTCTGCACATCAAAGGAAACTATTAGCAAGGTGAAAAGACAGCCTTCAGAATGGGAGAAGATAATAGCAAATGAAGCAACTGACAAACAACTAATCTCGAGAATATACAAGCAACTCCTACAGCTCAACTCCAGAAAAATAAATGACCCAATCAAAAAATGGGCCAAAGAACTAAATAGACATTTCTCCAAAGAAGACATACAGATGGCTAACAAACACATGAAAAGATGCTCAACATCACTCATTATCAGAGAAATGCAAATCAAAACCACTATGAGGTACCATTTCACACCAGTCAGAATGGCTGCGATCCAAAAGTCTACAAGTAATAAATGCTGGAGAGGGTGTGGAGAAAAGGGAACCCTCTTACACTGTTGGTGGGAATGCAAACTAGTACAGCCACTATGGAGAACAGTGTGGAGATTCCTTAAAAAACTGGAAATAGACATGCCTTATGATCCAGCAATCCCACTGCTGGGCATACACACTGAGAAAACCAGAAGGGAAAGAGACACGAGTACCCCAATGTTCATCGCAGCACTGTTTATAATAGCCAGGACATGGAAGCAACCTAGATGTCCATCAGCAGATGAATGGATAAGAAAGCTGTGGTACATATACACAATGGAGTATTCTTCAGCCATTAAAAAGAATACATTTGAATCAGTTCTAATGAGGTGGATGAAACTGGAGCCTATTATACAGAGTCAAGTAAGCCAGAAAGAAAAACACCAATACAGTATACTAACGCATATATATGGAATTTAGAAAGATGGTAACAATAACCCTGTGTACGAGACAGCAAAAGAGACACTGATGTATAGAACAGTCTTATGGACTCTGTGGGAGAGGGAGAGGGTGGGAAGATTTGGGAGAATGGCATTGAAACATGTAAAATATCATGTATGAAATGAGTTGCCAGTCCAGGTTCGATGCACGATACTGGATGCTTGGGGCTGGTGCACTGGGACGACCCAGAGGGATGGAATGGGGAGGGAGGAGGGAAGAGGGTTCAGGATGGGGAACACATGTATACCTGTGGCGGATTCATTTTGATATTTGGCAAATCTAATACAGTTATGTAAAGTTTAAAAATAAAATAAAATTTAAAAAAAAATAAATAAATAAAAAGCAGAGAGAAGTCTTTGAAAATGTGTCAAAGGATTCAGTAATGTGATAAAGCAACAATTAAGAGACAATTGATGTTTTGTTTTAAACAGTGAGAATATAATTGAGACCAAAATGTTGGGAAAATATATATGAGACACATGATATCTTTTACTCATAAAGACTATTTATAAATGAATAAAAAGTAAACAACTCAATGGAAACATTGGTAAAGCAATGAAAAGGCAATTTAAAAATGACGAAAAGGTTATTCACAGAAAAATGATGATACAAATGCCCCTCCAAAATAGGAGAATTTAACACATGTATATATTTAAAGTTGTAACATATTTGAAAGAATGTTAAAGTCCCATAGTCATAAAAAAATGCAAGTTAAAAATTAATATCATTTTTTCTTGCACATTGGAAATAATTGAAAAGAATGCTGCGAATCCATGTGAATGAGGATATGGAAAAGCAGACATGCATATGGCCCTGGTGGGAGTGCAATTGCACAGTCTCTTTGGGCCATAACTTTAGAATATGTCCCTGAAGTCATGCAGGTTTGTTTGCTTCATCCCAGATATTCCACTTCCAGGAATATACTCTGTGAAACCAGCTACAGAAGAACAAGAGGATGTGTGTGACCACACGTTTCTTGCAGCCTTATTCATGATAGCCCAACAAGGAATGGAAAGATCTGGGAAAATGCCCAATGATCTACTGTTAGTTATACAAATTATGCCCATTAGTGGAACACAAATGCTGACATTAGATTTTTTTGATGTCATACACATTTATATGGTTAAGCAGAGTAGAGGCACCTCTTACATACACTTGAGTGCCAGAATCTGTAATAGCTCATTTACCTAACATGCGATTAATCAGCAACTCCAGCTATCCAGAGCACAGTTAAGAATGGGAAATAATCCATGAAAGAACTCTGAAGTCTAAATAAATTCCATAAAATCCCCAGCATAGAAACTCCCACACTTTTGAAATGGGAGTTTTCCTTTGGAGCATCTTTATTTTTAACCTTAAACATAAGCCTCTTAAGTTTGTTTTTCAAGTTCTCACAGAGTTGAATTAGCAAATTAGAAAAGACCATGGCAAGAGTGTAGACCAGGGAGAGACGAAATAGGTGCTTTGAGAAAACAGACAACACAGAACAAGAAGGAATCAATATTCTCAAAGCAGCAGATAGCAAGTGAGAAGAAACCTTATAACTTTTTAACAGTTTAAAAAAATATATATTTTATGTTGGAGTATAGTTGTGTTACTTTCAGCAATATATCTTATATATATCTTTAAAGTGATACATGTTTTAATCACTATCATTAGTACTCTCCATGCATATAAATTTACCTAGAAGCTAGTAAAAATGATGTTTCAGGTGTCTTTGCTCTTTTGTTATTATTAGAACAATCTGTAATCTATTTGTGACATCTTAATCATTATACCTTGAAGTAGAGCCCACTGCAAATTTCTCATACTTATCTCTGAATCATCTAACACAGTGTTTAAACTAAAACAGTTCAAGATAATCAAAATGACATTTTTAAAAATTGCTATTATACTGGAAATAACTGATGGACTCTATAAAATAATGAATTATAGACAAGTGTTTGGAAAAGCTTGTATCTTCAACTATTTGTTTTTTTCCTTTTGAAAAGGGAAAACTAGTCCAAAATGACCCTGCTGGACAGAAAATTGTTATAATTCATTGAATGATACTTTCCTGCTATGCTATACATTTTTGATGGAGGTTTCAAAAATTTTTTAAAGAACATTATCTATATTTGTTTTTCCTATTTTTGCATGTTAGTAGATCCATGGACAGAGAGAGGAGCCTGGTGGGCTGCAGTCCTTAGGGACACAACTGAGTGTCTCAGCGTTAGCGGTCATATTTTTTTCACAGACCACGTTGAGACATAAGAACTAGAATCGTAAGTTTCAATTCGGGCAAACTGAATATATGGTAAGACTGCTAAGTTCAACTTTAAAATTAGGTTGCCTGTTTTACATAGAATATACTGAATTATCACTTCAAAGACCATAATAAGGACTCTTGCTTAACAGAAGAAAAAAAAATGTGGATTGGTAAATTTACAAACTGGTACAAAAGCTATTTGTTGTTTTCAGTCACCAAGTCGTGTCTGACTGTACAGCCCCATGGGCTGCAGCACGCCAGGCTCCTCTGTCCTCCACTATTTCCTGGAGTCAAACTCATGTCCATTGAGCCACTGATGCTATATAACCATCTCATCCTGTCATTCCCTTCTCCTCCTGCCTTCAGCCTTTCGCATTATCAGGGTCTTTTCCAATGAGTTGGCTCTCCACATCAGGTGGTCAAAGAGTTGGAGCTTCAGCATCAGTCCTTCCAATGAATATTCAGGGTTTATTTCCTTTAGAATTGATTGGTTTGATCTCCTTGCAGTCCAGTGGACTCTCAAGAGTCTTCTCCAACACCACAGTTCAAAAGCATCAATTCTTTGGCACTCAGCCTTCTTTATGGTCCAACTCTCACATCCATACATGACTATTGGAAAAATCATAGCTTTGACTATATGGACCTTTTTTGGCAAAGAGATGTCTCTGCTTTTCAACGCACTATCTAGGTTCCTCATAGCTTTTCTTCTAAGGAAAGCATCTTTTAATTTCATGGCTGCAGTCAAATCCACAGTGATTTTGGAGGCCTAGAAGATAAAATCTGTCATGGTTTTCATTTTTCCCCATCTATTTGCCATGAAGTGATGGGACTGGATGCCATGATCTTAGTTTTTTGAATGTTCAGTTTTAAGCCAGCTTTTGCACTCTCCTCTTTCACCTTCATGAAGAGGCTCTTTAGGTCCTCTTTGTTTTCTGCCATTAGAGAAGTATCATCAGCATGACTGAGGTTGCTGATACTTCTCCCGTAACCTTGATTCCAGCTTGTGATTCATCCAGCCCGGCATGTTGCATGATATACTCTGTGTAGAAGTTAAACAAACAGGGTGACAATATACAGCTTTGACATACTCCTTTCTCAATTTTGAACCAGTCCATTGTTCCATGTCCAGTTCTAACTGTTGCTTCTTGACCTGCATACAGGTTTCTCAGGAGGTAGGTCAGGTGGTCTGGTATTCCCATCTCTTTAAGAATTTTCCACAGTTTGTTGTGATCCATACAGTCAAAGGCTTTCGTGTGTGAATGAAGCAGAAGTAGATGTTTTTCTGGAGTTCCCTTGCTTTCTCTATGATCCAGTGAGTGTTTGCAGTCTGATCTCTGGTCCCCCTGCCTTTTCTGAACCCAGCTTGTACATCTGGAAGCTCTTGCTTCATGTATTGTTGAAGCTTAGGTTGAAGGATTTGGAGCATTACCTTGCTAGCATGTGAAATAAGTGCATCTGCATGGTAGTGTGATTACACTGCCTTTCTTTGAGATTGGAGAAAAAATGACCTTTTCCAGTCCTGTGGCCATTGCTGAGTTTTCCAAATTTGCTGGCATATTGAGTGCAGCACTTTCACAGCATCATCTTTTAGGATTTGAAATAGCTCAGCTGGAATTCCATCACCTCCACTAGCTTTGTTCATAGTAATGCTTCCTAAGGCCCACTTGACTTCCCACTCCAGGATGTCTGGCTGTAGGTGAGCGATTACAACATCATGGTTATCTGGGTCATGAAGATCTTTTTTGTATAGTTCTTCTGTGTATCCTTGCCACCTCTTTTTTATCTGTTCTGCTTCTGTTAGATCCTTGCTGTTTCTGTCCTTTATTGTGCCCATCATTGTATGAAATGTTCCCTTGTTATCTCCAGTTTTCTTGAAGAGATCTCTAGTCGTTCTCGTTCTATTGTTTTCCTGTATTTCTTTACATTGATCACTGAGGAAGGCTTTCTTATTTCTCCTTGCTATTCTCTGGAACTCTGCATTCAGTTGGGTATTTTTCCCTTTCTCCGTTGCCTTTGACTTCTCTTCCTTTCTCAGCTATTTTTAACGCCTCCTCAGACAACCATTTTGCCTTCTTGTGTTTTATTTTTCCTTTGGGATGGTTTTGGTCACCTGTACAATGTTACGAACGTCCATCCACAGCTCTTCAGGCACTTTGTCTACCAGGTCTGTCAACTGCGCTGTTTAATCATAAGGGATTTCATTTAGGTCATACCTGAATGGTGTAGTGCTTTTCCCTACTTTTTTCAATTTAAGCCTGAATTTTGCCATATGGAGCTCATGATCTGAGCCACAGTCGGCTCCCGGTCCTGTTTTTGCTGACTGTATAGAGCTTCTCCATCTTTGGCTGCAAATAATATAATCAATCTGATTTTAGTACTGACCATCAGGTGATGTCCATGTGTAGAGTCATCTCTTGTGTTGTTGGAAGAGGGTGTTTGCTATGACCAGTGCGTTTTTTTGGCAAAACTCTGTTAACCTTTGCCCTGCTTTCTTTTGTACTTCAAGGCCAAACTTTACTTTTACTCTGGATGTCCCTTGTCTATTGTATTCCAATTCCCTATGGTGAAAAGCACATCTCTTTTTGGTTTTAGTTCTAGAAGGTCTTGTAAGTCTTCACAGAACTGGTCAATTTCAGCTTCTTCAGCATTAATGGTGAGGGGTGTAGACTTGGATTACTCTGATGTTGAATGGTTTGCCTTGGAAACAAACCGAGATCATTCTATCATTTTTGAGATTGCACCCAGTACTGAATTTCGGATTCTTTTGTTGACTGTGAGGGCTACTCCATTTCTTCTAAGGGATTCTTGCCCACAGTAGTAGGTGTAATGGTCATCTGAGTTAAATTTACCCATTCATGTTCATTTTAGTTCACTGATTCCTAAGGTGTTGATGTACACTCTTGCCATCTCCTGCTTGACCACATCCAGTTTACCCTGATTCATGGACTTAACATTCCAGGTTCCTATGCAATCCTGTTCTTCACAGCATCGGGCTTTACTTCCACCACCAGACATATCTACAACGGGGCATGGTTTCCACTCTGTCCCAGCCTCTCCATTCTCTCTAGAGCCATTTCTCTGCTCTTCCCCAGTAGCACATTGGACACCTCGTCTTCTATTGTCATGTTGTTTTGCCTTTCACACTGTTCATGGGGTTCTTGAGGCAGGAATGCCAAAGCTACAGACACACATTTACCCAGGTAAAAGATGAAAAAATATGCAAAGTTATAAAACGTGTCAAGGGTGTGTAATTTCTGTTTTGCTTTCACTAATAGGAGACACTTTCCTTCATTGATGGATTAAGGCATTTCAGTAGCCAAAATTAGTGAACTTGACCCCGGAAGAAATTTCTCCAGCACAGAAACCTTTATAAATTCATGTTGTCATCGCTTTAACAGCTGTCATCTTCTGTCAGAAAAGTTACAATAACTGTGTTCAATGCATAATCTGACATCATCTCAAAACAGGGTTCATATTTCTGATGTTTCAGAGACAGTCCGATGGACATATTTACAGACATTCAGAAAGATTTTCCAGGTCTCATCCCAAATTGATTTCTAAAATCAGAAAGCAAATGATTGCATTATTTTAGCTCCTTAAAAAGTATCTTCAAATTTATGGTTTACTGTGATGCCTCCTGTTCTGAGGGAAAATCAATATAAGGATTGTCAGTTTGTACAGCTTTTCTGAAATTTTGGGGTAACCATAGTTGAAGATGGTCAAGATCATTTATCCTAGGGGCTAAACACATGAGTTTAGTTCCAATGTGCTATCTTTCACCTTTGAAAAGTATCTTCAGCTATTAGAACCTCAAAAATTAAGGTCTCAGCCCCAAAGTATTGTGTACAGTTCGACTGGGAGCAGCAGAAAGCATCAGCTAGCAGAGGAGCAGTGAATGAGTCTCTTCTCAGTGGTCTTCCTTGCTGACGTCAACAGATGTTTCCTCTAGTCACTGTCTTATATTTAAGGGTCTCTAGGTTTACAGAAACTAGCAAGAGTACTGACACTTATATTTTCAGAAAGTGGCAAAATCACAGACTCTTGGAAAGTTAGGTAGGTCCAGCCTGCTTAAGAGTTTAGTTCTTAGAAGTCTCCCACTTGGAATCAGAAAACAGGTGTAACAGATGTTTGGTCATCATACGTCTTCTCATCAAGTGTCAGGAATGTCTATATAACATTTCTTAACGTTTACCAGAGGTATGAAAACTGAAGGAATAGGAAAAAGCCTCCAAAGATTGTACCATATTTGTTTTGCTGCTGGAGGGCATCATCATGCTTGCATGCTGGAGGGGACTACTACACGCAAGGTGATCTTTACAGTATATAAGGTGAGCACTTGTGAATTGATTTCTGTGTTCCATATGACTGGGGAAGATAGAATAAATAATTCAAAAATGAAAGGAGGAGAGAAATCTTTTTATAGTAAATAAAAAATTAGCAAAACCCATGTCCGTAAGATGAAAATGGTAAAATCAGTAGGTTTAAGAATACAGGGAGTAGAAACTTGTATCCAGTAGCACCTACTATTTGTATTTAGGGGTTCCCTGATAGCTCAGACAGTAAAGAATGTGCCTGCAATGCAGGAGATCCAGGTTCGATCCCTGGGTCAGGAAGATCCCCTGGAGGAGGAAATGGCAACCCACTCCAGTATTCTTGCCTGGAGCATCCCCACAGACAGAGGAACCTGGTGGGCTACAGTCCGTGGGGTCGAAAGAGTCGGACATGACTGAGCAACTGACACACACACTGTTCATATTTGGAAAAGAAAGGGAAGAAGAGTAGTTTAAGACGTCATTCTTACTTAGACATGTTTACGTCAGACTTGAGAAAGTCATTTCCACAATTTTCAGAGAAAGGAAAAGTACTATTCAACATCTGTATTACTTTCCGGTTGCTGTTATAACATCACCACAAACTTATTGATGTAATGCAACACAAATGTATTCTCTTAGAGTTCTGAAGGTTAGGAGTTCAAAGTGGGTCTCATGGGGATGCAGGCAAGGTGTTAGAGGGGCTGCACTCCTCCTGGGGTGTTCGAGGGGAGAGTCTGTCTCCTTGCCTTTGCCAGACTCCTGAGGCCGCTGCATTAATAGTTCAGGGCCCCTCTCTCAGTCTTCAAAGTGCATCACTCCAACTCTGCTTGTAGTATTTTATCATATTCCCTTTTTCTGAATGGCCTTACTGCCTCCTTCTCATAAGGCTGCGATTACACTGAGCCTGACCAGATAATCTGGGATAACGTCCCCAGCTCAAAATCTCAAATCCCTTTGCCACGAAAGGTAACATATTCACAGGTTTCAGGGTTTAGGACAAGGATATCTTTGAGAATAAGAGATGACTAAATTATTCAACCTATTTTAGCATCTTAAAATTCTAAAGGGAAAAAAATGACTCATTTGGATCAGGAGCCCTTCAAAACTAAAATTTGGAAATAAAAATGAAAAATGCTGTATTAGCTAGGAAAAGTTAAACTATGCTGCAGTAATACAGAAATACTACATCTCAAGGGCTTACTGCCTAAAAGAGTATTTCTTGCTAATGGGACATCTGTCACAAGTCCCGTACCTGTAGAGCAGCTCCCTTCCCAGCAGTGTCCCGGGGATCAGGGTGGTTTCAGCTTATGCCTCCACCATTGCAGGGTGCGCCGTGGTCACCAGGGCGAGAGGAGAGCTGGGTGGCTGGAGGGGAGCTTTTTACCCCCTGAGCCCAAAGGTGACACGTGCCACACATTCCTTTGTCATGTGGCGAAGAAGGCAGTCTTCTACATGTTCAGGAATGAAAGAACCAGATACTGATGTGTTAATATCTTAAGTAACTGATATGTTACTGCCTAAGATACTTTCTAGTGAGAAACTCTGTAAAAACAGCATCAGCAGGTTAAAAATTAAAATGAGCTGAAGCTATTGAAAATACGAAACATAATCAAAATAAAAACCTGGATTTTTGGTGGAGAGTAATGCTCAGACCAGGGAGAATAGAGCCAGTTCTTCTTGGGTAAGATGTGATCGTTTTAGCAAGTGACAGGGCAAGTTAGGAGAGAACAGAAAAGGGACCAACATTGCTAAGAGGTCCTCCCAGTTCAGCAGTGATAAGAAAGTACCAACATAACTGCTTAGAATGAGTTTTCTGGCTGAGGCGAATTGCAGCCCAGGGTACAAAGAAAACCCAACAATAAGATAACTAAATTGGAAGGACTGATGGTGAAGCTGAAACTCCAATACTTTGGCCACCTGATGTGAAGAACTGACTCATTTGAAAAGACCCTGATGCTGGGAAAGGTTGAAGGCAGGAGGAAAAGGGGACGACAAAGGATGACATGGTTGGATGCCATCACAGACTCAATGGACATGGGTTTGAGTAAACTTTGGGAGATGGTGATGGACAGGGAGGCCTGGCGTGCTGTGGTTCATGGGGTCACAAAGAGTCGGACACGACTGAGCGACTGAACTGAACTGAAACTGTTGGTGGTGATATAAAAACTCACAGAGAACAGATAATGAGCTGAAACACTATACAATCTGCAAAGACTGTCTTGATTATTCACATGAATGAAAACTTAAATTGAATTTTGTACCAGTAAGCTCAATGATGCCCTCTTGAAAATCCTCAAATGGATCCTTAAATAGATTGTGAGACCACAGAAGGGAGAGTGATGGTAAGAGGAACACATGAACTCGTCAAGAGCGTGTCTTTTTGTTCATTTTTTGAGAGTATCCATATGCCAGTAGACTAAGGGCACTGTGATTGTAAGTGGATCTCATCAAGGTGTCTGACAAAGTTCCTCATGATATTCCTGTGGAGCAGATAAGGAAGAGTTCTCACTGATCATGTAGTTAAGATTTGTTACAAGTGAGTAACAGGAGAAAGTAAAAATAATAATAGTAATCCAAAGAAATAAACTAGAGCTAAATCATGAAAATCCTTATAAGCTATTTTAAGGGATTCAGACCTTTTCTTGAGGGCAGTTTGGGTTCATGAAGTAAGGTTTGCCTCACGGAAGTATCACTGTCTGCAGTGTAGAGAACAGGCTGAAAGAAACTAATACTAGAGAGGAGCCAGAAGGCGGGAGGGGTGGGCTGAACTAAGGGAATTAGAGAGTGAGTAGTTGATGAGTTTAAAGGTCATAAGTGGGCCGGATGGGCAGGGTTTTTTAGTAGAATGTAAGGGCAGAAACACAGCGAAACCTGAACGTGGCGGTCTCGAGTGTGACTGAAGTGGCGTGGATGTGGGCGCCATTCTTTGTCAGAGGGACACAGGAGGGATGCACTTGCGTCCTGATGAACCTTAGGTTTCTGAAGGGTAGTAAAATGGGGACGTCTGCAGGCCTGTGGGGAAGCTCTGGAACAGAGGCGGCTCCAGGGTGGAGACCCAGGTTTAGGAGTCACAAGTCTGGAGGTGGTGATCAGAGGTGGAACAGTGGAGACCGTCCAGAGGCAGCCTCTGGACTAGAAGGGAAGCTCCTGGGACCACACCTGGGGACAGTGATGCGGAAGGGTTTGAGGGCCCAGAGAGGGGTGACGTCGTGGAGACGGGGCAGGGGGGAATGGGGGGCGACTGCAGCAGGCTGAGGGCTAGGGGCTCGCGCGTGTGCAGTAAGGCGACAGGGTGAATGCAGGTCATCACGGGCCCAGGGAGGGGTGAGGTCATGGGGACAGGGGGACTGCAGCGGGCTGAGGGCCGGGGGCACGGCTCTCCATCCAGGTGCTAATGGAAAGAGTCAGACAGGAGGAGGCAGGGCAGACTAGTAATACGTCAGTGTACTAAACAGACCCAGCCACTTATTTCTCAGAGGCCATTTAACCCAAAATATCATGTTGTCTGTTGAAAACTGCTAAGTTACCTGGATTTCATGCTGGTTACATTGTTTGGAAGCCGGGTGTAGCTGTTTACTCCCTCTACAAGCCACTGGAGCCTGTGGACTTAATATTTTTCAGTGAATTGAAAATATATACACAATTAGATTGAATCAGGTCTTCATTATCTTCCCAGAGACACTTGTGTTTTTAAGTCTGCTGGCAGCTCGGTGTTATAGCCGATTTCCTGAGTGACTTTTCTGTGAAAACGCTTTAAAATGCAGTTTACTGCTGTCATCAGCCACAGCGGAAGGCTGTGAAGTCTCCACTGTTCTAAATTCTGTTCCCCTCCATCTCTCGAGCCTGGACTATATATTTTTTAAACATTTATCTTCTTGTTGGATTTTTCTGCAGGAGTATATGCTGCTAGTGGTCTTATTTGATTACTGGCAACGAGTTCTGACATTTTTTTCTGATACTGAGCATTAAAAGCAGTTCCCTAGGGAGACGGCCTCTGCACTCCAGTGCTGTTATCTTTGATAGACTTCCTGTTATGAGAATAAGCTCCAAAAATAATCAACTTACTTTCTTTAGTGATTCCCCATTTTTGTGAAATTTCGTTATTTATAAAGTTGTAGATTTTAGTTTGCCTAGCACTAGTTTAAATTTAGCTTCTGAATTTAAGTAACATCTGAATCCTGGGGATTTGGGAATCTTCATGCATCAGCTCAGCAGACATGCATCGAGGATGACTCTGTGGTGTGTACCTGAGTGTGGAGGTGCCAGGGTCTCATCAGAGGCTCTGCACAGAGCTGACGTTACGGCAGAGTCAGACAAGTAGACCTGTGGTTAGCATTCAGTGAGACACAGGGTGAACTGGGCTGCGGTGCACAATCAGCAAAGACTTTTCAAAGGTAACGGTCCTTGATTACGTTTTGAAGAATGAGTGGGATTTAGCTAGATGAAGCAAGTAGGGAAGAAAAAAATCTTGTTTTAAAAAGTACTCTATTTTGTGGAAAGAATCTGAGAGTCTGAAATCAATGAAGTGGAAAATGGTGGCAGGGAGAAGGCTTCACTTTAGAATTAATCTCCTCCTAGAGGTATGGCCTCTTTTCTCTCCTTCAGTCCACCATCTAGTCTTGCTTCCGTGTTCTCATAAAATCCAGCTCTGCCCATGATACCTTGAGGAAATCTTTAGTGGCTCAACACTGCCTTTGGATAACGTTCACAGTTGAGAACTAGTCTTCATGGGCTTTGGGCCCCCTGATCCTCTTCAGAAGCCCCAGTGCTCGCCGTCCCTGCGGCCACTATGCTCTTCCACGGCTCGCCGCCCCTGCGGCCACTGCGCTCTTCCACGGCTGCGTCCGTTCCTTCTGCTCAGAATAACCTTCGTTTCCGTCCCTGTCCATTCCCTTCAGAAGCCTTTTCATCCTAGAAAGTTAAAATATCTCAAAAAATGATACATCCATGCAGTATAACGTCATTAAAAATAATCCTATGGGACGAATAGTATGAAAAGGTTATTTAATATATTAATGGATAAAACAAACAGGATACACTTCAGTATGTTTCATCACAGTTTTAAGAAATGAACATGCAAAACAGGGGACTTCAGTATATCAACATGAAGGGAACAGTCGCTGCCTCTGGCTTGTTGGATAATGGCTGCTTTTTCCCCCTTTTCAGTCCAGTCTGTATTTTCCATTTTTTTCATAAGAGTATAGGTGGTGCTTTTACAGTAGGGAAGAACATGATAGATGGTATTTTCAGCTTTTTTAATAGTGTTTTTTAAGCCCTACTCTTTCCTCAAGAGTTTCAACTCATTATTTCCATCTTAGATTCTTCTGTGGTCCACCAATCAGAAATAATATTTACCTTCTCTCTACTACCATTTTGACCTTCTTACATAATAACATACCATATTCTATATTATGTTTTAATTATGTGCTGCAGGTCCCATAGTAACCAACTGGCATTATGAGCAGAGATCACTACTTGCTGAATGAATGAACGAAGAATGGTTATGGGAATTCAAACAACGACTATTAATTTCTATACAGAACATAAAATCTTACTGGGGAGATGACACACATAGTCAAGAAAAATATAAGTTAGTTTATAAGACAGGAAGGGCGATAATTATCAGGAAGCATATAATGTGGAATGTGGGGTGGAGTCAGTGAAGGAGGGATTTTTATAAGTTGTCAAAAGAATCCTGTTTGCCAAAATGAGATTCAGGGATTATAGCTGAGATAGGTGCCAGGAGAAGGCACTTTTATTTGGAAACATGCTTCGGTGACATTTGAAGGTCAAAATATGAATGCAGAGTCACGGACTGGAGTCTGTGAAGAGCCCCAGCCCACCCTCCCCAAGCCTGTCCTACTGGCTCTGAGTAAAAATAGAATGTGACTGCAACAATCTACAAAGCAGATCATCTGCACTGATAACAGGCCATTGACTAGTTTTAATTTACCTGCCTATTGAAATTCTATTTTGCTAGCAATGGTTATTAAAGGGACAAAGAAAAGGACTGCATCTTTTTTTCTTTTTTTTTTTGGTCCCAACTTGAATCTTATAAGAGCATCTGCTGAAGAGGAAAGAAAATGAACTCAAGGCATCTTTCTGTCTCAAATATTTGGTGATATGTTGGAATGCTATTTATGCTTACTATTTTCAGATATCATACAGTCAGAAATAAGGCATCTCATATAGCTTTCTCCCCCTACAATTAAAAGTTAGCCTGTGGAGCTGCATGGGTGTCTCTTAGGGATTCAGTCAGAAACCAGACTCAGAGATCCTGATGGTTCTGTCTGCAGACCACATGGGAGGAGGCGGCGAAGAATCAGATGACAGGGCTGAGAATCCTGGCCTCCCGGTAGCCCTGCTGCTTTCTGAATGCAGAGCTGGTTCAGTCAGTCTTCCCTCATCTCCTCTCTGCGTTGGTGTCCTAATAACTTCCCTAGAAGGAATATTACAGACATAACTGCAAAGAGTCTTTGCAGGGTCTTTGTAAATGGTGCATGAGAAAGAAAGTCCTATTATGGAAGCTTCCAGTCATAACTGGCTGTGCAAGACACTAGTCCATCATATACATCTTCTTCCTTGCTTCAAGTGCTCAAAACCAAGAGCTGTTAGACTTCAGTTCCCTGTCCTAAGCAAATTAATTCACCAGAATCCTATTTCGCAGCACCTCCTCCTCCGTGTCTTGGTATTTTGCTTTCATCTCTGTCGCCTTTATTTTGTCTCATTTTAAAATGAAGAGTAGGCTCGGCTTGGCAGCCCTCGACAGCATCCCACGCGCTTTTCTGTGTCTCCTTTCGGAAGCAGGATGTCGACTGTTTGGCTCACAGATGAAGGGAGAGGCAAACCTTTGGGACCAGACCAGTTGTGTGACTCGATAAAAACACTGTGAGAATGTTTCTATCTAGATTCTGCATTTAAGCTAAAAGTAGACCTCAGCACCTTAACTCTTGGGAATCTCATAGGCTGATGGATGCAGCATATGGGAATTTGGGGGGAAACCACACCTTGATGTATTATTTTGTTTTTCCCCCACTCTTGGCATGATTACCTTTTTCAAATTCTTTCTCTTCAGCGTACACTAAAGGCTTTCGGGGGACTATCATCCATAAACATCAAGTGCAGAAGTCAGGAGCAAAGTAAATGCAAAAGATTAAAAATAGGACTAATTGCTTAATGTAAAGTATGACACTGATATGGTGAATGTACTCCTCTTTCAGCTTCAGTGTTTGCAAAATGTTCATTATTTGTTTAATTATCATTTACTAATACTTTCTCTAGGATGCTTTTTTAAAACTTTTTAATTTTGAGGCCATAACAATATTAAAAGAATTTATTAAATGTTTTCAATGGTCTAAAAAAAAGTCTACTTTTTCAGAAATGCCTTGCTCTCAAGTTGTTTTTGTACTGTTAGTATCTTTTGAAAAATGTGAAGTAATAAAAAATAATATAAATGATGAGTTATGTTATACCTAATAGTATAGCAATATCTAATCTATAAGAGTTCTAGTTTTTAGCTTCTTTGGTAAGAATTTGGCATATTAAGCTTTTAAAGGAAAATAAAGGGTTTTCATTTGGGTATTAATGTAGACACCATTTTTATGAGATAATATCCTTAAAATAGGCTACCCTGGTTGCTCAACAGTAAAGGAGACACAATATAGGAGATGCAGGTTTGGTTCCCAGGTTGGAAAGATCCCCTGGAAGAGGAAATGGCAACTCACTCCAGTATTTTGCCTGAAAAATCCCAGGGACAGAGGAGCCTAGTAGGCTACAGTCCATTGGGTTGCAAAACAGTCAGACATGACTTAGTGACTCAACAACAATCCTTAAAGTAATACAGAGATAGTTTATTGAATTTTCATTTGACTATTTTACCAAAAAAAGACCTGTAAGAAAAGTTCTTCTTATCAAAGAAACTGTAAGTGACATAAAGACCAGTTAGCTGCTCAGCATTAGAAAAAGTCATTTAAGAGCCACAAAACTCTCCTCCAAGCCTTACTCCTTACTAACAAATACTGGGCAAACACTGGTGCTGTTCCTGTGAAAGTGACTGAACAGAATCTCACCAAGATAGTCAAGAAAGCAGAACACTTACCCTCAGAAGCGTTTTCACAGATTAAGGAGAGACAGTGTTTTAATACACTGTTTGCTTGGTTTAACTTAAAAATAAATTATTTGACTGTATGGTCCCTTAATTATTTTGAAATCCCATATAAAGACATCCCAAAGTAACATGGTATCCCAAGTTCTTTATTAAAAATAATGCCATTTACTTTAAAATGATGAAATAGCCTGTAAGTATCTTAAGATGCCCTACATATTTTTAATTATCTTTATGGTGATATGAAGACAAGAAAAAGCACCAGTTTTGAGGGTACAGTTTGGTGAGTCTCCCCCAGAGTGTGCAGACCGGCTGCCAGCAGAGCACGCCCATCACCCTGAGGTCCGCTGTGCCCCTTGGGCTCAGCTCCCTCCTCCCGCCCCAGCCTGACAGCCGCTCATCCTGTCTCTCCCTGTAGCTTATCCTTTCCTAGAACTTCAGGTAAATGAGACTATTTAATATATGCTTTGGCCACCTGATGCGAAGGGTTGACTCACTGGAAAAGACCCTGATGCTGGGAAAGATTGGGGGCAGGAGGAGAAGGGAACGACAGAGGATGAGATGGCTAGATGCCATCACCAACTCAATGGACATGGGTTTGGGTGAACTCTGGGAGTTGGTGATGGACAGGGAGGCCTGGTGTGCTGCAGTCCATGGGGTCACAAAGAGTCGGACACGACTGAGCCACTGAACTGAACTGAATATATACTAATCTTTTGTCCTAGCTTTTTTCACTGAAAACATAACGCTGTTGACGGAGAAGGCAATGGCACCCCACTCCAGTACTCTTGTCTGGAAAATCCCATGGGCGTTGGAGCATGGTGGGCTGCAGCCCATGGGGTCACTAAGAGTTGGACACGACTGAGCAACGTCACTTTCACTTTTCACTTTCATGCACTGGAGAAGGAAATGGCAACCCACTCCAGTGTTCTTGCCTGAAGAATCCCAGGGACGGGGGAGCCGGGTGGGCTGCCGTCTGTGGGGTCACACAGAGTCGGACACGACTGAAGCGACTCAGCAGCAGCAGCATTCCATTTTATGTTACAGTTTGTTTTTCCAGTTTCCCGTTTGATGACATATGGATTATTTCCACTTGGGGGCTGTTATAAACAAAGGTGCTGTGAATATTCATATACGTCTTTGTGTGAATATGTTTTTGCTTTTCTTGGGTAAATATCTAGAAATTAAATGAATTGCATGGAAAAAATTCTGAGAAGCTGTCAAACTGTTCCAAGTTCCGTTCTACTTTTGCATGCTCACCAACTATGCAAGGCAGCTGCACTTTACCCCCACAGCAAGTAACACTTGTTACCATTAGTCTTTTTATCGTTTTTCTGGTAGGAATGCAGTGCTATCTCATTATGAGTTTAATTTTTGTTTTACTTTCCTAAGGACTAATGATACTGAGTCTCTTTTCTTGTGCTTATTTGCCATTCATATGTCTTCTGTGAAGCGGCTGTTCAAATCTTTTGCCCATTTTTCTTTAATCAAGCTTTTGTCTTTAAGTTACAAGCATTTGTTATTTTTTGGAAAGAAATTCCTTTATCAGATAGAAATTTTACAATTTTTTTTCTCTCAGTGTGTGGCCTGCTCTTTGCTTGGTTTTCTTTTCAAGAGATGTTTCTAATTTTAATGAAATCTAGTCCATCGATTTCTGCTTTTATGGATCACGCTTATGGTGGCATATCTAAGAACTCCTTTGTAACCAGAGTTGTGAAGGTTTTCTCCTATGTTTTTCTTTTTTAAAATTTTGTGGTTTAATTCTTGTTTTCAGATCTGAGACCCACACGATTCCTGCCTCTTGTCCGTGCTTTCTCACCCTTTCTCACCCTCCTCCTTGGGTTCTTTACCTGCTTACCTGCCTGTTTCTGGCTCTGCACACCTTCTAGTCAGAACATACCCTGTCATCTTCTGGGGACTCCCAGTTCCAGTCCTATCTCTTCCTGGAGGTGAAAATACAACAGAAATCCCTTTTTAATTGTCTGCCTTTTCCCGTTCCTGTGACTTTTCAGTACCAAGACTATTTCCTTAGGTGTCCTATACATGGCTCTTTCAAGCCATCTTTTAGAAAAAAATCTCAAAACATTTTTATTTGCCTGGTGAAATGCAAAGGTTCAGATGTACATAGGGCTTGAAATAACCCTTTAAAGTTTTCAGTGAGCAAATATTTTAACTTGACTAGAACTCAGTGTGAAGTTCAGAAAACCCCATTATGCTGATTTGATAGCACTGGGAGACTGATTCAGCTGACCCTGTGAGGATAAGATTGAGAGATGTTCTTTCCCGGCTTACATCACACAGTTTTTGTGTCTGGATAATTGCCCTGGCAAGTCTGCAGTCCCTTAGTGAGGCTCTCTTCAAGGCTACAGCATTTCGGGGTGCCCCGTCTTCTTGTCTGCACCCACCCTGCCCTCTAGCCCTCTGCCGTCTCTCAGACAGCATGGCTTGTTACTGATAAGCTCCTTGAGGACAGAACCTATTTTTTCCTAACACTGCACAGAACTTGCCACATATTTGGTGCCAGGAAATGCTTGCTGCATCAGTCATCTGCCCGTTTAACATTCCCAGATAACAAATCGTATCATCTCCCTTTATGCGAACATCCTAAAAATCCCTATGCACAGAAATTCTATTTCATCTGTTAAATAATTTGGACCCACTTTCTCCAGTCTTGTCTTATTTTGCTTAATAACACAGTCAACTAAAATGTTTACCCACTGACTGGCACTCTCTGGTACACCATTGGCATTTTATTAAACCATGTAGATACTTCTAAGTTTTTAGTAAATAATGTCCTTTCTTTGAGTTGGCCTTTATCTTTATGCCACATATCCTTTGGACCTGGAAGACTTTATCTTTGAATCATCTTCCTGAATCATTATTAGTTCAGCATGCTGCTGCTGCTGCTGCTGCCAACTCGCTTCAGTCGTGTCAGACTGAGCGACCCCATAGACAGCAGCCCGTCAGGCTCCCCCGTCCTTGGAATTCTCCAGGCAAGAACACTGGGTTGCTCTCCAATGCATGAAAGTGAAAATGAAAGGGAAGTCGCTCAGTCGTGCCCGACTCTTAGCGACCCCATGGACTGCAGCCTACCAGGCTCCTCCATCCATGGGACACTCCAGGCAAGAGTACTGCAGTGGGTTGCCAGTACCTTCTCCAAGTTTAGCATGAGAGGAATTCTTTTTGTTATTGCTGGAGAGAACTTTGGTATGGCAAATTTTGCAGAAAAAAATTTTGGGATATTGGTATAAAAATAAACATCTACTCTTCCATCAGAAAAAAGAACAAAATTATTTTTAGTATATAAAATTCAGTTTTAAAGAAAATATTCTTTTGAAAGCATAGCTGCCACTTAGTATATTCTTTGATAATCTGACATAAATATAATCAAGAATATGGATAATAAAACCTTTATAGAATAGTTTGGTTGCCTGGTATGATTTTAGATAATCATTTTATTGTTCAGCACATGGCAATTTAATGAAATTTACATGTCTATTTTACAGCTAATGTAATGGATTATAGAAACATTAAGAAAATAAAACCGTCTGCATAATAGTTAAGATTTGCCTGTTATTATATTAATAGAATCAGTCACCAAAAGAACTAAACTGCAGAAAACCTAAGCTATTTATTATAACTTTGACAATAATCGTGATAATTGGTTCTGAGATTCCAGCTGTAAAGGCCTCGTGAAGGTTTGCCGGTTCTTTCTCAGAGACAGACTTGTTCCCGGTAAGGTGCCCCCAGAGGCCCTGATCAGCCGGCTTCAGTAAGCTGAGAGTGAGACAGACACAGCTTCCCCACAGAATGACATCACTCCCGGTTAATAGTCAGACCACACGCTGGTACAGTGTGGGATTCCGTAATTACTCTGATTGTTTCCGCATGGACTGAATCTGAATGCCCCCTCTCCCATTAGTGAGAGAATTATTAAAGTACTCAGAGATGGCCTCCATTTCCTCTACCCGTGTTTCAGCGTCTGTTTGCCTGGGAAGCAGGTCCACCGCTGGCTGTCTGGTAACTGCCTCTGATCGCGTCTCCCTTCCTCTCTGCTGATTCCGCGGGCATTCCACCTGCCGCAGGCGTTAGACGCCGCCCCCTTCTAGGCCAGGCCTGCGTTCATGTGGAATTGTGCTGCTTTTGTTTTGTACCTTTGCTCATAACACACCTGGATTTCCTGTTGTTTTCACTCTTTGATGCATTTCCCCTTTAGGATCAGTAATGTGTCATTTTGGTGAAGTCTGCTTTTCTAGAAATGCAGTTCTTTTTATTCTTACTGGTGCTCTTTTTCTGCGTTCTGGTGGCGGTGTTGCCACAACTGCCTGTGGCCCAGCTGGTAAAGAACCCGCCTGCAATGCAGGAGGCCCCGGTTCCATCCCTGGGTTGGGAAGGCCCCCTGGAGAGGGGAAACGTTACCCGCTCCAGGATTCTGCCCTGGAGAATTCCGTGGACTGCATAGTCTGTGGGGTCGTAAAGAGTCGGACGCGACTGAGCGACTGTCGCTTCAGTTCACGTTCACCTGCACTTCTTACCCCCGAGCGTTGTACACCGTAGTCCCTTCTCTCGTGGGAGCAGGCCAGTGCCTTGAGCACCGATCATCCTAGCCGCCCCCACCTCCTCCCTTCCACTTAGCATGGTGAAGAGGTCTAGGACCCTTTTTTAACAGAATGGATCAACAGTTATGTTGACATAATTGTATCACTCATGTCTTTGCTTCTGCTGTTTTTTGCACACTACATCTTCCTCTTTTATGGATCCCTTTTTTACATTATGTCAAATATGTCCTTGAGTAATTCTTTTAGATGTATCCTATTTGATAATGCATCATTTATCTAGTGTGTGCCAAAGGAACCTAAGTTTCATAAGAACATAAATTTGTGTGTCTTGTCACTGTTTTGCCTAGAAGAGTGCCTGGCAAATAGGAAGTGCAAATTACATACTTTTTGAGGGAAGCAAATCAATTTATTTTATCACTTAGCCTTCTCCTTGTCAATTTTAAATCTTTCATGGAAATAGTTAGAAAGTGTCTATCACATTTTCCTACTTTCTGACACCAAGTTTTCCCCATAGTTATCACCTTTATTGATGACTCAGGGGCATCATTACCTATATCACTCATTGTGATTTGTTCTATTCTGAGAGCAGAACTCCCTGAAAGTGTCTCAGAGAAGTGTGTCTCTAAGTGAACTAGCTGTCACCTGCCAGATATTCTACTTTTTTCCTGTTATACCCGGTTGGAAGTGACTGGTCGTAAAGAGATGGGACCAGGTGGAGCCCTCTGGCACTGTCATTTTCTGGACACAGAGCAGCCACGTCTGGAAGAGACTCTCGTCAAAGAGCCTGGTGGTCATAAGCGCAAAAAGAAAGCTTGAAAGGGAAAAATCCAGCCCATAAAAGCTCTGTGGCCCATAAAAAGCTAGATGAGAAAACAAGTTGAAAGCAGAGGATCAGGAGCCAAGCCCGGAGAAACAGCTGCCCTGGTAAGAAGATGCCTCCGGTGCCCCATAAGGTGTGGATAAGGAGCCGCAGGGAGCAGCCGTAGGCCTTCCCTCAACAGCAAGCATTGCTCTCTGGTCCCCTGCCCTCCCCTCTTCCCGTGCTGTTGAGTTCTCCTCATTTTCAGTGCTAATAAATGCTTAATAAATCTGCTGTTCCCTTTGTTTAATGCTTCATCAAATACCATCCCAACAGAGTGGCTTAAAACAGCATTTCTTTTTTGTCTCACCGGTTCGGGTCAGTAGTCTGGGCTGGCTCAGCCGAATGGTTTTCTTCGTTTCTCCCCTGGGGTCACTCATGTGGCCTCAGACACCTAACAGTTTGACTGGGACTGGGGGGTTAACCCAGCCCCACTCACACGGCCTGGGCCTCCTTGCCCACTGGAGGCTGTGCCCCTCTCTCTTTAGATGGCGTCTGCCCAGGCTTTTTTCCACAGTGTCAGGAGTGTTCCAGGAAAACTAGAGTGGCAGCTGCAAGGCCTCTTAAGACTTACATTCCGGAACTTCATACTACTACTTCTGCACATTCTGCTCGTCACAGTCACAAGTTAGCCTAGATACAAGGGGTGGAGAAGAACAAAATGTTATGGCCGTGATTTCATACCGCATCTGAGAGCCCACTCCTAATTTTCAGACTTGTCACCTCCAATATTGTAATGTGTGCACTTGCATAGCTGTTTCTTGTAATGTTGAGTTTCCTGAGAGAAGGAATTGGGCTATCTTTACCTGCAGCACACAGCAGAAGACCCAGTACCTATTCAGTTCAGTTCCATTCAGTTGCTCAGTCATGTCTGACTCTTTGCAACCCCATGAACTGCAGCATGCCAGGCCTCCTTGTCCATCACCAACTCCCAGAGTCCACCCAAACCCATGTCCATCAAGTCAGTGATGCCATCCAACCATCTCATCCTCTGTTCATCCCCTTCTGTTCCTGCCCTCAATCTTTCCCAGCATCAGGGTCTTTTCCAGTGAGTCAGCTCTTCGCATCAGGTGGCCAAAGTATTGGAGTTTCAGCTTCAGCATGAGTCCTTCCAATGAACACCCAGGACGGATCTCCTTTGGGGTGGACTGGTTGGATCTCCTTACAGTCCAAGGGACTCTCAAGAGTCTTCTCCAACACCACAGTTCAAAAGCATAAATTCTTCAGCATTCAGCTTTCTTTATAGTCCAACTCTCACATCCATACATGACCACTGGAAAAACCATAGCCTTGACTAGATGGACCTTTGTTGTCAAAGTAATATCTCTGCATTTTAATATGTTGTCTAGGTTGGTCATAACTTTCCTTCCAAGGAGTAAGCGTCTTTTAATTTCATGGCTGCAGTCACCATCTGCAGTGATTTTGGAGCCCAGAAAAATAAAGTCAGCCACTGTTTCCACTGTTTCCCCATGTATTCGCCATGAAGTGACGGGACCGGATACCATGATCTTAGTTTACTGAATGTTGAGCTTTAAGCCAACTTTTTCATTCTTCTCTTTCACTTTCATCAAGAGGCTCTTTAGTTCTTCTTCACTTTCTGTCATAAGGGTAGTGTTATCTGCATATCTGAGGTTATTTGATTCCAGCTTGTGCTTCCTCCAGCCCAGCATTTCTCATGATGTACTCTGCATATAAGTTAAATAAGCAGGGTGACAATATACAGCCTTGACGTACTCTTGTTCCTATTTGGATCCAGTCTGTTGTTCCATGCCCAGTTCTAACTGTTGCTTCCTGACCTGCATACAGGTTTCTCAAGAGGCAGGTCAGGTGGTCTGGTATTCCCATGTCTTTCAGAATTTTCCACAGTTTATTGTGATCCACACAGTCAAAGGCTTTGGCATAGTCAGTAAAGCAGAAATAGATGTTTTTCTAGAACTCTCTTGCTTTTTCAATGATCCAATGGATGTTGGCAATTATTAATGCCTTAATAAAGAGAAGTTGAACCATTAATGAGCTCATTGGTTGAAAGGTACATACAGTACATGGATGGAAACTCTCTTTTGTGTACATGTTATAGCTAGATTCTAAGATTAATGGAATAGTAATTTTAAAAGTACAAAGTAAAGTAGAAGTACGTCTTTTTGATATAGAGCAGAAGAAGTCTTTGTACGTATCAAGCAGTAACTATAGAATGCTGGGTTGTTAGAACCTAGAAACTCATCTCTGTAACAGAGACTCAGTAGTGTTTCCTTGATCAGTTCCCAGATCAAATAACCAGAGATTATTTCTTCTCTTTTCTGTACCATCGTTATCACAAAGGTTGGGTGTTATAGTCTTAAGATATATATTAGTCTTGTGGCATGCATTTAGTGTCGGATTAGTGAACATTTGTGCCAAGGTAGCAAGATCTTAATAAGACAGTCTGTTTGCAAGTGCAGCCTCTAATTCCTTTGCTTTAGAAATACTTTAAATAATCTAAAAGGCTCAACTATTACGTAATGTCAGCTAAGATTCAACCGATGGCACTAAAAGAACAATTTGGTATCTCATGGAATTTAAAAGTCCTGTGTCCCAGTTCAGTTGCCTCATAGGTGACTGTTTTCCATGTAATTTCACCAAGATTCAGCAAGAGCCGCCCTGACTTGCCCCCTTGCTGTGCACCGTCCTGAATGCTGTCAAAGCGGCTGTCACATTTCCCTCTCAGAGTCTGGAGAGGACTGTAATTTGCAAAAACATGTGGCCTCCTTTAGGCATGATAGGCTTTACACATATATACATTATTATTTTGTCTATTTTGGGTCTTTCAGACACTTTTGCTTAACTGCGGTGTGCAAGTTGGTAAATGCAGATTTCATTCAGAGACCAAAAGGACACATGTGTATGCAACGCTAATATTTGCTCAGACAAGTAATCCTTCATGAATGCAAAATGCAGATTTTGTGTGGATTACTGCAAAGAATCATGGAACGAATAATAATCATAGGAGGACATTTTTGTGACTGTTTTAAAAACCTTTTACCTCGTAGAAGTATACGAGAAAAATAGTTACATATATGAAACAAGTCTTAATATAATACCATAAAAATGAAGTCTTATCAAACATAATAGAGAATTAAAAATGAGCGAAGATAAAGCAAGCTCTCCTGACTATGAAAATACAGAGAGACAGAAAAGAAATTGAATTTCAGATCTTTGTTTCAAGATAAAAATGAATTATTATAAAGTAGACCTTATTCATAAGTTTGGCTCTCCTTATTTGGATTTCATATACTGAAAGCAATGATAGGACTGAAGGAAAGTTTATAATAAAAGTCACCAGGGATATCACTTCATAAACCTAGAAAACAACATTAGAAATTGAAATGGGAATAATGAAAATGGCATTTGAAAGGAATGTAAATGGGAGGCAAGGAAAGAATTGTTGAGACACATGAAAGGAAGTCATTACTTCTGTTGAGTTCCTATAAATACTGAAAAGTGTTCTCCGTTAAGGGGGCTGGTACCACAGTGAATGGGATGGGTCCCATTCATTCTTTCCCCTCTGCACACGGGCTGTGGTTGGGCGACTCTCCATGTTCCTATGCCAGGTGCGGCCGTCCTCCTGCTCGACCAAAAGTGCAGCCTGAGAGGCTCCCACGCATCACCAGACCGACAGCTGTGTCTGGTGGAAGAAGTGGGGTCAGGGCACTGGGGGGACACAGTCCATATGGACTGTCTCGGCCAAGTGCAAAGCCTGTGGCCTTCCCTGCACGGAGAAGATAGTCATGCAGAGCGTTAACCATCTGCAGATGTTTCGGTATCTGCATTGAGGTGCATTCCACCGTGATTCGTGTGTGCGAGTTCATTAGTATCTGGACATTTTGCAGACCGTAAAAATTCAAATGGCCTTGATGCACCTTGTGCGTCACAGATTATACGCAGTTGCTCTCCTTCTTTACGTGCCTTTGGTGTCTGAATTTGGTGCCAGTGTGAGTCCGTGTGTCGCACAGTGAGAGTGTGAACAATGACAAATGGTTTGGGAGGAATCGTCCTGTGCCTTTATAATTGTCATGCGCCTTTACATAGGACAGAAAAATAGAACAGCCAAGGTAGCGCATGTTTTAGTCCTCTCAATATAGTCGGTATTCCGGAGCTTAAGCACTAGCAGGACTCTATTTCATCAGGTCTCAGGAGCAAGGTGGCAGAGGCCTGTCTACTCAGGGGCTGCCGAGCTTAAGTTTTGTCAAGGTAAAAACAGTCATTCAAAGGAACCAAAAGAATACTCAGCATCGTAGAATACTGGAAGCACACAAGCTTTGGAGCAAGACAGATTCCACACTCAGCTACTTGTCCACTGTATTTCCTTGAGCAAGTTATTTAATCTCTGCGCCTCGGTTTCTTTATTGGTACAGTAGTGTCAGTCATGTCCTACTCTGTGCGACCCCATGGACTGCAGCCCACGAGGCTCCTCTGTCCATGGGCGTCTCCAGGCAAGAATACTGGAGTGGGTTGCCATTCCCTTCTCCAGGGGATCTTCCCAGCTCAGGGATCCAACTCAGGTCTCCCACATTGCAGGGGGATTCTTTACCACCTGAGCCACCAGGAAGTCCTGGTGATGCCTACATTTAAGATAGAGATACCTACAAGGAGATCCCACCAGCCCATCCTAAAGGAGATCAGTCCTGGGTGTTCATTGGAGGGACTGATGCTGAAGCTGAAACTCCAATACTTTGGCCACCTGATGCAGAGAGCTGACTCATTTGAAAAGACCCTGATGCTGGGAAAAATTGAGGGCAGGAGGAGAAGGGGATGACAGAGGATGAGATGGTTGGATGGCATCACCGACTCGATGGACATGGGTTTGGGTGGACTCTGGGAGTTGGTGATGGACAGGGAGGCCTGGTATGCTGCAGTTCATGGGATTGCAAAGAGTTGGACATGACTGAGCAACTGAACTGAACTGACTGAACTACCTACATTTAAATAGCAGTTAGGGATAATAGGTTAAGCTCCTTGTATCATGCCTGTCCCATACTAGGTGCTAAATAAGTGGTCACTCTTATTATTCTTACTGGGTCAGGAAGTGTGTTTTCTTGATTCAAGCATGTAACTTGTAACTAGCCCTCCCAGCTTTACTTCCATTCATCAATGTTGGTGTTCATGCTTGTGATGGAAAGGTAGGAAACCCTTCACCAGGACCGTCGAGCATCCCTGTGTGGCAAGTTCATCCAGCCGGTTACAGGGGGACAGTGCCTTTAACCAGAGCTTACAGAACGTTAGAGTGGAAAGGGTCATACGCTGGCTACCGCGTGCTGGACCATTGACCACCGGCTCCTCCAAGCTACTGCAAGTGTCCAAGGGCGCATCAAGCTTCCTTTGAGACAGAATAGTGTATCTGTATATGTCCATATGCAGTACTATTTTACTGTTGTGATTAGTGGAATACAAATTTGTTTCAAAACATTTTTGAATCCTTAGGAGCTTTTTCATTATATTGTATCTTCTTTGTCAGCCATTGTAAAAATACAACTCTTACATCAGGGTAAATGTGGTACAAACAAGCCATGACATGGTTGCATATTATGTGGAAGACCTTATGCTCAAGACGGTCAAGAACTGGTGCTCTCATCCCGAGGCCCAGGAAAATGATGCGTGGGGTACTCGTTTACTCGGCTTGTTAAGGAAAACCTCGGTGATAAACCCAGGTCTCCAACTCCTGGTCCAGAACCCCAGGCAGAGGAGGTGTTCTCACTGTTGCTCCTGGAAAAATCTGAAGTGTATTTCATATTCAGATCAGTACCCACGAAGCTGAGTATTGACAGGAAATGAATTGTTTGAAAAAGATTTAAAACAGTACCTGACAAATATAAAACATTCAACAAATGGTTGCTGTTGTCTTGATGACTGTTCAGTAAGGAGTGATTCTGTCACTTTCTTCTGTCTGTTGCTCAGAGGAATTGGCTGTAGGAGCGTTACAAGTGTAGCGTTGTAGGTTTATCATCAGTCACTCAAGCAACTAGCTTCTTTCTCCCACTATCAGAACAGGAGTGGGCAGGTGTTTTTAAAATCTCCCTTCCAGAAGTCTTAGGAGCAGAGGCTCTTGCCATTAGTACTAAGTGTGGAGGGCGGGTATCTCTTGGCCTTAACTGTGCACGCTTAGGACAGCTCTGTTTTGTTGTTGAATTCCCCACTGGGATTTGGTATGTTTCTGTGAACTAAAGAGATTTCAGTATTTACTTTCCATCAATGTTGTTTCATTTGTCTTCGCCACTACCCACCATGCCCCAGTTCTTCTTGACCAGACTCTTTCTTTATTAATAGGTTCACCTTTAGATCAGTATTGATTTATAATTTGTAGTAGTCTCTACAGATTTGATATCTAACATCATCATGTGGCCCTCAAGTGATAGTAGAAAGTTGTGAATAAGAGATGCTTAGTTCTGACTGTTTAGACAGAGGTTCATAACGATACACCATCCAGATTAGTCACAGTACTTAAAGACAAAGGAAGTCCCCTTTGGGTTTGTCCAGTAAATTGAGGACTAAAGCAGGTGTTATCACTGCATGTTTGTGGTTCTGGGTTTTTTTTCAATATCCGTATTTGTGGTATGAGTTCCCTTTCTAACTATCTAGGAATTATCTATAAGCTAAGTGAAAGAATATGCCTAGTCCATACGCGCATATCCAGCGCATATCTGACAGCTAAGTTGCTGTCAGAAAGGAGATCAAAGAGCCAGAGTAAGCACAGGTATGTGCGCCCCCCACGTCCATTTTGGTGACGGCAGGTGGCTTCCGGGGCCTCCGTGAGCGTGAGCAGCTCTCCTGCAGCCAGCTCTCAGGGAGCAGTTTCAGGGCCCAGCTCACCCGCAGCGGCCTCGTTAGGGGAGTCAGCAGAGCCTCTGTCTCTCCACGGACAGGCCAGGGCCACGTTTCTCCAGCACACGCTCCAGACTCTGATGGAGGCAACTCAGCCTCCAGGGCTGACCCTGCTGTGCTGTTGAGAGAAGGTCACCTGGTTTAGAAGAAACTCCCTAGGGCAAGCCCAGGACAGCTTTTTAGCAGCTGCGCCTGCACTCCCGGGGGGCGCATGTAAAGAACCCACCTGCCAGAGACGCGGGCTCCACCCCCGGCGGTGGGGGGAGGAAGGTCCCCTGGAGGAGGCCTGGCCACCCACTCCAGTGCTCCTGCTGGAGAATCCCATGGACAGAGGAGCCTGGCGGGCTGCGGTCCACGGGTCGCACAGCGCTGGACACGACTGGGCGGCTCAGCAGCAGCAGGCTGATGTTCCCTGCACACTCAAACTCACCAGCGCCAGGCCTGCCCGCGCCCGGGCCGGGCCGGCTCTCCGTGGCCTGCTCTGGGTGCTCAGCCTGTGCCTGCTCTCTCCCCACTGTTGGAGCAGGTCTGCGCCTCATCGTGAGGTTCTGTTTGCAGTGCCGCCAAGCACTCAGGCCTGTCCGACTCTGCGCCCCCGTGGACCGCACCTGCCAGGCTCCTCTGTCCACACAGATTCTGTGTGACGTCTGTTCGTTTATCTACTGGAGTAATTTATGCCAAAATGTGATTAAAAAGTCTCATGTACCTCCCTCCCCTCAGGTAGCATGTTTGCATTTTTGCAGCGGCTTTAAGCAAATGAAGCGCCTCAGATCCCGAGGCCTCGAAGTGTCCCGCGGGCAGCAGGCCAGGGGTTTCAGGAGCCCCGTGGCTCTCAACGCACCAGCCCGCCGGGCACTGGGGCAGGCCTCAGCAGAGACACACAGCACACCCTCTCCCTCTCCTGTCTGCACGCACGAGGGCGGCACCTTCCTGCCCACCTCCCAGAACGTGTGGCACACGACGGTTTCTCAAAGGAACAGAAAAAGCACAGTTTAATAATGGGCCTAATGTCCACAGTTCTGCAGCTGGGCCTTCCTTTGGGGCCTCTTCTTTTAGAACTAAGTGCCCCGTTAGTGGTGGGGGCACAGAGCTCACCAAGGCAGAGGTGGGAAGTGTGGTGCAGGAAGCTGTGAGGGGAAGGGAGGCTGAGGAACGAGGTGGGGAGTGGAGACCTGGGAGTCAAGTCACAGGTGCGCCTGAAAGTGAGGCGGAGAGATCTGCACCTTCACATGGGTTTTATTCAAAGAAGAGAAGGTGATTCAGAGGTGGAAGGACGCACCGTGGGGTCTGCAGAAGGGTGTGGCCGGTCACTTCTTTTTTGCCTCATCTCTGGTCCCATCACTGTCGGGTCAGTAGTGGCGGCCATGACGTGGTCCCCGAGGGGCCGCTCCATGCTGCCCGCCTCCCTCTCCCAGTGGACACGCGTGTGTCACTTCAAACCATTTGCTGACATTCAGCTTCTTCCAAAAACAGGTTTTTCAGGTCCTCCCAACTTTTCAGAGGGGAGAGTGGAGTGTCACTTCCTTTCTTAAAGGTAATCAACTTTTAACTCTTGGGTTGTTTAAAATTCGGAAGTTGTAGCCACTGGCTGCGGATTACGGGGTGTGTAATGGGATAGCATTCTGGAAGAGAAGCACAAGGTGTGTTGAGAGGCATGATGGCAGGGGGCCAGTGTGGCAGGCTCTGAGGCCGGACCTCAGTAAGCCCCCACTGACCGTGCAGCCCTAGGCCGGTCACTCCACCCTCCAGCCTTCAGGTTCATCTCCTGTATAAAGACAGAGGTCATCAGTACCGTAACTAGAAGAATTAAGTGGCTTTTATGAAAGGAGCTTAATATAATCCCTGACATTTAGCAAATGCCACATAAATTGTTGCTGTTAGGAGAATTAAATTGAATGGCTTCTGTGTTTATATAAATAGAAAGGTGGTCAAGCAGTTATTCCAATTAGAAGGGAGGAGAAGGCAGTTATTCTCCAATACACAGTTTCTGTAACTAAAATTCAAGTTTTACTGCTGTTTTCCAATTGCTGTGCTAAACAGTTTACATAATTTTCACAACAGTCTTTAACAGATACTTCCTACTTTACAGATGAGAAAACTGAGGCCAAGCCTAAGTAAATTTCTAAAGGTCCAAGAGCTAGTGAATCATCGATGCAGTGTTTCAGAATTGCTGCTTTCAACTACTCCTCTGTAATGCTCCCCGAGTGTGCCTGCAGCCAGCACTGACACATATGCTGTGCAGTAATAAGACAGAATTCTGTTCTTTAGCAGAGCATAATAAGGCAAATGAAGTCGACTTCATTTATCCCCCACCCCTGGGTTATTGGCTTTCTGCCATGTGTTAGAATAAGGAGATCTCAGGTATTCTCCTAAATGCTGAGAGTTATTTGTGACTCAGTTTTATCCAGACTGGGGCCTTCCCTGGTGGCTCAGTGGTAAAGAATCTACCGGCCAATGCAAGAGACGTGGGTTCAGTCCCTGGGTCAGGAAGATCCTCTGGAGAAGGAAATGGCAACCTACTCCAATATTCTTGCCTGGGAAATCCTATGGACAGAGGAGCCTGGCAGGCTGTAGTCCCTGCGGTCGCAAAGAGCTGGACACGACTTAGCAACTAAACAGTAACAATTATCCAGACCCAGTGGGGAAAGAAGCAAATATTTCTTAACTCCTTTCCTACTGAGGGATTAATCTTGGCTGCAAGCAGTGAGTGACATTTGGGATAAAGCAACCGGCAGAGGAGAACACTAGCCCAGCCTCCTGGTTGTCCCTGGTTCATCACAGTATTTGCTCTGAGAGGCAGCATCGCTCCAGAGCAAGCTGCTCGCTGTTGTAATTTCCAGAGAGAGCAAAGGAAATGTGCTCGTCTCCAGTGCCTGCTGGCATTGGATTTCCCGTAAATGTTCTCTGTGCTCATTTCATCCTTAATTAGCCTGTGTCATACTGCGTACAACTTGTAAGAGACCCTTGGTATACAGTTAAAAGTTTGAATCTTCAAGTAAGATTACTCAGCAGACCTAAGTGGAGCATCTCCATGTCCTTTTGGCAGTCAGCAGCATTCACTGTGCTGTTCCTCTGCACCTGGTAAGATCAAGTCATCTCCCATCAGTTCAGTTCAGTCACTCAGTCGTGTCGGACTCTGCGACCCCATGGACTGCAGCACGCCGGGCCTCCCTGTCCATCACCAACTCCCGGAGTTCACTCAGACTCATGTCCATTGAGTTGGTGATGCCATCCAGCCATCTCGTCCTCTGTTGTCCCCTTCTCCTCCCGCCTTCAGTCTTTCCCAGCATCACAGTTACTGTCTGTGAACACCACACCAGCCTGCTAGGAGATTCCCCATCTCTGAATTCCTCTAGGATTTGCAGTCGGTAGCACACTGGCTCACGTTGACTTTTCTCCGGCAGTTTCATGTGGGGAGAGGCAGGGAGCATTAGTCTCCTGCCATGTCTGACTTGGGGCAAGACAGCTGGGAGCTAAATAAAGAAATGAACGGAGATGAGAGAGGGGCAGAGGTGTGTGTCTGCCTTATCTCCCAAATTAGATTGTCAGCTTCTCAGCCCAGAGACCGCATCTGTGGTTCCTATCTCCTTTAATACTTTTTAGACTATTAGGCAAAGGGTGAGTATGCAGTGCATGCTTATTGCCTGAAGGCCTGAGGTTTTATTTTAATTCATAGAGTATGCCCAAAGATACCATTTCCATGCACTTGAACGTATCTCTAAATTAGTTTTAGCTTCGGCCCTCATAGAACTGAAATCCTCGTTTCAGAGGACAAACCCCACGCCAGTGCCGCAGTGAAGATGGCGTATGTCGTTCACAGCACAGGCCTTATTCTAAGGAAAGGTCTGACACCGAAATCCTGTAAATGCCTAAACAGCTACACTGAATAACACTCACTCGGACCAAGAGAAGTGGCATTTGGCCTGAGGGGGCGTCACCCGGCCCCGTGGCCAGGACTGGGTGGTGCGCCCTGCGGTCCACCGTACCTCTGTCCAGTCAGGTGACCACACGCCAGTGATCCATTTCAGGACCTGCTATTCTGCTCCAGTGATCGGTAATATATCTGTTCTACTTAACTGTATTGATGATGATATCTTTCTAGTGACAGTTAGAATCAGGTTAGGTGAGTCCTTCAACTTTATGCTTCTTAAAATTGCTTCGATTATTCTAGAACTTTGCATTTCCAGATCCAGTTTTTTAAAAAAATGTACATTAGTATAGTTGATTTATAATGTTGTATAAGTTTCAGGTTTACAGCAAAGTGATTCAGTTATACATATACATGTATCTACTCTTTTTTTAGATTCTTTTCCCAAGGACACTCAAATAAGTCACAGAGCTGTTATTCATTCAGGCCATCTAGGCCATAGGTAGGACGTGGCATTCCTAAGCACACAGAATGTACCTTTATAGAAAAGTTCCTTCCTACAGATTAGAATGAACCAGTATTTCACTACCACTCACTCTAACAACAAACCAGAGTCCCTCACTCTTCCACAGAACTGGGAAGCGAATCAGTGATTTAATTTTAACCTTGGGCTTCTAAGCTTCTCCATTGTGAAACTAGACCTAATGAATAAAGCTAATCTTATCAGGTTAGTAAGGTAGGAAGATGTCACTTTCCTTTCTGAATGTCTTTAGCTGCTATTGGCCAAGTTTACTACAAAGATGTACAAGGCTGATTTAGCTCCCCGAGGAAATGCCATATTACCAGTCAGCTGTTGCTAAAGTCAGTGCTCAGGGTACTTCCTGTGTTACAAGACCAACTGTATAAATTAGACTACAGTTTTTCAGACGTCTTGACTCATGTTGGCTATGTAGAAGTACATTCCAAAGATAAATATATAAAACCATCTCAGCTGAAAGAGAAGCAGTTTGTTGATAGATCCTCAAGAGAAAAGAATTACAAAGCAAAGCAAAGGACAGACAACCCGCCTTCAGCAGGGATCACTCCTAGAATAAAACAGTGTGTGTGCATTCAGCAAGCGTCTGCTGAGCACCTGCTAGTGCCCGGTACTATTCTGGGCACTGGGGTATAGCTCGGAACAGCACACCACCTCTTCACAAAGGCTTCACACCGGCAATGCCCACCTCCCCCTTCCCGCATTAGTTTACCCTCTATACACTAGTATTACTGTCTGCATAAGTTAGAGGGAAAACCCCTTTGACCTGAAAGGCTCTCTAGTCGCCTCCTCATTTCTCCATATGCCTTTATAGAAAACTGACTCAAGAGTGGCTAAACCTCCCTGTCTCCACTTCTTTCTTTCATTCTCTTTGAACATGCGTCAGTCATACCATCGTACCCACCGCACCTGAGACTACACTTGTCAGTCTCATTAAATCCCACATTGCTGAATCGAATGGCCAGCTCATCGTCCTCATCTTGCTTGTCTCCTTAGTAGTAGCTGACAGTTACTGTCTGATTCCTCCTCGAAAAGCCTTCCTCACTTGGCTTCCAGGACACCAGCTCCTCTGTTGGTTCCCTCCCTGCCTCACTTGCTCCTCCTCAGCCTTCTTTCTTCAGTCCTTCTCTAAGTCACAGAGTGCTCTGGAGTACAGTCCTTGAATCCTCCTTCCTCTCTACACACACTCTCTAGGTGAAAGCATTCTCTAATCCCATAACCTCAAGCGTCACCTCAAAGTTGACAACTCCAAGACCTCCCTTCTGACCTCCAGACTCATACACCCAGCTGCCTACCCAACATCTCAGACTCAGTATGTCCAAAACCAGACTCCCCACCTGCAGTACTGAGTTAGTTTTGACTACATGGGTCCGTCTAGTCAAGGCTATGGTTTTTCCAGTGGTCATGTATGGATGTGAGAGTTGGACTATGAAGAAAGCTGAGCGCCGAAGAATTGATGCCTTTGAATGTTGGTGTTGGAGAAGACTCTTGAGAGTCCCTTGGACTGCAAGGAGATCCAACCAGTCCATTCTGAAGGAGATCAGTCCTGGGATTTCTTTGGAAGGAATGATGCTGAAGCTGAAACTCCAGTACTTTGGCCACCTGATGCAAAGAGCTGACTCATTGGAAAAGACTCTGATGCTGGGAGGGATTGGGGGCAGGAGGAGAAGGGGACGACAGAGGATGAGATGGCTGGATGGCATCACCGACTCGATGGACATGAGTCTGAGTGAACTCCGGGAGTTGGTGATGGACAGGGAGGCCTGGCATGCTGTGATTCATGGGGTTGCAAAGAGTCAGACATGACTGAGCGACTGAACTGAACTGAACACAAACATACATATATCAAAAAAAAAAAAAGAAAAATCTAAGAAACAAAAATTGCTTAAATGACATAGGAATTTCTCTCACACATTTAAAAGAAAAAATCTAGACATACAAAGTCCAGATTGTGTATGGCAGGCATACTTGTCATTAGGGACCTGGGCCCCTTGTCTCGTTACTTCTCCAGCTTTAGTGTGCTTCCTCTTTTCGTTGGTGGGAGAGAGAAATGTAATGGTCCTTCCCCTCTAAAAGAAACTTACTAGAAATCCTAGACAACTCTTCTGCTTGCAGCTCATTGGCCAGAACTTAGATCATGGCCAGATCTCGCTGCAGGGGAGGTTGGAACGAAGAGCATTTTTTAGCTGAATGAGAATATATGCAGCTAAAAATGGGGTGGGAGGTGAAAAAGAGGATTAAATGGACAGTAGGGAGCAGCTAGCTGTGTCTGCCATGCTCTGAATCTGGTTCTCCCCCAGTTCCCCTTTCCCTTGTCAGCCACATTCTCCCAGTTGCTTAGGCCAAATGCCTTGGGTCAGCCACGGCTCTTTTTCTCTCCCAGTCTACATCCAATCCACCAGCAAATCCTCTTGATTGTGCTTTCAGAATAGATCCTGAATCTGATAGCTCTGACCACCTCCACACTTGCATCTTAGTGCAAGCTGTCATCGCCTCTTCTAGACTTCGCAGATAAGCTGCTTACTGGGCTCTCTGGTTCTGCCAATCCACTCTCCACACAGTAGCATATCATCCTTCAAAACCTAAGTCACACTGTGTCATTCCTGTGTGCAGAACCCCACCTACCTCCTAGCTGATAAAATCCAAGGGGCTTAGTATTAAAAGGCCATGCATCATTTGGTCCTGGCTCACTCTGATTAAATCTGTCTTCTCGCTTACTCATTCCACTCCAGCTCTGCTGGCTTCCTTGATGTTCCTTGAATATACCAAGTATGGACCAATTTTAGGGCCTTTGTATCTATAAATACTATTCCTTCCACCCTGAATGCTCTTCACCTAGAGATCCCCATGGCTTGCTCCTTAGTTTCTTTCAGGTCTTTGATCAAATCTCACATTATCAGAGAGACCTTTCCTAACCACCTATCTAAAATAGGATTCCCTCTTGAAAATCTTTTTCCCTTTATATAGCTCTTTTTCCTCTTAACACTCAACATTGTCTGACCTTTCTTCTGATATTCTGTGTGTGTGCATGCTCATATGCTTTATTTATGTCTATATATAAACGTCTATATTACATATATGAATCTGATTGTTGAGCATCTTCCCACTAGAACTAGAGTTGCAGACTTGGTCTCTTTTGTTAACCACCATCTTTCTATTAGTTAAGGGAGGTCAAGACAGAGTTCTCTGACAGAGAAATGTAATGGGTACTTCCCTTTTCTTTTAAAGAAACTAAAGAGTTCTTCTGCTTATATCTCATTGGCCAGTATTTAGATTATGTCTGGAGCTAGCTGCAGGGGAGGTTGACAAGTCTCACAGAAGTCTCAATTGAGCTAAGAATAAATGAAGAGGAGCGAACTATGTAAAAGTCTAGAAGGCGAGTACTCCAGGCAAAGGGAATAGCAAAGTGCAAAGCCCTAGTGTGGAAATAAGCTTGTCACGTAGGTGGGGGTTGTCCTATGTTTGGGGACAAAACACAGTTGAATGTGGCTGGAATAAGCAATTATGGAGACACCGGAACACGATAGAGGCTGCCCAGGCGGCACTGGTGGTAAAGAAGCCCTGCCAGTGCAGGAGACAGAAGAGACTCAGGTTCCATCCCTGGGTCAGGAAGATCCCCTGGATGAGAGCATGGCAACCCGCTCCAGTATTCTTGCCTGGGAAATTCCATGGATAGAGGAGCCTGGCGGGCTAAAGTCCATGGGGTCGCAAGGAGTCAGACACGAATGAAGCAACTTAGTCAATTTAGTACACACGCAGAACAAGGTGAGAGAGGCAGGGCAGATCACCAGGGAGGGTTTTGCGTATCCCAGATGCAAAAAGGGAAAAGAGAGAAAGAAAGGCACCTGCTGGGAGCAGGAGCTCCGCTGTGGCAAAGGTCATGAGGAAGGAGGCTCGGCATACACAAAGGTGGGATTGAGCTCAGGAGTCCCCCTGGAAATTCTCGAGCATCTACCCCCAAAACCAGAGTCTGCCTACTCTCTGCTTCGTGCTCTCACCTACACCTCAGACTTTATGGGGGGGGGGCTGTCCCCCATTACCTCTCTCTGAAAAAAGAGTTAACTTACAGCTCCAGTTAATAAAGTTCCTGGGTGTGATAGTGTTTCAACCTACAAACTCCTTTGGAAGTCCTCTAGCCTGCCTGAATAGGTTTTTCCGGCCACATGTGATTGCTCAGAGCCTCCCAACTGTGAGAGGCATGAGATGTTCTAAACTGTCTAAATACAGATTCCTTTGAGCAGTTAAAAGATTGATTAGAAATTGTATTGGTGAAGGGTTTTTCACTTGTTGGGCCAATGTTTGCTGCTAAGTTTCCATATCCCTTACCTGCTGTGTCCCTGGCAGTGTATTGATTAATATAATTGGTGTAAGTAGTAGCTTTAATGTTTGTAACCTTGGACCCTTGAGTTAATTCTTTTTCTTGTTGTAGCCCACCACACCTTTGCCCTATAGGAATGCAACTTTAATGCTTTTGGAGGGTGGCGCCTGACTAATCACCTTTAGAGAAAAATAAGTTTTCTGAAGAAAGGGTCTTAAAATGTTAACAGGCCTCTGGGCCAGAAGATGAAGCAAATCACCTAAACTTTTGCATATGATAAGTTTGCAGGAAGAAAGCCTGGCTTACTGCATGACTCTACCCCTTCCCCCATTATTCTCTATGCATAACTTAAGGTATAAAAACTACTTTGAAAAATAAAGTGCGGGCCTTGTTCACCAAAACTTGGTCTCCCCATGTTGTTCTTTCTCTCACCTTCTAGCTGACTTATTCAGCCTCTTTTCTCCACTGAATTTCCTCACTGAGCTATCCTTATTTAACCACTCTTTATATCCTTAATTAACGTTTAATTAAGCAATTGTTTCCTGATCGCCGATGCCATCTCCCCTTCGAATTCCCTGGATCCACCGGGGCTGGACCCCGGCAGGCACCAGCCTCTTTGGCACCTCAGCCATTCTCCAACCTTTGGGAAATTCCAGGGATACACTGCCAAAGGCACACGCACTATTTAAGTAACTGAAAGTAAAGAAAATGTAAATGTTCTGTTTCCCCATCGCACCCGTCACACTGCATGTGTTGAGTAGTCACGTGGTCCGTGCTGCCTACCAGCCAGCACACACGGGGCCCGCGGGGCCGCATACGCCCTTGTCCCAGAAAGTTCTGTTAGTGCAGCTCTGGGACAGCCAGTCAAGAGAGAAGTAATACGGAGCCTGCTTAGTCTCTCCTGTGGCTTCTCTCTTAACCCTAGAATCAGTGCTTCCTGTTTCAGTGGGAATGATGCCCGTGGCGCCTGGATTAGCTTCCTGTTTCAGTGGACATGATGCCCATGGCGCCTGGATTAGCTTCCTGTTTCAGTGGACATGATGCCCGTGGCGCCTGGATTAGCTTCCTGTTTCAGTGGGAATGATGCCCGTGGCGCCTGGATTAGCATGTGGCCCATCACATGTGCATGTGCTCTCGTGGTAATTTTTACCTGTGACAAAGAGAAAGACTGGAAACTCACATGCATTCTTAACCTCATTACGAGCACACTGCAGATGTGAAAATGCAAAGTGTGGAAGCCATCCATGTGAATGGTGTTTTCTGTGTCTTATTGTGACCTAGGGATCTTGCTGCAAGAAACTGCCTGGTAGGTGAGAATAACGTGCTGAAAATCAGTGACTTCGGAATGTCTCGTCAAGAGGACGGTGGTGTGTATTCATCTTCTGGCCTGAAGCAGATCCCCATTAAGTGGACGGCACCAGAAGCGCTTAATTATGGTAAGAAGGGACCCTTCCTTTCTGGTGGTCAAAGCGGACTCCGTCAGCATGAACAGTCACAGGCAGAGTCCCGGGGCAGAGCAGAGCACAAGTGAGAATCAGCTGAGGGGCAGCACACAGGGTGTGTGTGTTCAGACTTTGTACACTTGAGGACAGACTTAATTCAGCGATTTTATTGATCAGATTTCTGTGTGTAAGATTGCTAGATTTAAAAGATGGTTAGAGTTACAAGCACTGTTAAGTGTGAGTGTGCATCTGAAAGTTTCTATCGTGATCCAAGAAAAAGATTATTTCTATTTTAATAGTCAGATTAGACCCAGAGTCAAAGTGTTGTGTGGCTCTGGACCATTTCCTTTGAATACCTTATATTTGGTCCAATAACCTCATCTGATGTTAGGTTCCTAAAATACTGAGTCTGTAGTTTCTCTCTGAAAAACTGACATGGTTTCTTAGCATCTCAGTCTCTGGAACTTGTATAAATCTTTTGGGAAGAAAGAGATGGAATATGTGTGTGTACATATCTAAATCACTTTGCGAGGACATTTCGACTCAACTACCCTCCAGTATAAAATAAAAATCAAATTTAAAACATATCATAAAATGATTCTTTGTTAATTTAAATTGAAAAGTACTTCATCATGAAAAATTAATATAAAGTATTTACAAAAGTCTTAATGCCTAAATTAAAGACAGGTAATTTAGAAAAAGCTTTGAGGTAAAATTCATGTGACATAAAACTGACCGTTGTAAAGTGACCAGTTCAGGGGCGTTTAGTGCCTTCACAGCGCTGCACAAATACGGCCTCTGTCTGGTTCTAAAACATCTTCCTCACTCCAGAGTAAAGCCTTACACCCGTATTAAGAAGTGACTCCCCCAACCGCTGGCAAGCTCAGACCTGCTTTTGGTTGCTATGTATATACCTATTCTGCCTATTTCACATAAATGGAATCGTATACTATGTGGCCATTGGTATGTGACTTCTTTCACCTAGCATAAGGTTTTCAAGGTTCAACCGTGTTATAGCATGTATCATTATTTTACTCCTTTTTGTAGCTCAATAATATTCTGTTGTATGTATCTACCACAGTTTATTTATCCGTTCATCCACTGATGCGTATTCGAGCGGTGTTTGCCTTTTGGCAGTTGTGAATAGTGCTGCTTTAAACATCTGTATACTAGGATTTATTTGTGTACCTATTTTCAATTAATTCTGAGTACACACTAGGGAATCTGGTAATTCTGTGCTTAAGTGTTTGAGGAACCACCAAATGTTTTCCAGATCAAGCTTTGGAATATGATTGTTTTGGAAGTGAGTTGGGATGGATCCAGACACCACAACCAGCTTTGCATTTTGCACGTCAGCAATGCTACTGAATAGACATGCGCAGGCAGTTGTCATTGTAAGAAGTTGACTAAGCTGTTCTAGTTTCCAGCAATGCAGTTTTTTAACTTAACACTTCAGGGATGCTAAGCCTCACCCTTAGTCTGTCTTCCCGTGTGCTGGCGAGAGAAGTGCTGGTAAGCTTTGAGGAATCCCACCACTCCTCAAAATCCACAGAACATGGCAGCCCTGCTATTTTCCACAGTGATTCTGCTCTGGGGTGGTCATTATTCTGAGGCTATATTCCTAAGGAGAGCAATCACAAGATGAAAGAAAGGACTGCAATCTTTTTTTTAATGGAGACATTTTCTTAGAAAACGAAACATTGCTAAGCACTTCTTGTTGATTCTTACAGCAGCCCTATAAGGGCCAGTCCTGGACTGGGGGCCTTAAATACTTACCAGTAAAACCCACTCTTGTTCTTAATCCTGTTGGCCAGATTCTCTATATTACATTGCCTTTAAAATCTCTCTTACTGCTAAGCAATTATGCCAGTAAAATTCTGCCTTTTAATCAGGGCGTATTTTGGTTGAATTTCAAGCTGACTAAAGTATTTACCAAATACTTTAATTCAGAATTCTAATTCCAATATCTGTAAGAGCCAAACCTAAATTTAGCATGTCATAGAATAAAGACATGTTTCCCTGTTGGCTCAGATGGTAAAGAATCTGTGTGCAATGCTGGAGACCTGGATTTGATGCCTGGGTCAGGAAGATCCCCTGGAGGAGGGTGTGGCAACCCACTCGAGTATTCTTGCCTGGAGAATCCCATGGACAGATGAGCTTGGTGGGCTGCAGTCCACAGGGTCACAGAGAGGCAGACATGACCGAGCAACTAAGCGCAGCACACATGAAGATCTTTGGTGGGCAGTGACGGACTGCTTTTTCATGTTAATTTTATAAAATACTGAACACCACACCCTCTCATCACAAACTGAAAATGGCTTAAAGACATAAACCTAAGTCTTTAAGACAACATACAACTCCTAGAAAAGATCATAGAAAAAACATTCTTTGACATAAAGCATACCAATGTTTTCTAAGGCCAGTCTCCCAAGGCAATAGAAATAAAAACAAACCTAATCAAACTTACAGGCTTTTGCACAGGGAAGGAAACTAAAAACAACATGAGAACACAACCTACAGAATAGCAGGGAATATTCAGAAATGATGCGATTAACAAAGGCTTCATTTCAAAAGTATGCAAGCGGTTCATACAACTCAACAACAAATAAACAACCCAATAGACCTTTTTCTTCTTTCCTTCTTTCCCCAAAGGAAAGAACCCTTTCCTTCTTCTCCAAAGAAGGAAAACAAAGGACCAACAGGCACATGAAAAGATGCTCAGCATCACTAATTATCAGAGAAATGCAAATCAAAACTGCAGTGAGATACCACCTCACAGCAGTCAGAATGGCCATCATTAAGAAGTCTACAAGTAAATGTGGGAGACGGTGTGGAGACAGGGGAGGCCACTGTTGGTGGGAACATGACTGGGTGCAGCCACCGTGGAAAACAAGACGGGGGCTCCTCAGAAGACCAAGCGCAGCATCACCACATGATCTAGCCAGCCGACTCCTGGGCACACACCCAGGCAACACTCTAACTCAGAAAGACACGCGCGCCCCAGCACTCACAGCAGCAGTGCTCACAGCGGCCAGGACAGGGCAGCAGCCTAAGCCCATCCCAGGCGGGTGGACACGGAAGACGCGGCCCACGCACACAGTGGGCTGGGAGAGAATGGAATGACGCCGTTTTCATGACATGGGTGCAACTGGAGACTGTCATACCAAGTGAAGTAAGACAGAGAAAGACAGGCAGGCACCATATGGTACCCTTACATGCGGAAGCTAAAGCGTGACACAAATGAACCTGTCTGTCAAATAGCCGCAGACGTGGAGGGCCAGCTGGCAGTGGCCAAGCGGGAGGGGGTGCGGTCAGCAGGTGTGAGCTTTTATGTACAGAATGGAGAAACAGGGCCCCACTTTATATGTTTATACACAGAGAATATTCAATGTCCGATGATCAACCATAAGGGAAAAGAATATTTTTTAAAAATGTATGTACATGTATAACTGAATCATCTTGCTGTACAGCAGAAATTAATACTGTAAGTCAACTATACCTCAATAAAAATATTGATAAAAAAATTTTAAATGCAGAACAGTTTAGATGAGGGAGAGATTTCTAACAGGATGAGAAGGAAGTCAGGAGTATTTATTACCCAATCCAGTGAGGGAGTTCCTGAGTGTGTGCGCATGTCTCGGCAAACCTGAGAAACATTTTAGTTCTCCCAGAATAAAATTACTGAAGATTGGCTCTAAATCCTAGCATATTTTAACAAGAGAAAATATATTTTACGAAAGTCTTACTTGTTGTTCTACATGGAGATGTAATTTAAAGCATGGCTGCTATATAATTAATACTATATTGTATATCTGAAAGTTGCTAAAAGAGTAGATCCTTAAAGTTCTCATCACAAGAAAAAAAATTTTTGTGACAGTGGATGATAGTGTTAACTAGACTTACTGTGATTATTTTGTAATATATACAAATAGTGAATCATCATGCTTTACAACTGAAACTCATATAATGTTATATGTCAATTATACCTCAATAAGAAATACTAAGTAATTCCTTAAAATAATCCAGTTAAAACCAGATTCAAAAGTCAGGTGACAGAGTTAGGTTATAAGCTTTCACTTCCAGAATGTGATCTTGGTTTACAGAACAAGTGGCCATTCTTGACCTCTTCCCAGATATCATCTCACAAAAAGGCATTGGGTTCTCTGGGCTGTACATGTCCTTGAAGAGTTAATTAGTCTAAACTTGTGGCCATTGAATGATTTTCATAAAAAGCTTTAAATCATTGGATGTCAGGCATGAAAAAAGTTGATGTACAGACAAGGCAACTAATCTTGGTACTGACTCGCATAGTGAATGTCCATAATTACTGTCTAGTAAGAAGGAAACTAATTCACACAGCTGGAGACGATGATCCTCCAGAACACTCCAATCTCTGACATCAGAGCAGTTAGCATAGCAGTATTGTGCTATTTCCTTGTACTGTTTGCAAGAAAGAGAAAAGGCCATCCTACTCAAATTAACAAGACATTTTTAGAGGCTAGGCATTTATAAATCCAGGAATGGCAGAAGTACACTGGAAAATCTTGGAAATTCATAGTCTTTTTGCTTCCACTCCTTGATGTCACATTCATTCCAGAAGGTATCTTTGTTTGGCTTCTATCTCTGTGTTTGTCTAGAAGATTACCAAGGGGAAAAAACAAAACCAAGAGCTTAGCTTATGTAATTCAGTAAAACAGGTGCACCAAGATATTTTGACAAAACAAGGCACCATGTAATTTAAAGAAGTTGTTTTTATCAGCAAGCTATGTTAATTCTACTCTATTCAAAACACAGAAAAATGAATTTGCCATAAATGAAACTGTCAGTGGAGAAAATGAGACGTTTAGGCATGTAAGAATATCTGTAAACAGTGATGAGTAAAAAAACTGAAGTTAAGAAACTTTCCTTGTTGCTCTAACTTTGTAATTTCAGTAGAAAGAAATTGAATGCAGGCAGAAAACAAAATTACATAACTCCCAGCTTATTTAATCTCCTAGGCATTGATGTATACAAATTTATATCTTTTTTATATAAACCATCCAGCTCATTTAGAGGCCACAGAGAGAGTAAGCTTGCATACTGAGTGAGTATGTGTTCTTGGTGGGGGAAATGTGATTTGGAAGGTGGTTTGGTTAAACTAATAACCTGAAGACTGTTTATTTAATTGGTGCATTACTCCTCCCGGAAAGCAAAACTAGGCAAGAGAATTATATCACTAATTGTTGAGTCCCTGGTAAGTTTAAACATGTGACTGACACAGACATACGCAATCAGAACTTGTCACCTGCTTACCCAGTGCGCTGGCTGTGATTTGTCTGCCCTCCAGGGAGGTACAGTTCCGAGAGTGACGTGTGGAGCTTCGGTATCCTGCTCTGGGAGACCTTCAGCCTGGGGGTCTGCCCCTACCCCGGAATGACAAACCAGCAGGCCCGGGAACAGGTGGAAAGAGGTGAGCTCAAGACACAGGGTAGCGGTGTTCACGGCCGACACCGGGGCAGGCTGAGGCTGCGTCTGCATTTCCCGGGCAGAGGAAGGCGGTGCTGTTTGGGTACGTGATAGACACAAGTGTGTGTGTGTATTTAGTCACTCAGACGTGTCCGACTCTGCGACCCCATGGACTGTAGCCCACCAGGCTCCTCTGTCCATGGGATTTCAAAGGCAAGAATACTGGTTGGGTTGCTGTTTCCTTCTCCAGGGGATCTTCCCAACCCAGGGATCGAAGCCAGGTCTCCTGCTTGGCAGGTGGATTCTTTATCATGAGCTATCAGCAAAGCCCAATCGAAAAGGTGTTGATACATCTACTTTTGAACCTGAAGGATGGTGTGGATCTTACACAACAAAAACCAACCACAAAGCCTTTGAAACATCCCAGCGCCTTGGAAATAGAAGGGTCTAGGCTCTTCTTCCACTGCCTTTGCCTAGCACAACCTCTGCAAGGCTGTGCTATTCACTCTTTTCCAGGGAAACAGTTAAGAGGCTCAGGAACAGTACCTGTTTTTTATTCTGTGCCAAATACACAGTGTTAATGTCCCTACTAATTGAAAGGTAGTTAGACTTCAGGAAGAAGTGGAAAGTCTTGTAACAGTTCTAAAGGAACCCCGTGGTATTCTCAGATCAAAGGCAGGCCTGAGCATGTGATGCTGGCACCCTTGTGTGGACCTGTGTGTCCACGGCTTTCGACAAATGCCAGCGCCCTAGCTTCAGGCCCCCCACGGGGGCATGGTTGTAGCGTTGGGGGCAGGAGGGTGACTTGCCAGCATCCTTCCTAACGCTGAGGACATGCGGACAGGTACACACATCCCACCCCGCACCCTGCTGGGACACTGCCTGGTGACTCTGAATTAAAGATTCTTCTCAGCTGTAAAGCAATATGACTTGTATTCATGCTTGTTTCACTTTTGAGGTAATGTTTCTAAATCCTCATCCTCTCTTCACCTTCAGAAACCTGAGCTGAAAGAGGTGATTTAAAAAAAAACCGCCGATAGCATCTACAAGCTAACACTTAGAGCAGCTAAAACATGCACTTGTATGTGATGTTTCTCACATCAGGCTTTGTTCATTTGTCACAAACACAAAATGGGTTTGTGGCACTCGAAGGTAATGATGTTGCTCTATGATATTAAAACGGGCGTTACTTACAGAAAAGAAAAAAAAAAAATCAGCCTGCCCTAAAATGGCATTTTTGTTTCTGTTAACCGACAACATACGGTACTGCAAACAGCGCGATGCCCTGTGTGAACAGTGGTGTCTGGTTATCCCCGTTCTAAATTCTCTGTCCTTCTCTTGTGTCTTCAGGATACCGGATGTCAGCCCCTCAGCACTGTCCAGAGGAAATATTTAAAATAATGATGAAGTGTTGGGATTATAAACCTGAAAACCGCCCCAAGTTCAGTGAACTTCAGAAAGAGCTCACGGTCATCAAGAAGAAGATCACGTAGTGACGGAGCAGCGTGGACGCGGCCTCTCCTCCCGCTGAGTAATACTGTTCTCCTTGTTAACCATGAGTGTATACCGTGTTGTGTGCAACCGTCTTCTAAGGTTACTTTTTTATTAACTGTTTTTTTTAATATGTGCTGTTTAAGGGGGAAAAAAAAGGCAAAGGCATTGAAGCGCAGTCCTTGCACGGGCGCTCCTAGCTCAGCCCCGCGGGAGTAGACGGCACGGCACGGGCTCTAGCGTGCCGGGAGCCCGCCCGTCCTGCCCTCACCGGGCGCTCCGGCGCTCCGCAGGGCCGCTCCAGGCCCGGCTCCCCGCTGCCGCCCCGGCCGCGGCCCCGCTCCGTCCGTGCGTGCGCCGCCCGGCACGCCGTGTCCGCGAGGCACGTCCCGACCAAAGTCAGCTTTCTGCGCCGCCAGGGCAGGAGCGTGATGGTAAATATCACTTCACACTGAGAACTGTTCAGACCTCCCAGGGGTTTTCTCCTTTCTCGCCAGAAATAAGCATAAGAACCCTCCCGTTTCTTCCTCCGAGTAAGGCTGTGGTTTCCCTCCTGTTTTGTCGGGGATGGTGTCTGGAGTCCCCTCACAGAGCTGGCAGTTGAGGCCGCGGCTTTTAGAGGCCGTTTTGGACGGCTGTGACCTGTGGCAGAGTCTCTCCTCCACACACAGACACTCACACACACGCACACGTTATGATCTGAATTCATGAACAAGGTTCTGAGAAATGCTTTCAGGAGCTCTTAGGTACAGCCCTGTCGGCAACCAGAAATTGTTTAGGGAAGCTCCAATGCACAAGTCCACAAAAGTCACAGCGCCTTTGAAGCGCCTTGATTCGAGAGGAGACATCTCGGAATTCAATTCCTTTCATCCACGCCACTTTCCAGGGCTGTCTGAACTGAATGGTCCTAGTTCATAAACACATGCCTGTGTGTGCACCCGTGGGCATGTGTGCACACCCCCCCCCCCCAACACACACACACACACAGATAGTACCAGGAAGTCAGGCAGGTGTGAATGGAGCGAACAGCTCGGAAGTCAGATGAGCATTATCAAGGAGGTAGCTGTAGAGGCGGCCCTGCTTTGTCCACTCTCTGTTCATTTACTCTCACACGGCAACCTGGGAACTCTCACCGTTAGCGTCAGCTGTGAGCGCAGTGGAGATGCGTCACGGGGAAACGCTGCCCAGTTTAAACTAGGATTCTCTTCGGCTGACAGCCGCATCCAGGGAACTTACCCCATCCCATGTTCTGTATATAGTTGCCTCAGGAAACACGTGTGTGTGAGAGACAGTCACGCTCAGGGGTAAATGTGCCTGGGAGCTTTTAGTGCGTGCTCCGGCCTGTGTCCAGACGCACAGCAGTGATCATTTGGTCTGCGTTCAGTGCAGGCGCTTATGGGATGGAAATGCCTCCCGCCCCATCCACCTGCGTGCTGCCTGGGAATATCACTGCACACGGAATGAAGGTGAAGAGAAAAGGGGCTGTGTGTGCGAGTTTCATACACGTTTCATGATTACCACATCCGGACTAAAAGGAAAGCATAATAAACTTGCCCTCAAAAATAATGCAATATACAAGGCAACTTCTTTTAAAAGCAGCTTTGTTTCCCTTCTGTCAAATACGATGAGTAAGTGAAACCTTCTTTTGATGGCATAAACTGCGGTAGATCACAGCACAGACTCAAGATTAAGAGCTCTGCTCTACACTCACTTGCCAGCTTTCAAAAGCAAGAATAAAATAGGGACCTTTCCGCCCTTTGCCAATGCTTCCAAGTGCACTTCTGTAGCATTCTTTATTAAAAAAAAAAAAAAAACAGCCTCCCATCACTGAGCAGCCCCAAAGCTTAGCTATCAGCAAAGAGAATGAAGGTTTGGGCTTTAATTTTGTGAACAAGACCTGAAGCTTAATCTCTGCATTCTGGTGGAAAGAACGAACATGGCTTTGATATTTCACTCATCCAGGCCGTTAGAATTTACAATTCACATCATAACTCTATGCTTAAATTAAAGAAGCTTTTCATAACATCGTGACATCTGCAGCATTTAAATTCCGTCTTATTCTGTGTCGCAAAGCAGGCTGTGGTATAGTTCAGGATTAATAACTTCTTTCAGGGTCATATCAGTTGTATAGACTATTCAGTTTAATATAGGCACATGCATTAAGAAAAACTTTTGCAGACCATTTTTTTTTACCATTAATTTTGTTGTGCTTGAAGCATAATTTATTCATCCCTTCTGTCACTGATAATTATTGGAATTATGTACTTTAGGAGGCTAATCCATACCCAGAAAGCTCACATGCAAATACTCCCCTGAATTTGCAAGTTGATGTAGGGAAAGAAGGCTTCAGAAACATACAAAATAGACTTGTTTAGTAAGAAAACAGTGGTAACCAAAACTGCCACTGGTCTGAATGTAATCCAGCCAGGTCACAAATCTTTGTGTGGTGAATGGGTTTTTCAAGTATGGCATCTCTTCTCCTGTTCCGTTTCTGTCGTCAGTCCTTAAATTTATGACCACAGAGTAGGGGGCAGGTGAGCCCAGGCAGCTGGACCCTCCCCTGCATTTTTCTGTCTTGAGTCACCAAGGAACCTGTATGAGAAATAGGTAGGTCATCATTTTTCAAGGAAAGAAATCTTTTATTGTCAGGTAGGCATTTATTATCAACACTAGAAACCTAAAATTATTTTGTGTTCCACGTAACCTAAGGTTACTTCCCAAAGCCAATATTCTCTTTCTCTTCTAGGAAATAATAATAAAGGGTGTGAATAGGCTTAGTTTAGATGCTCAAACCCGGAGGTTTCATTTCAGTCCACTCTGTCACTGGGTCCCTAGTGACAGGTCTCATGTAAACATTTCTCTTTTATCTCCCAAATTTAATAGTCAATATAGTTCTTCATCCATAATCCACCATTTTATCACAGATACTCTATTATTGAAGCCTCTCACTAGCATTATCAGTGTAGAACATGAGTCTAATTGTTTCCGCCAGTTTTCATATTTCACAACTTTTTTCATTTGAGGGTCGTTTTTAAAAGAAAAGAAAATGTTCGGTCATTGAACAGTCTTCATTTCCTTTAAACCACAGTACGATTTTCTTGCGTATGTTTAACTCGTGTTTCAGTTGTGCCATATGGTCTTACATAAAGTTTGGCCAATACCACTAAAATAGCTATAGCTTCACAACTCTGGTGTGATGCGTGTCATGAAGGAAGTGTTTTAGTTATATGCCGCACACGAGGACCTTACAGTGGGGTAAACATAGAAACGGCAGCGCAGAAAGTCCCGTCGAGGCCATCATTCAGTTTCCTCCGTCACACCGCCCCCTCGTTTATTCCCGTGGCCTGAAAGCCTTCCTGAGTTGCCCAGGGGGCTCTGCTCTGGGGCTGGTGTCCTCTGAAGTGAGACTAGCTGATACTTGCTAAAAAGAAGTTGTTTGCCTTAACCTTCCTTTTACATATGCGTACTCCCCCATCACAAGATTGGCATTTTAGATGTTTCTTGCCAACAGAATTGACTGTCTGTAAACACTGTTCTGAGTCACATGGAGACTAATTTTTGTATTTAGGAGATCACAGCCCTCACTCAAACAGAATAAATGTAAAATACAAAAGACAACAAAGGGGCAGATAACTGCAAAAGACACGGTTTCTTTATGTGTTCATATGTTAATTAAAGGAAAAAGATTTTATATGAAAATGAGTTTATATTACACTTCCATTATACTATTAAGTTAGCATGAAAGTTTACCATTAAAATAAAGTGTTACCTCTTTTATTACTAACTCTGATTTGCTTATAAATACCAGAAAAATTTTTATTAAATATTTTAGTTTTATTTATTTTCTCTTGAGTTTCATATCAAGTCTGAATACTGTATTATTTGGGAGGATCCAAAACCATATCTTAATTTCTGCCAAAGAAAATACACTGATTTAAAAGTCAGGATTTCACGTACCATGATTACCTACTTGAAGGAGATACTGGTACGGTTGCAGAGTCCCATAAAATTCTCCTTTAGAAGGCGATGCTATAATACAGAAGGTGTGTAAACTATATGTCTCAGTCATAATTTGATTTAAGGAAATATTTATTACCCCTTTGAAACCATCCTACTGCCTCATGCTGATTCAAAGATTACCTTCTGAATTGTTAAGTGTAGACATTAAAACTCACTTAGCTGCCTAGTAAGGACTGAGATTCTTAGGTGGGAGGAAAACCCTACTGTGCTAAATTCCTGATCACTTTAAATTGTGGAGAAGTGATGAGCATAGGCTTCAGCGCCTTTGCTAATTAGACGCCGAGGCGAGCGTGTGCAAAGAAGGAAGAGAAAGATTCCTCCGCGGCAGGAAGACGCAACCCCTACGGAGATCATCGGGTAGTTAAAGCGGAACCAAGACTGACGGTGTCGCCGGGGGGCCTGAGGAGGGCAGGGCCAGCAGGTCAGCACCTTCCCTACGCAAAGTCTAGCAGAAGCAGAGAGGTCACCTGCCAGCGTGGGGCCTTCGTGCAGGTGAGCCAGCCCCTCTCCCGTCCACCGGAGCGGTCTCCGGTCCCTCGCTGCGAGCCTGTGCCGTGCTGGCTGACACACGCTCACGGTCTGGCCGGCTCGCGGGTTTGGCCACGTGTGTTCAGACTCAACAAAGTCTCTCTATGTGTGAGTTAGTTATCTTGTTTCGTAAACTCAATCTCTGATTATTCACACCTTACTAGAAATCTGGTTGCAGCGGGGCCGGTCACGTAGAAGGGAGAGCATGCTGAGATCAATGCTGCTTCACCTTGTGGCCTATGTTAACTCGTGGGCTCCGATTGGCGCCCCAGAGACACCTTCCGAGGGTGAGCTCTGCTCTGGGAAAGCATGCGGTCCAGCAGGGCAGGAGGAAAATGACCATTGAATAGCAGTGGTCCTTGTCTTTACACTGGTGGCATGGGAGGGAAAGCAATCCGGGCACCGTCCTAAAGCCCATCTCTGCAGAGCCTGGCCAGCCAAGGTCAGACACGGAAGGCAGAGCAGAGACACCGGGAAGGAAGACCGAAGGGCAGAAAGAGCCATCACAGAGAACCAGCGTGGTGACTCAGAGGCTCACCCGCCAGCAAATACATGCAGCGTCAGTGAGGGAGGACAGCCCTCAAGGGGAGTTTTGAGCTGCTTCCCGCTGTATGTTACTAAACTCATGTAGGTCTCGAGTCCCTGCGACATTTCTTAAAGGACAGAGTCAGCCGTTGATCTGATTTTCTCTGCATTCCCTGTACTCAAGAGGAAGCCACCGCTGCATGGTTCTTGTGGAAGAGGGCAGACACGACAGAGGTTCAGCCCACCTCTTAAGCAGGGAGGAGCTGAAGGTGGTGCACGTGTGGCTGAGGGGGTCAGCGCTGGAGGAAGACTGCAGTGAGAGGCCCACGTTGTATTTTATGCAAGAAAAGGTCCCTCCTGAGGGGCTCCCGCTTGCAATGTAAACACATTTCCACTTCCCTCCTTGCCAGCAGGCTTGTAGGAGCTTCCAAAGAAGAACATTTAGGAGTCACTAAAAAGATTCACATCTTGAATTCAGACATCACCTTCCCAAACGTCACCGCTGAAGTCAGAAGATATGAGTGTTCTACGGAGGAATGAAATGTTCTCAGTAATGGTAATGACCCCGGCAGCAGCAATTTGTAATTTGTAATAAGGTAGCAGCCTTATCCATTCGGGAGCTTTTTCTCAATATCTGCCACGTCAGGTTCAAGGAACCCTGCTGGGTGCTAGTTCGTCTGTTTTCTTTCTTTTCTTTTTCTTTCTGGTTGGTACTGATTTTTTTCTCTCATACTCAGTTTCTTAATCTTTTTAACGAAACAGAAGAGCCTTCTCTCATCAGCTTTTATCAGACAGTGTCTTCATCGGCTTAGACCGAAGAGCTTCTCTGGTGCTCAGGGTGCCTCCCAGGGAGCTCCCAGGCATCCACCCACCAGGCCAACTGCACACGCTCTGCGAGAGGCCCCGGGGCAGATGCAGCTGGGAACACCGAGAGGCCATGTCATGGTCTCTGGAGGACACAGGACGACTGGGTGGCATGTGCGTGACCACTGTCAGCTCTTGGGAGATGGTCCCAGGACGGAAGGACCACCTTTCCCAGGCAGACGCGCCCAGGGAAGCAGCCTGCTGACTTGGCCGAGGAAGCTCATTAGGTGACCTAACACCTCCAGAGAAATGTCAAAACACTAGTGGCTATTTTCAACCTCTGGAGATTTTCAGTCTTCCCACTCCACTTTTCTCTGCCAATAAGTTTTATTGTTTCCTTCACTCTCCTCTTGTCAGTAAATGTCTGAAAGTATTTCAGTTGTACAGTGTCAAAGAGTTTTTTCATCGCTTCAGGAAAGAGGGTAGCAAGTATGAAGACTCCAGTTTAAAATAAGGCATCCACCTAGAGATTCAGACCCCAAAGCGCCATTGTGTTGAAACCAAGCTCTACCTTCCAGGCTCTCCCAGAGTAGTACTCTTCCTCCAAAGCCAAACATCACTGTCCTGGCTGTCGACAACATCTTAGAATAAGCACCTTCCAGAATCTATCCAAAGCAGATTCTAAAATGACACACTAAGAAACCAGATTTCAACAATTAAAATGATAACAAAAACACTATTTTCATCTCTCTGTACTCAGTTAAAACACCCATGAGAAAACTGGAACCATCCAGGCAGTTCATCTTAGCAGCAGCTAGTGTCTAATTTTGAAAGAATAGGACGGATGTCAGTGGGAAATAGCAGTGTTCTGAGCAACACAGGATGAGTATAAGATGGCCGTTAAAAACCCTAAATCCCAATTCCCACATTAAAACAGCAAAAATCTGAGGATGAAAAACTAAGTTGTTTCTAAACTTACTAATTTTCTTCATGTTAAATTGTACAACCTTGGTGGGAGTTATCTTTTGGGTTACCTGAAAGATATTTGTGAAGCAAAAAACTAAATCCCCTCCCTCCAACCCCTGATAGGAACTTAAATTTCTAAGTGCCCTGGATTCAGAAACTTAAGGGCTAAGAGGGAATCTGGAATGTTATTACTGAGATCCCAGGCAAGAGGACCATCCTGGCAGTTTTGCAAGCTTGTTAATGCATGTTTTTGTTTTTTCAAACATGGAAGACAGTGGGGTGGGGGGTGGGGGGCAAAATACTATTACCTAGAAATTTTCCTTCTGCAAATAGTTTGACTTGGTAGAAGTAAACTTCCTTGCCTGCTGTTAAGAAATGCCCAACTATTGTAAGCAAGTGCAGAGGGTGTGGTGCCCACAGCCACGCTTAATACTACTGTGAATGTTTTCCCCAACCCAAAGCATAGTAGGTCTTTATTTAGATGACAAGATGCTATGGCGGCCCATTCCCTGCTGGTCTAATTGCTTTGTGGAAGACCAATTCCAACAGAAATGAACTTACTTGCCGTGATTTCTCCTCTGATGCTAGGCCTTTCACACTTGAAATGCACAGAAAATATACATGTTTTAATGGAATTCACTGTCTTTGACTTTTCCTGTCAAAGAGATTGTTTCCAGAAGGCTCACCTGATTCCCCATAACAAGTATGTTTTATAATCCCCTGTGATTCTAAATCCAATCCCAGCTATAGGTTTTGAGCATCAGATCAAAATCAAAGATAAAGAGGAACTGCTAGACAGGGGTTTTGGTTATTTCAGATTCATGACCAAAGTGACCAGAAAACATGAAACTCCCTCTTGCTGGATGACCATTTCACCATATGAAGTGTCAGTTAACCCCATGCCATCCTGCGACAGAACCAGACTCTCACCATGGACCACTGGCCATTTTCCTTCTGCATTGAGGTTTCCTACTGAAACAGCTTTACTAGTCAGAGGCGTATAGATTTTATGTTTACCTTATGCTAAATATATTAAAGCAGACAGCCTGCTTAAGTAACATGAGTCCAGCAGGGCTTGGTGGTGGTGTGAGTTCTGCTGACTTTACGGTATGGTTTCTTGGTGTTTTCTCTTGGTTTGGTCTGGTGGGTGCCCTGAAAGATCGGACCTCTCTGAAGTCATAGCCATACAACCACATAGGGTTAGGAAAAGCCATATAAATACAGGAGAATCAGGTCAAGTTGTCACAGTCCCGAGAACAGCCCTGACTTCTTCAGGGAGCGCAAGCACACGGGGAGCAAAGACAAAATGTACAGATGTTTTCTGGGCCGTTGGGTGGTGGCACTCTGGCCCAAGCTGGACGGCCCCTGGCGCGGGCTGCAGCGAGCGCAGCGGAAACGTGCCTTTCTGGGTTGCTTCCGCTCCCCTGTGTTAGAAGACGAGGGTGGGGTGGTGCGGTGGGGACGGGCCTGCCCTCAGCCCCCCACGGGACGGAAGCCTCGTTTCGAGCAGGGCGCTCCGGGCTACAGCTTCCTTTCAGTGCCAATGTTGTCAAGTTAAAGCGCCTGTAATCTTCTGTTGTTATTTTAAAATAATATATTTGTGAAGCAGATTAAAGAAACACTGGAAATAGGGTGCCTCTCATTAAAAGCTCAAGTGTAAGACACACAAGCAAGGCCTTTGGTGAGTTTGTCTGGCTTTGTAAAACAAGTCTGAAAGTGAATGAGATGGATATCTGGGTGGGTAGCTGTCTTTTTTTTTTACCGTTTTTAATGCGGATCTGTATTTAACACTTATTTATTTGTTAGTTTTACATTCAGAAGAAATACACTTTGGCTAACATTGTAGGATGTTTTTAAATTGTTTTCTACTTTTTTAAAACAATTTCATCGTTTTTGTACACGTAGATCATTTTTGAATAGCCCCTTTTTCTTTTCCAATAGACCAATTACCGCTCATAGATAGGTGGGACTTTTTTTAAAACTGTATCCTTATAATAAATGTAAAATATTTGTAGCAAACTGTGCCTTGTCTTGTTTAATCTTTCCATGGTGTTTATGTTTCTCTTCCTATTCCATATAAATATTCTCTAAGCAGAAGAAAAGGGAGGAGAGACTTCCATGGTAACTGGCCTCCTAGGGACGAATAGTGCTTAAGAAATTATTAGCTTTCAGTTTCTCTGTAATGAAGATTATGCGTTCCGATGACAATGGGCGTGTGTTGCTTCCAGTCTGATCACCACTTCCTCTGTTTAGAAATCAAAACTGAAGTTCAAGTCCCATTTCTCTGTGCGGACTGGCTGTTTGCCAGGGTTTCTGCAGCTGTTGCTTCGTAGCAGGATTTGTTTAGACATAACGAGGATTCAGGGGAGAAAGGTGGCTGAGAGGGATGTTTGGAAAGAGACTCTGCATGCTGCTGCTGTATGGCGGTTACCCGCATGCACCTTTGACGGCTCGCGTTCAGGGCTGAGCGGGTCACGGAGCCAATATTCTGGACTTCTGTTTCCCCTTCAGTCAGCAAATCGATATCTTTCTAAAACGCAGGCTGTGGTGTTTACACGGGTTCCCCTGCATTATACCAGGCCCTGCCCCCTCCTCTTGTATTGGGAAGGGCAAGCACAGCCCTCTCAGAAACCCATGTTTCCCTCGGGGATGGGGCGGGGTGGGGGTGCAGCCGCCCCAGCTTCTTAGGCCGACAGAGGCCCCACGGCCCGGCTCAGCCGTCTGCACCCGCAGCGCTCTGCGTGTTTGTGGCCCTGGTGAATCCTTTCACCGCAGCTCCTGACCGTCTGTCTGCGATGGCATTCTCGTCTCCGGCAGGTTTGACTTCTGACGCAACACCCGACAACCCTGTGCTGTTAGACTTCAGCTGAATAGGACCAGGTGCATCCGTCACCAGGGGATGTCGGCTGTAGGACGGGAGCCCCACTCCCAGTTCAGATGGACAGCGTCTCTGAAATTCCCTGCACTTCTTAACGCCCTACCCTTCACCGTACCTCCCTCTCTGGATAACGATTTCTTCAGATGGTGGTAACGTGTGAAAAAACATGGATGGAAGAATTCGTTTCTGTTAATTAAAAGTAGCAGTGATGGTTCCTTCCATGAGAAGCTGAGTCTCCATAAAGTGTGTTTTTTAATTCCCCAAATCTTCTGCGATTGGACTGACCAACACACTCGGGCCCAACTCGCATACACGTCAGCCAGGCTGCTGCTGCTCCTGCAGAGGCTTCTAGAGTCACAGCAGACACCAGGGGCGTTGGGAGGCCTGTCTCATCCCTGGCTGGACCCTCACTAGTCTACGAACTTGAACAAACCGCATCACTACGTGGACCACAGGCTCACTTATAAAATAGGTAGGACTAAATTATTACCTAATATTAAACTTTGTCTTTTAATTTGGCTTCTCTGAAGGCATCCTGATTCCCTCTTCAGTATCTGGTGGCCCCACTCTGGAAGCCCCAGGGCTGATCCGTAAGCTTTATTAACCCAGTTGGAGCCTTTCTCCCAGACTAAGTCTTGAAGGACAGGAGGCGCTGCTGCAGGGCACTGCTCCTGGGAAAACCTTGCTTCTAGGAAACTGGCACCCCAGAGCGCCCCAGTTTCCTCCCATTCCCAAGCTCATTCTCTACCCTCCTGTTGACCTTGGGGCCTCCGGATGGCCTTAGCTCATTCCTCTCACTAAGCTCCCCAGAGGGCACCTCTGTGGCCTGCAGCCCCTGATCCAGGCTGATAGAATGAACCTCTACAGGGACGCCCCTTCTGGCTTTGAGAGCCTGTGATCTCCCAAGTCTTCGCAGGGTCACTGTGGAGTCCCAGGCCGAGTCTGCTCTCTTGCTTTTATAGAGTGGCTGTCAGAGTTCAGAAGTGATGAGAGGAAGGAAGAGTCCCTGAAGGTTCAGCCATCCAATGCACTGATTATCCAAACTGAGCCTTTTAACGTCTCCCCAGCCCTGGACATAGGTAATTCAAAATTATAAATGTTTCTTTTGCAGTGTCCCTGCGGTGACAGAGGCACCATAGGATAGTCAAGTGATAAGGTCAATGGACTAGAATGTTGTGAGAGGCTAATTGATCTATCACAGCAATATAAATGCCTGGAATTAATAGAAAAATAAATGTCACCAGGAACTGAGATATTGACCACCTTAGAGGCTATTCTCCCGTGGCCTTGTCCCACCTTCCACTCGGGCTGGGCCTTGTTCAACGTGCAGAGGGTCTTTCCCCTCCTGAAAACACATCCAGGCCCCACACACTTCCCTGTAGACCTGGGTGGAAGTCAATGAGTAATTGAAGCCTGTTGGGTCTTTAATCCCAACTTTCCAGGCAGCCCCTGCAAGCCTTCCCCTGTCTGCAGTCCCCATCTCGTCCCCTGCCAAACGTCAGGGGAAAGTATGACAGTGAAATGGCACAGCGGGACTCGAAGGAACACCGCGAGGGTGAGTGTGCCTTGGGAAAGGGCGAGAGTGGGAGAAGGCAGAGGGTTTGCCCACACGCCCCTCACTGGAGCGCCTGGTGCAGCAGCCGCATCCCAGAATCCGGGTGTTCTCACTCCCAGAACTGCATGCGAGTCTTCCAGGGAACGCCGATCAGAGACCACAGCGTCTCCCCGGCTGTGTCTGAATTACTGCCTCTTAACCTTGATCAAATCGGGATAGGCAGCCATCTGCCCAGCCAGGTTCACTCCTAAATTTCTCTGTATATCAAATCCCAGTCTCTCTCCTACATTGCCCTCACGCATATGGAAGCTTAGAAATGCGAGACCAGCAAATTCACAAAAGCATCCACCCTCCCTCCGCTTCACTTCTCTCCCAGACTTCCTGCTTTCCCCCCTCCTGCCCATCCTTTCACTTGGTTTGAAATCTGTCCTGCATCAGATACCCTCACGGTTTACCCCAAAGCAGACGTTCCAGGAAAACAATCATTGGTGTATATTAAAGTATATTCCTCAAGTACTAACTAGGGAAGACCAGAGTCCTCTACAAGGTTAAACATAAAATAAAAAAGGAAAATTATAAATTTAAAAAGTCCAATTATGAAGAGCAGAGAAAGAAAGGAAGGCAAATATCTAGATTCATTAACAGAAACTGACAAGGACTTAATCTCCAAAATATACAAACAGCTCATGCAGCTCTCTGTCAAACAAGCAACAGCCCAATCAAAAACTGGGCAGAGAATCTAACACAACCCTGAAAATCAACTATACAAAAGGCAGAAAATCTAGATAGACATTTATCCAAAACAGACATAACAGACGGCCACACAGCACATGAAAAGACGCTCAGCGTCGCGCAGAGAAATGCGAATCGAAGCTGCAGCGAGGCAGTCTGATGTCAGCGCAGTCAGCGAAACAGTGCAGCGCCAGCACAGAGAAAGAAGCGCAGACCAGGGGCAGAAAAGCAGAAACAGACCCACGCGCGTACGGCCGGCTGATCCACGACAAAGGGGGCCAGAGCACACAGTCTTGGAAGGATGGTCTCTTCAACAAATGGTGCTGGGAAAACTGAACAGCTACCTATGGAAAAATGAAATTAGATCATCTGTTAACACTGTACACAAAAATAAGCTCAAAATGGATTAAGACCTAACTGTGAGACCGGACACTATAAAACTTTCCACTAGAGGAAAACCTAGGCAGAACACTCTCTGACATAAATCTCAGCAATATCTTTTTCAATCTATACATAGGTTCCTTAAAAAACTATACACACACACTATATATATATATGTAGTATATAGGTTCCTTAGAAAACCAGAAATAGAGCTACCATATGACACTGCAATCCCACTCCTGGGTATATCTGGAGAAAAACATGATCCAAATGGGTACAAGCATCCCAGTGTTCATTGCAGCACTGTTTACAATAGCCAAGCAAGAAAGCAGCCTAAACATCCATCTATAGAGGAATGGATAAAGAAGGTGTGATGCATATATATATATATATATATAATTGAATATTACTCACCATTAAAAAGAATGAAATAACTCCATTTGCAGCAATGTGGCTGGACCTAGAGATTGTCATACTCAGAGAAGGAGAAATATCTTATGGCATCCCTTATATGTGGAGTCTACAAAGAAATGATACAGATGAACTTACTTACAAAACAGAAAGAGGCTCACAGACTTTGAAAACGAACTTACAGCTGATGGAGGGAAGGGATAGTTGGGGAGTTTGGGATAGACAGGTACACACTGCTATATTTAAAATGGGCAACCAACAAGGACCTCCTGTAGAGCACAGGGAACTCTGCTCAGTATTACGTGGCAGCCTGGATGGGAGGGGCGTTTGGCTGCTGCTGCTGCTACTAAGTTACTTCAGTCGTGTCCAACTCTGTGCGACCCCATAGACGGCAGCCCACCAGGCTCCCCCGTCCCTGGGATTCTCCAGGCAAGAACACTGGAGTGGGTTGCCGTTTCCTTCTCCAATGCATGAAAGTGAAAAGTGAAAGTGAAATCGCTCAGTCGTGTCCGACTCTAAGCGACCCCATGGACTGCAGCCTACCAGGCTCCTCCGTCCATGGGATTTTCCAGCAAGAGTACTGGAGTGGGTTGCCATTGCCTTCTCCACCAGAATGATCAGGGGACTGGACAAATCCTCTCTGGCTGAATGGCAGGATTTTCCCCACTCTGGCACATGAGCCCACCTATCTACCATGTCCTTAGATAACCTTTGGTGGCCACTGGCTCATTAAATGTTTGTAAATATTCTATGAATGCAGATATATAATTATAACACACTGAATTATGGGAAGGACATGCACAGTAGAGCCTCTGCTTATATAACCTACAGCTGTCAGAGAAGACTGTCAATCAAAGACCTCCTGGATTATGCAAAAAACTTTTCCTTAAAAATTCTACAACTCAGCCTTCCGGGACCATTACCTTCCTTAGTCTGGCCCACCTCTCTCTTGAGGTCTTCTCTCTGTTCACTTTTTCCTTGTCTTCGATAAACTCTCTTGCAATGGGTAAGCCCTCAGTTTCTTCTTTGCCTCCTCACCAGGAACCGAGTTCCACAGGAGGGGTCTCCATACTCGATACCGCTAACGTTCTGGTGCCGTGACTCAGATCTTTGTAAGAAAGAGACGGTCTCTCTCAGTGTGCAGGCGCAAAAGACTACTCGTTTCTCAACTCCTCTTTTCTCTTTCAATCTCTGTTGGTCAGAACAGACTCTTGTTCCCACACCCCAGCCCATCTGACCACTGTCCACACCTGAGCCTACCTCTTGGAACCAGCGTCAGAGCCTGAGACAAGCCCCCGCTTTCCTACCAGGATGAGGGACAGCCCAGACCCGGACTGGCCACCAGGTGTCCCAGACATTCTTAGTTGGGTCCACGCAGGAGACGTCCTCCCCAAGTCCCAGGTAGTCCCAGCCCACAGGCCAGACGCCAGTTATGCCCCAGGGACACCGGGCTCTTTGACTTCTTCTCCAGATGGGAAACAACCGTGTCCACGAGGGGACACCCTTGAGATACATCCTCCAAAACTGGTCAAGATTCAAGCCCACGGAGCCACCAAGGAGGAGACTCACTTCTTTTGTAATACAATCTGGCCCCAGTGGCACCTTTTGGATGGGGAATTCAGTTCAGTTCAGTTCAGTTCAGTCGCTCAGTCATGTCCAACTCTCTGCGACCCCATGGATGGGGAATCCTGGCCCCTAAATGGGACCGTTAATTATAACACCAGTCTCCAGTTAGACCTATTTTGCAAACCGCAGGGCAAAGGGTCTGATATCTCATGTACAGCTTCCCTTCCTCCTGTGGGACAGCTGGGGCTTTCTCACAACCTGTAAACGTCCCACCGTTGCCACCCTGCTACCTGGGAAAATCCCTCGATTTCACCAGCCACATCACCATCTAGCTCTGCCCCACCACCTTACATGGGACCTCCACTACCCACATCGGTGCAAGTCATCCCTTGGTGGAAGCGCTAGGAGGTGAATTTGGGCCACAGTTAAGTCCATAAGCCCTTCTCATTAGTAGAACTAAAACAGATCAAAGGTAGCTTTTCAGATAATCTCACTAAATATATCAAGGGATTCCAATATTTTTGTATGGCTTATGAAATGACCTAGAGAGATATCACCAAAACTCAAAACCAGACCCTCTCTGATACTGACACAGAGTTAAAAGACAGTCAAAAAATAAAATTGCTGATGGACTCCACCTTTCCAATACTAAATAACCCCTCCAGGGAAATGGCATTCCCCAGTACCAATCCTAGGTGGGACTACAATCAGAAAGAACATCAATGGGAAAGAACTCATTTCATCATCTGTATCAAAAGTGGCCTTAAGGCAGCCGGACATAAAGCAACAAACGGCTCCCAAGTCACAGCTATCAGCCAGGAGGCTGGGGAATTCCAAGAGCTTTCCTTAACAGGCTGAGGGAAGCATTATTAGATATACCAATCTGGATCCAGACACTTACGAGGGGCAAGGATAAATTAAAGATACATCTTTAACTCAGTCAGCCCCTGGCACAAATGAGGACCCAGTTAGGACACAAATTACAAAACTAATTCAAGAACCTAATGTCGCCCTAGATGAATAGCCTCCTGGGTCTTCTATCACCAAAAGGCTGAGGCCAAGGCCCTGGAGGAGGGAAGAAGGAAGGAATTCAGCTGTGCCCAAATGATGCGTGCTGTCCAATGCAAGTGCACCCCCAGTACCCTGACTCACAGTCCAAAAAAGACAGATGTCACATCTATTGGGCACAGAAGTGCCCCAATCAGGATAAACCTCCTAAGACTGCTTGCAACAAAGGCCATCAGTCAAGATGCTGGGCGGCCCTTTGCCCCACAATCCAAAGGCACCGAGGACCGAGGGCCACTCTACAGATGACTGAAGACTGAGGAGGCCCCATCCAGTCGGCCCTCAGCCAACAGATCGACATCACTGGACCGGATACCCATCACAAACGGATGTGGTGGGTAAGTCGTCTGTCTTCTTACTGCGTGCTACGGCTACGCATTCCATCTTGACTTCCTTCTCCGAATCCTTCTCCAAATAGACCTGTACCAGCATGGGGGCCTCAGACAAGCCATTCAGCAGGCCTGCATCGTACCTGTCTCTTCTGTCCTACCAACCCCTTATTCCCACAAATTCAGCTTGCAATGCCCAGTGCTAGCAGTCAAGAAAAACAACGACCCTTACTGTCTCAACCAGAACTTACAAATCGTTAACGAGGCAACAATTCCCCTACACCCGATGGTCCCCGATCCTTGCATACTTTTGTGAAAAGTACCCCCAGATAGCAGCTGGTTCTCAGTTCTAGATTGAAAAGATGCTTTCTTCTGCATCCCACTGGCTCCAGAATCACAATTCTTGTTCACATTTGAATGGGATTCTCCACTACAGGCCCTTTAACAAGAGACATGAACTATTCTACCCTTGGGATTTAGGGATACCCCCACCTTTTTGGATAGGGGCTAGCCCAAGATTTATAAGATTTAACACTTGAAGGGGGAATGTTCATACAGTATGCAGATGACCTCTTGATTTGCTCCTCCACTCAACACCAACATATTCAACATGCCACTCAGGTCATCAAATTTCCTGGCCATATGGGGTTACAGGGTGTCCAAATCTAAGGCTCAGCTAGTATAAAACAAATTTCCTAACTAGGAAAATAAGGTCCCTGGCAGTAGTAGCCTTTCAGCAGACCACATAAAGACTGTATCCAACCCACAAACTCCCACCACCCAGCTACATGCACTCCTGGGCCTAACCCAGTACTGTAGGATTTAGACACCCAACTACAGTCTCATTTCACAGCTTCTATACGAAGCCCTACAAAGTGATCAAATACCCCTTGAGTTGGGGCTACAGAAGATCATCAGTCAGTCAGTTCAGTCACTCAGTCGTGTCCGACTCTTTGCGACCCCATGAATCACAGCACACCAGGCCTCCCTGTCCATCACCAACTCCCGGAGTTCACTCAGACTCATGTCCATCGAGTTAGTGATGCCATCCAGCCATCTCATCCTCTGTCGTCCCCTTCTCCTCCTGCCCCCAATCGCTCCCAGCATCAGAGTCTTTTCCAATGAGTCAACTCTGCGCATGAGGTGGCCAAAGCATTGGAGTTTCAGCTTCAGCATCATTCCTTCCAAAGAAATCCCAGGGCTGATCTCCTTTAGAATGGACTGGTTGGATCTCCTTGCAGCCCATGGGACTCTCAAGAGTCTTCTCCAACACCACAGTTCAAAAGCATCAATTCTTTGGCGCTCAGCTTTCTTCACAGTCCAACTCTCACATCCATACATGACTACTGGAAAAACCATAGCCTTGACTAGACAGACCTTTGTTGGCAAAGTAATGTCTCTGCTTTTGAATATGCTATCTAGGTTGGTCATAAGTTTCCTTCCAAGAAGTAAGCGTTATAGAAACATTAAAAAATTCTCCTTTGCAGGGCTCCCAGCTTTAGAGCTAGCCATTCCAAATTTATACCCACAAAAAAGAGGCTGTTGAGGTAAGGGTCCTCACCCAAAAGCTAGGAGAAATTCCACAGCCAGTAACTTATCTTTCCAAACAGCTCAATTCCACTGCTAAGGGCTGGCCCTGACTTAGGGCACAGTGGACACTATTCCTCCCAACTGAGGAGGGGCCTAAGTTCACCCTGAGAGCACCCACTCTGGTTCTAACTGCCCATCATGGACCAGATTTACTTAGCAACCAGGCCTCGGCCTGGCTTTTAGACAATAGGATCCTCAGATATCGAATCCTTGGGTGTTTGCAAGACTCTAAATCCAGCAAATCTGTTGCCCATACCAGAGGAGAAAAGTCCTAGCTGTAGTTGTTCCGAGGTCTTGACAATTTCCTTAACTGCTGGCCCCAGAACTCTGGGAGCAAACTCTGGCCAACGCTGACAAGGGTCAGTTTGCCAATGGAAGCAGTTATACAGCAGAGGGAAAATGCAAGGCTGGATACACCATCGTGTTCCCCACGGGATCACTGATGCTGCCTGAGCTCAGCCTTGGGGTCATCCAAATGACTGACCGAACTCACTGCGCCGAGAATTGGAATGGGCTAAAGGAAAAAGGCTCACAGTTTACACTGGTTCTAAATCTGCTTCTTGACCCTACATGCCCATGCAGGCATCTGGAAAGAAAGAGGATATCCAGCCTCCAGAAAACAACCCCATTAAATATGGCCCTCAGGTTGGCCACCTCCTCTGGGCCATCCACCTGCGTACAGAGGTAGCCATTGCTCGTTGCAAAGGCCATTGGTGAGGCTCGCCTGACATTACAGAGGGGAGCCAGTTGGTGGACCAAGCTAAGCAGGCTGGCTGCCTCTAAAGCCCCAAGACAGGGGCTCTCACCCCTCCCCACGTCACTTCCTCTACCTATTTCTATGGAGGAAGAAAGCGCGTGGCAGCCCAGAAGGGTTTCCCTCTGGACTCATCTGGATGGTCCAGCTCTGAGGGACTCTTCTTGTCCCTGAAGCCCCCAGTGGAAACTCACTAAGACCCGCCATGAATTCACACATCTGGGAAGAGGTGCCCTCTCTGCCTCAGTATCTAGAGCCCTAAAAGACAAAGGACTTATGTAATCCAGCAGGTATCCAGCTCTTTTCCGACTGTTCCTACAATAACCCCCAGGGAAATAAATGTCCCTCCTTGGTCCAACCCGTCCAATGACACGGGACTTACCCTGGGGAAGACTGGAAGATGGTCACCCCAATGCCTCTTTCCCCGGACTACAAATATTTCCTGTCTTTGTAGACACATGCACAGGATGGCTAGAGGCCCACCCAACTAGGACAGGGAAACAGCCCTGGAAGTTAGCAACAAGCTTCTATAAGAAGTCACTGCCTGGTTTGGCCTTCCTTGCTCCCATCAAAGTGGTATTGGGTCCTCATTATTTCCACGATAACCCAACCCATTGCCAAAGCCTTCAACATAAGGCTGGCTTGCTCTGCATTGCTCCTGGAGGCCCAATCCTCAGAAAAGGTAGAAAGAGCCAATCAATTCCTTAAAAACATCCTCAGAAAATTAACTCAGAAAACTTCTCTAAGTTGAGTAACCCTCTGACCCATTGCCATCCTCCACAGCAGAATAACTCCAAAGGATGCCCCCGGACTGAGTCCATATGAAGGCTTATACAGATGTCCTTTCCTAACACCAACCTCCTTCTGGAAGGGAAATGCTAGGGATACAATCTCATGGAAACAAGCTCAGTATTCTAACAGACCTGTAGGGGATTTGGCCTAAAACCTCACCCTCCTAGCCCTCAGCCACCTATACTGTATCAACCTGGGGAAAAGTCCTTTGTAGAACCTAGACTGACGGGTCCCCAAGTCCCAGCTGGACCCTATTTGGAAGGGGCCTCTTTCAGATCTCCTTTCCTCACCTACAGCCATCAAGGTTCCAGGAATCTCCAACTGGATTCACCATTCCAGGGTGAAGCCTTGGAAACTGCCCTCTGAAGACTCAGGCACCCCAATATCCCACACCCGTGAGGCACTTGAAGACCCTCGTTTCCTTTTCAAAATGACCAAAGTTAAGAACGAGTGTTGTCGTTGCTGTTGAGGTTCAGATGCCACGTCGTGTCGCCTCTGAGGCCCCAGGGACTGCAGCGCGCTAGGATCCCCTGTCCTCCACTGTCTGCCGCAGTTCGCTCAGATTCACGTCCCTTGAGGCGGGGATGCCGTCCAGCCATCTCAGTGACAACGCTTTAAACACGTGGCCAACTCCCCACGTGATAGCCCTGCTCTCCCGCTGTCCTTTCCTCTCCTGAACCTGTGTCCTCCTGTGGGTGATCCTACTGCATGCTCTGGTGCCCAAACTGGGCTGTCCTTCCTTCCGGGGCCTACACCAAGCATCAGTCTCGACTCCGTGTCACCCAAACTCACTCACACACTCATCTTAACCCTCCCCTGGCCCATCATCCAACCTACACTCTCTCAACGTCTCTTAGACACAGAGGACTATACTGCCCACGGCCTGTCCTCCTGATCGCTGTGCATCTCCGGCTCTGGCCCTCAGACAGTGCTACCTTTGCCAAGAGAAACCTGGCCCAATGTCTCAGCTTACGCAGCTGCTCAACCCGATCCCAGAACCACAAGCTTTAGGTCAGATCATATAGACTGTATCTTTCTTCAAGTCCTATGAGAACACCTAAACCTTATTCCTATCAATCTGTCAACACCACAACCCAGACATGTCCTAACACCTAACCAAGGCTCTCATATACCCTCTCTGGGTTCCACAGGGGTTCCCTGTCGGTAACCTCTCCACACAGTACAACCACACTTTCATCCTGACCCTCCCTCGATAAGTGAACAACATCGAACACAACCAAACTACCCGAGGAGCAGTTGAACAACATATAAAAAACTACAAGCCTTCCTGAATACCACGACTCTTTGGGCTCTAACATACAGGTGCCACAAAAATAAACTCAAAACGTGTTAAAGACCTAACTGTAAGGCCAGAAACTATAAAGCTCTTAGAGGAAAACATACACAGCACATTCTTAACATTCTTAGACATAAGTCACAGCAAGATTCCCTATCACCTACCTCCTGTGTGAAAGCCACTCAGTCCTGTCTGACTCTTTGTGACCCATGCACTGTAAACTGCCAGGCTCTTCTGTCCATGGAATTCTCCAGGCTGGAATACTGGAGTGGGTTGCCACTCCCTTGTCCAAGGGGATCTTCCCAAACCAGGGGTCAAACCCAGGTCTCTGGCATTGCGGGCGGACTCTTTACTGTCTGAGCCACCAGGGAAGCCCTACCTCCTACAGTAATGGAAATAAAAACAAAAACAAATGGAACCTAATTAAACTTAAAAGCTTTTGCACAGCAAAGGAAACTATAAACAAGATGAAAAGACAACCCTCAAAATGGGAGAAGATAATTGCAAATAAAGTAATTGACAAAGGATTAATCCCCAAAATATATAAGCAGCTGATACAGCTCAATATCAGAAAAACAAACAACCCAATTAAAAAATGGGCAGAAGACCTAAATAGACATTTCTCCAAAGAAGACATACAGATGGCCAATCAGCACATGAAGCGAGGCTCAACACTGTTCATTGTTGGTGTTCAGTCACTGAGTCAGACTGTTTGTGACCCCATTGACTGCAGCATGCTAGGCCTCCCCTGCTCATTATTAGAGAAATGCAAATCAAAATTACAATAAGGTGTCACTTTATAACCAGTCAGAATGGCACTCTTGGGAATGTAAATTTATAGAGCCACTATGGAGAACAGTGTGGAGAGTCCTTAAAAAAAAAAAAAAAACCTAGAAATAAATCTACCATATAACCCAGCAATCCCACTACTGGGCATATACCCTGAGAAAAACACAGTTCTAAAACACACATGTTATCCCAGTGTTCATTGTAGCACTGTTTACAATAGCCAGGACATAGAAGCAGCCTAGAAGTCCATCGACAGATGAATGGATAAAGAAGATATGGTACATATATACAATGGAATATTACTCAGCCATAAAAAGGAAGAGATTTAAGTCAGTGATAATGAGGTGAATGAACTTAGAGTGAAGTCAGAAAGAGAAAAACATATATTAACATATATAAAGTGAAAGTGAAAGCTGCTCAGTCGTGTTTGACTCTTCGTGAGCCCCTAGACTATACAGTCCATGGAATTCTCCAGACTAGAATACTGGAGTGGGTAGCCTTTCCCCTCTCCAGGGAAGCCCAAGAACACTGGAGTGGGTAGCCTATCCCTTCTCCAGAGGATCTTCCAGACCCAGAAATCGAACCAGGGTCACCTGCATTGCCGGCGGATCCTTTACCAACTGAGCTCTCAGGGAAGCTCATATACATGGAATTCAGGAAAGTGGTGCTGGTGAACCTCCGTGCAGGGAAGGAATGGAGATGGGGATGCAGAGAGCAGACCTGCGGACACAGTGGGGGAAGGAGCGGGCACAGATGGAGAGGGGAGCACTGGCCTACAGGCCCTCCCGTGTGAGACAGACCGCTAGCGGGAGGGTGCTGTGCAGCACGGGGCTCGGCCCGGCCCTGTCACGACTCGAGGGCGGGGGGAAGGGGGGGGGAGAGATATATATATATAAATATATTTGATTATGACTGATCCGCATTGTTGTATGGCAGAAACCAACATAATATTATAAAGCGATTTTCCTCCAGTTAAAAAATAAATTTAAAAAAAAGTACAGTACAGGCACCAAATAGGCCCCTCTTGACCACAGACACCATTAGCACTTTCATCCCCTTAGGATGGGTCTCACCACATCTGGTCACCCCTCGCTTCACACACAATTACTGGTCTGGAGGCAACAAACCCACTTCTCAAAATTCTCTCCCACTTCCAGCATCCACGCGAGCAAATTCCAACCGTCTGTTTCCCTGCAGAGGTCAGCTGGGAGTCAATGGCAGTAACATGGATCCCCCAACTACACTCTACTCCTACTCATATGGAACCAATTTTTCCTGGTCTCAAGGCCTCTTTTTCATCCGTGGGACCTCAGCATACACGCACCTGCCCTCGAGGTGGGAAGGAAAGTGTTCCTTCGGTTACATCATACCAAGTGTTACCTGGGCCAACGACCCTCCCCAGTGCCCCATAAAGGAGTCCATCTCCAAACTAGAACACGGCGGACATCAGTGGCACCTAACCTCATCCCCCACCACCATCCTAACAGGCATCACCGGAACAGTGACAGAGGGGATCAGTTCATGTGTGCGTGCTCAGTCATGTCTGGCTTTTTGTGACCCTGTGGACTGTAGCCCTCTGAGCTCCTCTGTCCATGGAATTTTTCAGGTGAGAATAGTGGAGTGGGTTGCTATTTCCTCCTCTCCGGGGCATCTTCCTGAACCAGAAATCAAACCTGCATCTCTTGCATTGGCAGGTGGATTCTTTACCACCCAGCCACCTGGGAAGCCCACCTCATTTCATATTCACTGAATTAACCACAGCCATGTCCAAAATGTCTACCATCTTGTGAGAACTTCACACCCAAATAAACTCATTGGAAGGTGTGGCACTCTAAAGTCAGCAGGCATTTGACCTTTAAACCAAGGTCAAAGGTGGCTGCTGTTCCTTCTTAGAAAAAGAATGCTGCTTCTACATCGACAGAGAAAAATCACCAGTAATATATTCAAAACAAATCAAATCTTAAATAGGGTAACCACAGTGATGTCCTGGCTCCAATCAAAGAAACCTTTCAGCAGTGGTTCTTGGCTCATAATTACCCCCTTATATGTATTTTCTTAATTCCATTATTTACACTTTGCTTTCTCAACTTACTATCCCAGTTTGCTTCCTTCCAGGTTAATAAGATCCAAGCCCAACTCCTGATGCAACAAGGATACCAGCCTTTAGCCTCTGCGACAGCCTCCTCATACTGCTCCCCCTTAGACACCAACAGAAGCTTCCAGCCACTCTCGCTGACAGCAAGTAATGGACACTCAAGGCCCCTCTTTCCCCCAGGGCAGCAGGAAGCAGTCAGAAGAAAGGCCCATCTCCCCCAGGAACTGGGGTCCATGCCCTTGAGGGGGAAATGTTAGGCAGGAAGTTAGCCATGAGCAATGAGAGGCAGCCCCGTGAGCTGAATGATCAATAGCTGCCTAATCCCACCAAGCTATTTGCCAACCCCATCAGTACTCCAAAATGGTCAAAGGACCAGAAAAATCCCTCACTGGCTGACTGGGGGGACTTTCCCCACTCTGGCACATGCACACACCTTGGGCTACATGTCCTCAGATAGACTTTGGTGGCCTCTGGGCTCATTTCAGTTCAGTTCAGTTCAGGTGCTCAGTCGTGTCCAACTCTTTGCGACCCCATGGACTGCAGCACACCAGGCCTCCCTGTCCATCACCAACTCCTGGAGTTCACCCAAACTCATGTCCATTGAGTCAGTGATGCCATCCAGCCATCTCATCCTCTGTTGTCCCCTTCTCCTCCCACCTTCAATCTTTCCCAGCATCAGGGTCTTTTCAAATGAGTTGGTTCTTCACATCAGGTAGCCAAAGTATTGGAGTTTCAGCTTCAGCATCAGTCCTTCCAAAGAGCACCCAGGACTGATCTCCTTCAGAATGGACTGGTTGGATCTCCTTGCAGTCCAAGGGACTCTCAAGAGTCTTCTCCAACACCACAGTTTCAAAGCATCAATTCTTCGGTGCTCAGCTTTCTTTAGAGTCCAACACTCACATCCAAACATGACTACTGGAAAAACCATAGCCTTGACTAGATGGACCTTTTTTGGCAAAGTAATGTCTCTGCTTTTTATTATGCTGTCTACATTGGTCATACCTTTTCTTCCAAGGAGCAAGCATCTTTTAATTTCATGGCTGCAATTACCATCTGCAGTGATTTTGGAACCCAAAAATGTTCTGGGCTCGTTAAATGTTCATAAATATCCTATGAATATATACATCTAATTATAACAGGCTGAATTATGGGAAGGTCATGCTCAGTAGAGCCTCTTATTATATAACCTACAACTGTCAATTAAGACTATCAATCAGTGACCCCTGGGATTGTGCAAAAAAACTTGTCTTAAAAACTCTACAGCCTGGCCCCCAGGGCTGTTTTCCTCCTTGGCCTGGCCTACCACTCTCTTGAGGTGTTGTCTCTCTTCTTTCTTTATCTTCAATAAGCTCTCTTGCAACAGGTAAGCCCTCAGACTCTTCTTTGCATCCTTACCGGGAACCAAGGTCACAGCAAGAGGGATCTCCAGACTCTCTTCCACTAACACTAACAACGCTGAAAATCAACTGGAGCCCAATAAAAATCGTTAAAATTCATTAATTACAACAAGACAGCACAGTTTACTAAATTTATCAACACACACACAAAAAAACCCCCCAATAACTGAAAATTCATGTGCTAAGCATTCAACGTAAAAGACTAGAAATAGGAGACTAGATGGTGGAGGAGCAGGTCTCCATGGACGCACCAGGAATACATCTTCAGAGGCAGAAGATCTCGCAGAAGACCACCTGACAGTAGGCTCTGGTCCCTGACCACAGGGAAAGAGTACATAGACCCACACGAAACCCAGTAGGATGAAGGAAGGCGGGGAAGAAGAGGACAGTGAGCGGGACTGGGCCTGCACCGGGAGGGAGGGACAGAAGCAGGGGTCAGATCCCCACATGGGGCAGTGGTTTGGGACAGAGGGGAAGCATTTGAGGCTGTCAGAGGGCACAGCAGCTGATCTACGACAGGTTGAAAGGAATGAGAACCACACAGGTAATCCTTGCCACTGCGTGACGTCCTCTGGACAAGGACAAAAGTCCCCTGGAATACGCGACAGCTGGAAGCTGTAAGCTGGAATGTAAGGACTGGAGAGCAGTCCTAGGGCGAGGTCGGCTGTGACGGCCCCAGGGGACAAGAGAGAGAGGCGATCCGCCTTTGGGGGCAAGCTGGGCGGCCATGGAGGCGGAGCGCTGCTGCTGAATTGCATCCGGAGTGTGGAGGCGTCACCGCGGCCTCTGCACGGGCAGCTGCCAGTAGAGAAAGACCCACCCAGGGAGGCTGACCCTTTACATCACCGATGCGGTGAGAAATAGAGAAGGACTTCAGCCAGGGGGGCTCCCTCTAAGTGCCTGAATGCGTCAAGCCACAGAGAAGGACCAGCCAAAGAGGGTCTTCGAATGCAAGCTGCCAGAGCCTAGAAAAAGACTCTACCAGAAGCAGAGCTCCTGCAGCTGAGGCGACCTGTATCCCTGCGCACGTAGCCCTGCCAGGGTCCCTGCGATCCAAGCGGCTGTGTCCCCTCCACACCCAGGACTCCCTGGGGGCAGACCCAAGGCCTCCAGGGCAGGCTCAGGAGCAAACTCCTGTGGACAGTCCACATGCAGGGGTGGAGATAAAAGCACAATTGAAATCCAGGGGCAGTGTGGTTAAGGAAGATGATGGAAAAACTTCCCACCAGATGTACAAGCTGCAGCTTAAATCCACAGGATCAACTAGGCAGACGGTGTGTCTGTGGGGTATATGAAAGGACAATGAGAGTTCCCATAAAAGAGAGCACACTAGCTCTGCCACCTGTGGACACTGGAGGCAAGACTACGCAGCAATGGGACCAGATTAGAATCTGAGCTGTCCCCACAGCAGGTCCAGAAACCAGCCTAGCATTGGAGGGCATTGTAAGGAGGCAGAGGTGGACTGTGACTCTCAGTGAGGGAAAGAATGCTAACAGCTGGGAGTCAAGACAAATATTTTTTATTATTCTTAAATTCTGATTTGTTCTGTAGTTGGTTCTGGATATTTTTCTTTCTTTTCCTCTTTTGCTGTGGTTATTGATTTTATTATTAATATTAACTCTGTGTAAGCTTTTTTTTTTTGCATTCCAGTCCCCTATATGGGGCAGTAGGTGCCCCATATAGGGGACTGGAATGCAAAAGTAGGAAGTCAACAAACACCTGGAGTAACAGGCAAATTTGGCCTTGGAATACGGAATGAAGCAGGGCAAAGACTAATAGAGTTTTGCCAAGAAAATGCACTGGTCATAACAAACACCCTCTTCCAACAACACAAGAGAAGACTCTATACATGGACATCACCAGATGGTCAACACCGAAATCAGATTGATTATATTCTTTGCAGCCAAAGATGGAGAAGCTCTATACAGTCAGCAAAAACAAGACCAGGAGCTGACTGTGGCTCAGACCATGAATTCCTTATTGCCAAATTCAGACTGAAATTGAAGAAAGTAGGGAAAACCACTAGACCATTCAGGTATGACCTAAATCAAATCCCTTATGATTATACAGTGGAAGTGAGAAATAGATTTAAGGGACTAGATCTGATAGATAGAGTGCCTGATGAACTATGGAATGAGGTTCGTGACATTGTACAGGAGACGGGAATCGAGACCATCCCCATGGAAAAGAAATGCAAAAAAGCAAAATGGCTGTCTGGGGAGGCCTTACAAATAGCTGTGAAAAGAAGAGAAGCGAAAAGCAAAGGAGAAAGGAAAGATATAAACATCTGAATGCAGAGTTCCAAAGAATAGCAAGAAGAGATAAGAAAGCCTTCTTCAGCAATCAATGCAAAGAAATAGAGGAAAACAGCAGAATGGGAAAGACTAGAGATCTCTTCAAGACAATCAGAGATACCAAAGGAACATTTCATGCAAAGATGGGCTCAATAAAGGACAGAAATGGTATGGACCTAACAGAAGCAGAAGATATTAAGAAGAGATGGCAAGAATACACAGAAGCACTGTACAAAAAAGATCTTCACAACCCAGATAATCACGATGGTGTGATCACTGACCTAGTGCCAGACATCCTGGAATGTGAAGTCAAGTGGGCCTTAGAAAGCATCACTATGAACAAAGCTAGTGGAGGTGATGGAATTCCTGTTGAGCTCTTTCAAATCCTGAAAGATGATGCTGTGAAAGTGCTGCACTCAATATGCCAGCAAATTTGGAACACTCAGCAGTGGCCACAGGACTGGAAAAGGTCAGTTTTCATTCCAATCCCAAAGAAAGGCAATGCCAAAGAATGCTCAAACTACCACACAATTGCACTCATCTCACACGCTAGTAAAGTCATGCTCAAAATTCTCCAAGCCAGGCTTCAGCAATATGTGAACCGTGAACTTCCTGATGTTCAAGCTGGTTTTAGAAAACGAAGAGGAACCAGAGATCAAATTGCCAACATCCGCTGGATCATGGAAAAAGCAAGAGAGTTTCAGAGAAACATCTATTTCTGCTTTATTGACTATGCCAAAGCCTTTGACTGTGTAGATCACAATAAACTGTGGAAAATTCTTCAAGAGATGGGAATACCAGACCACCTGATCTGCCTCTTGAGAAATTTGTATGCAGGTCAGAAAGCAACAGTTAGAACTCGACACGGAACAACAGACTGATTCCAAATAGGAAAAGGAGTAAGTCAAGGCTGTATATTGTCACCCTGTTTATTTAACTTATATGCAGAGTACATCATGAGAAACCCTGGGCTGGAAGAAGCACAAGCTGGAATCAAGATTGCCGGGAGAAATATCGATAACCTCAGATATGCAGATGACACCACCCTTATGGCAGAGAGTGAAGAGGAACTCAAAAGCCTCTTGATGAAAGTGAAAGTGGAGAGTGAAAAAGTTGGATTAAAGTTCAACATTCAGAAAACGAAGATCATGGCATCCGGTCCCATCACTTCATGGCAAATAGATGGGGAAACAGTGGAAACAGTGTCAGACTTTATTTTGGGGGGCTCCAAAATCACTGCAGATGGTGACTGCAGCCATGAAATTAATAGACGCTTACTCCTTGGAAGGAAAGTTATGACCAACCTGGATAGCATATTGAAAAGCAGAGACATTACTTTGCTAACAAAGGTCCGTGTAGTCAAGGCTATGGTTTTTCCTGTGGTCATGTATGGATGTGAGAGTTGGACTGTGAAGAAGGCTGAGCGATGAAGAATTGATGCTTTTGAACTGTGGTGTTGGAGAAGACTCTTGAGAGTCCCTTGGACTGCAAGGAGATCCAACCAGTCCATTCTGAAGGAGATCAGCCCTGGGATTTCTTTGGAAGGAATGATGCTAAAGCTGAAACTCCAGTACTTTGGCCACCTCATGTGAAGAGTTGACTCATTGGAAAAAACTCTGATGCTGGGAGGGATTGGGGGCAAGAGGAGAAGGGGACGACAGAGGATGAGATGGCTGGATGGCATCACTGACTCGATGGACATGAGTCTGAGTGAACTCCAGGAGTTGGTGATGGACAGGGAGGCCTGGCGTGCTGTGATTCATGGGGTCGCAAAGAGTCGGACATGACTGAGCGACTGATCTTTTTTTTTTAATTTATTTGTTTCTTAATTGATGGATAATTGCTTTACAGAATTTTTTTCTTTTCTGCCAAATATCAACATGAATCTACCATAGGTGTACATATGTCCCCTCCCTCTAGAACCTCCCTTCATCCCACCCCTCTAGGTTGTTATAGAGCCCCTGTGTGAGTTTCCTGGGTCATATAGAATATTCCCATTAGCTATCTACTTCACACAGGTATGGAGAAGGCAATGGCACCCCAATCCAGTACTCTTGCCTGGAAAATCCCATGGAAGGAGCACCCTGGTGGGCCGCAGTCCATGGCATCGCTGAGGGTCGGACACGACTGAGCGACTTCACTTTCACTTTTCACTTCCATGCATTGGCGAAGGAAATGGCAACCCACTCCCATGTTCTTGCCTGGAGAATCCCAGGGACGGGGGAGCCTGGTTGGCTGCCGTCTATGGGGTCTCACAGAGTCGGACACGACTGAAGCGACTTAGCAGCAGCAGCAGTTACACGTGGTAATGTAAGTTTCCATGTTACTCTTTCCATAGTCTCACCCTCTTTTCCCCTCTCCTGTGTCCATAAGTCTGTTCTCTATGTCTGTTTCTCCATTGCTGCCTTGCAAATAAATTCATCAATACCATCTTTCTAGATTCCATATATATATACACACATTAATATATGATCTTTATCTTTCCACTTAAGCTTTTGAGGACTGTTTCTTTTTAAATCACACTTTTTATTTCCTTCATATACTTCTATCTGGCTTTTTGCAGTTCTGTGGGGTTTTTCTTTCTTTTTTATTTTTCCTTTTGGTTGTTTTTCTTATTCTTTTCCTGCTGTAGTTATTCTTTTATATATATAAACCTTTTTTATATACTTCTATGTAACTTTGTTTTTCTACTTTCTATCTTTCTTTGCTTCCTTTTTTTTCTTTTCTTCATCATGTTTGTTACTTTATTTTGCTCTCTTTGTAGGGTGCCCACTTGGCCCCCTGCTTTGGTTTTGTTTTCCAGTTTGTGTTTTAGTTAGTCTTGCTTTTCACTGGTTGATATGGTTTTTATTTCCTTTGCTCAGTGGGCTGCTCTCTAGTACTTTCTTTTCCTTGGACTGCTTTGGTTTTGTTTGTGTGTGTTCCATTGTTCCTGTTATTATTTCTCTGATTTTGCATTTATCATTTGTCATGCAAACACGGTGACCCAAAACTTTTGAGATGCAACAAAAATAGTTCTAAGAGAGAAGTTTATTAAGCAACACAATCCTATCATAAGAAAAAGAAAAACATCAAGTAGACAACCTAACTTTGCGCCTAAAACAACTGGAAAAAGAAGAACCAAAAAACCCAAGTTTCCTAGAAGGAAAGAAATCATAAAGATCCGAGCAGAAATAATTGAAAAAAAAAATGAGAGAAACAACAATAAAGATTAATAAAACTAAAAGCTGATTCTTTGAGAAGATAAACAAAATTAACAAACTATTAACCAGGCTTATCAAGAAAAAAGAAGGGAGAAGAATCAAATCAACAAAATTAGAAATGAAAAAGGAGAGGTCACAGCAGACAACACAGAATTACAAAAGATCATAGAAGACTATGACGAGCAACTATATGTCAATAAAATGGACAACTTGGAAGAAATGGATAGATGCTTAGAAAAGTTCAACCTTCCAAGTGTACCAAGAAGAATTAGAAATTATGAGCAAACCAATTATAAACACTGAAATAGAAACTGTGATCAAAATCTGCCAAAACAAAAGCCCAGAGCCAGATGGCTTCACAGGTGAATTCTATCAAGTATTTAGAGAAGAGCTAATGCCTATCCTTCTGAAACTCTTCAAAAAATTGCAGAGGAAGCAATACTTCCAAATTCATTCTGTGAGGCAACAATCATCCTGACACCAAAACCAGACAAATACATCGCAACAGAAAGAAAACTACAGGCCAATATCACTAATGAACATAGATGTAAAAATTCTCAACAAAATTCTAGCAAACAGAATCCAACAAAACATTAAAAAGCTCACACTCCATGATCAAGTAGGGTTTATGCCAGGGATGCAAGGGTTCTTCAATATACACAAATCAATGTGATACACCATATTAACAAATTGAAACATAAATACCATATGATAATCTCAATAGATGCAGAAAAAGCTTCAACAAAATTTAGCACCCATTTATGATAAAAAAAAACTCTTCAAAAAATGGGTGTAGAAGCAACCTACCTCAGCATAATAAAGACCATATATGATAAACTGACAGCAAACATCATTCTCAATGGTGAAAAACTGAAAGCATTCCCTCTAATATCAGGAACAAGACAAGGATGCCCACTCTCACAAGTATCATTCAACATAGTTTTGGAAGTCCTAGTGACGGCAATCAGTGAAGAAAATGAAATAAAAGGAATCCAGACTGGAAAAGAAGTAAAACTCTCACTGTTTGCAGATGACATGATACTATACATAGAAAAATCTAAAGATACTATCAGGAAACTACTAGAGGTAATCAATGAATTTAGTAAAGTCACAGGATACAAAATCAATACACAGAAATTACTTGCCTTTCTATACACTAACAACAAAAAATCAGAAAGTGAAATTAAGAAATCAATCCCATTTACCATAGCAAGAAGAATAAAATACCTGGGAATAAACCTATCTAATGAGAGAAAAACAGAAGTTTTTGTCTTATTGTTTTCTGTGTACAGAAAATGATGAAAGCAATCGAAGATGACATAAACAGATGGAGAGATATTCTATGTTCCTGGGTTGGAAGAATCAATACTATGAAAATGACTATACTACCAAATGCAATCTACAGATTCAGTGTGAGCCCTATGAAATTACCAATGGCATATTTCACAGAACTAGAACAAAAAATTTCACAATTCATCAATTCATATGGAAGCAAGAAAGATCCCAAATAGCCAAAGCAGTCTTGAGAAAGAAGAATGAAGCTGGAGGAATTAACCTTCCTGACTTCAGACTATACTACAAAGCTACAGTCATCAAGACAGTATGGTATTGGCACAAAAACAGAAATATAAACCAAGAAGAAGATAGGAATCCCAGAGATAAACTCACACAACTACAGGCACCTTCACTTGGACAAAGGAGGCCCTGGGAAAACTGGACAGCTCCATGTAAAAGAATCAAATTAGAACACTCTCAAACACCGTATACAAAGATAAACTCAAAATGGATAAAGCCACTAATGTAAGACCAGTCAGTCAGTCAATTCAGCAGACATGTCTGACTCTTTGCAACCCCATGGACTGCAGCATGCCAGGCTTTCCTGTCCATCACCAACTCCCTGAGCTTTCTCAAGCTCGTGTCCATGGAGTTGGTGATGCCATTCAACCATCTGATCCTCTATTGTCCCCTTCTCCTCCTACCTTCAATCTTTCCCAGCATCAGTGTCTTTTCCAGTGAGTCAGTTCTTTACATCAGGTGGCCAAAGTATTGAAGCTTCAGCTTCAGCATCAGTCCTTCCGATGAACACCCAGGACTGATCTCCTTTAGGATGGACTGGTTGGATCTCCTTGCAGTCCAAGGGACTCTCAAGAGTTTTCTCCAGCACCACAATTCAAAAGCATCAATTCTTCGGCACTCAGCTTTCTTCACAGTCCAACTCTCACACCCATACATGACTACTGGAAAAACCATAGCCTTGACTAGACGGACTTTTGTTAACAAAGTAACGTCTCTGCTTTTCAATATGCTATCTAGGTTGGTCATAACTTTCCTTCCAAGGAGTAAGCGTCTTTTAATTTCATGGCTGCAATCACTATCTGCAATGATTTTGGAGCCCCCCAAAATAAAGTCAGCCACTGTTTCCACTATTTCCCCATTTCCCATGAAGTGATGGGACCAGATGCCATGATCTTCATTTTCTGAATGTTGAGCGTTAAGCCAACCCTTTCACTCTCCTTTTTCACTTTCATCAAGAGGCTTTTTAGTTCCTCTTCACTTTCTGCCATAAGGGTGGTATCATCTGCATAATCTGAGGTTATTGATATTTCTCCTGGCAATCTTAATTCTAGCTTGTGCTTCTTCCAGCCCAGCGTTTCTTATGATGTACTCTGCGTATAAGTTAAATAAGCAGGGACGTACTCCTTTTCCTATTTGGAACCAGTCTGTTGTTCCATGTCCAGTTCTAACTGTTGCTTCCTGATCTGCATATAGGATTCTCAAGAGGCAGGTCAGGTGGTCTGGTATTCCCATCTCTTGAAGAATTTTCCACAGTTTATTATGATCCACACAGTCAAAGGCTTTGGCATAGTCAATAAAGCAGAAATAGATGTTTCTCTGAAACTCTCTTGCTTTTTCAATGATCCAGGGGATGTTGGCAATTTGATCTCTGGCTCCTCTGCCTTTTCTAAAACCAGCTTGAACATCTGGAAGTTCACGGTTCACATATTGCTGAAGCCTGGCTTGGAGAATTTTGAGCAGTACTTTACTAGTGTGTGAGATGAGTGCAATTGTGCAGTAGTTTGTGCATTCTTTGGCATTGCCTTTCTTTGGGATTGGAATCAAAACTGACCTTTTCCAGTCCTGTGGCCACTGATGAGTTTTCCAAATTTGCTGATGTATTGAGTGCAACACTTTGCAAAGCAAAGGAAACTATAAGCAAGATGAAAAGACAACCTTCAGAATGAGAGAAAATAATAGCAAATGAAACTGACAAATAATTAATTTCCAAAATATACAAGCAGCTCATGCAACTCAATACCAGAAAAATTAACTTCCAATCAAAAAGTGGGCTGCTGCTGCTGCTGCTGCTGAGTTGCTTCAGTCGTGTCTGACTCTGTGCAACCCCATAGATGGCAGCCCACCAGGCTTCCCCATCCCTGGGATTCTCCAGGCAAGAACACTGGAGTGGGTTGCCATTTCCTTCTCCAATACATGAAAGTGAAAAGTGGAAGTGAAGTCGCTCAGTCGTGTCCGACTCTAGTGACCCCATGAACCGCAGCCTACCAGGCTCCTCTGTCCATGGGATTTTCCAGGGAAGAGTACTGGAGTGGGGTGCCATTGCCTTCTCCAAAAAAAAAAAAAAAAAAAGTGGGCAAAAGACCTAAACAGAGATTTCTCCAAAGAAGACATAAAGATGGTTAACAAACACATGAAAAGATGCTCAACATCGCTCATTATTAGAGAAATGCAAATCAAAAGTACAATGAGCTATCAACTCACACCAGTCAGAATGGTCATCCTCAAGAAAATCTACAAACAACACATGCTAGAGAGGATGTGGAAAAAAGGGAACACTCCTGCACTGTAAATTACAGCATGGTGTAAATTGATACAGCCACTATAGAAGACAATATGAAAGTTCTTTAGGAATAAAACTACCATATGACCCAACAATCCCAGTACTGGGCACGTACCCTGAGAAAGACATAACGAAAGAGACACATGAACAGCAGTGTTCACTGCAGTGCTATTTACAACAGCCAGGACACAGAGTCGACCTATATGTCCATTGACAGATGAACGGATAAGGAGGTTGTGGTACATATGGAACATTACTCCGCCATAGAAAGGAACACATCTGAGTCAGTGTAATGAGGTGGTTGAGTTGATTATACAGAGTGAAGTCAGAAAGAGAAAAACAAATATCATATATAACGCTATGTACATAGGGAACCTAGAAAGATGGTACTATTTGCAGGGCAGCCTTGGAGACTCAGAGAACAGTCTTACGGACCTGGGGGTGGAGAAGACCTGGGGAGGAGAGAGTGGGACAAATGGAGAGAGAGGCATGGAGACTCACACACCGCCGTACGTGAAACAGACAGCCAGTGGGGTTTGCTGTGTGACTCAGGGAGCTCAAACCGGGGCTCTGGGACACCCACGGGGATGGGGAGGGAAGTTCAGAGGGAGAGGACACATGTATGCCGATGGCTGGTTCACGTCGATGCGGCGGAAACCAACACGGTATGTAAAGCAATTACCCTTCCATTAAACGTAAATTTTAAAAAAATTAGAAATGAGGTGATTCTAGAACTTGATGTTTTCGAAGACTGAACACAAAAGCCACGGCAGTGGCTGTCGACCGGAAGCATTTCGTCCCCGGGGACATTTAACAGCATCCTCGGTGCCCCGGGTTTCTCACGCTGTGAGCGCCACGAGCACGTCGTAGGTGGGGGCCAGGGCACTGCTAGCCTTCCTGCACGCCCGGGACAGACCTTCACACCAAAGAGCTCTCTGGCCGCAAACGTTAGTAGTGCCGCAGGTGAGACAGCCTGAGCCATGCGGCCTCTCTCACTTTCCACCCAGGGCAAGCGGAAGGCTCGCTTTATCCGGACAAAATTTAAAGGAACAATGCAAGACAAAAAAGAAAACTGCTTTTTAATTTTTTCCCCCTACACTGATATGTTTGACATAATCAATATATATCAAACATATATATAAGCAAAACCAAGAGTTGGTTCTTCAATGAGATACACCAAGAAAAAGAATGAACTATCTTAGGAATGAAAAAGTAGATATAATAGCTACAGAAGCAGCAGGGATTGAAAGGTAATAAGTGAATACTATGAACCTAATAATAAATTCAAAAACTAAATTAAACAAAAATTAAACAAAATAGATGAATTCCTAGTAACACTAATTGCCAAAGCTTTCTCAAGAAAAAGTAGGCATTCAGAATAGTTCTTAAGATAACAGAAAGCTTATTTCATGCATAAACTTCTATACACATGTTCATAGCAGCCTCTTCTGTTTGTTTTATTATTTTAAATGAAGCTGGAGAAATTTAATACTGACACCCTTCAATGTGGTTCGGGTCACTGCATGGCTGTTACAAACTCAGGGGTCAAGTTCCTAGGCTTAGGAGAAAGATGTCCTAAGTATGTTAGCAAAGGGTATCATTACATCTTTAAAACTGTTTACTTTAACCGTGCAAGATCACAGCAGCATTTAAGGTAACTTTTAAGCACAATTAATTTCATAGCAGCTTTTGTCGTAATGCCTAAAACTAGAAACTGCCCAGGTGTTCTCCAGTAGCGATATCTGTGCTACACCTACACCAGGCACCACCACTCAGCAACATAAAGGAGCAAAATGCTGACCACGCAACTTCAAGGGACCTCAAGAAGATTATGCAGAGCAAAAAAAATTAATTGTAAAAGGATACACACTGCGTGATTTCATGTGAGTAGCATTCATTCAATAATATGAGAGAGAGACAACACATTGGTGATTGCCAGGAGTTTGAGACAGAGAGGGAAAGGGTGTGGCTATAAAAGAGAAACACAACGGAGACTTGTGATCACGGTGCAGTTCACTATCATAATTATAGGGGTGGTTGCACAAGGGGACTCGAGATTAACTGTAGGGCTACTGAGGTTTGAAACATTGTACAGGAGGCAGTGATCAAAAACATCCCCAAGAAAAAGAAATGCAAAAAGGCAAAATGACTGTCTGAGGAGGCCTTACAAATAACCAAGAAAAGAATAAAAGTGAAATGCAAAGGAGGAAAGGAAAGATATACCCATCTGAATGCAGAGTTCCAGAGAATAGCAAGAAGAGATGAGAAAGCCTTCCTCAGTGATCAGTGCAAAGAAACAGAGGAAAACAATAGAATGGGAAAGACTAGAGATCTCTTCAGGAAAAATAGAGATACCAAGGGAACATTTCATGCAAAGATGGGCTCAATAAAGGACAGAAATGGTATGGACCTAACAGAAGCAGAAGATATTAAGAAGAGGTGGCAAGAATACACAGAACTATACAAAAAAGATCTTCATGACGCAATCAGGATGATTGTGATCACTCACCTAGACCCAGACATCCTGGAATGTGAAGTCAAGTGGGCCTTAGGAAGCATCACTATGAACAAAGCTAGTGGAGGTGATGGAATTCCAGCTGAGCTATTTCAAATCCTAAAAGATGATGCTGTTAGAGTGTGGAATTCAATATGCTAACAAATTTGGAAAAATTAGGAGTGGCCACAAGACTGGAAAAAGTCAGTTTTCAATGCAATACCAAAGAAGGGCAATATCAAAGAATGTTCAAACTACTGCCAATTGCACTCATTTTACATGCTGGCAAAATCATGTTCAAAATCCTCCAAGCTAGGCTTCAACAGTACGTGAACCGAGAAATTCCAGATGTTCAAGCTGGATTTAGAAGAGTTAGAACAACCAGAGATCAAATTGCCAACATCCGTTGGATCATCAAAAAAGCAAGGAATTCCAGAAAAGCACGTACTTCTGCTTCATTGACTATGCCAAAGCCTTTGACTGTATGGATCACAACAAACTATGGGAAATTCTTCAAGAGATGGGAATACCAGACCACCTAACCTGCCTCCTGAGAAACCTGTATGCAGCTCCAGAAGCAGCAGCTAGAACTGAACATGGAACAACAGACTGGTTCAAAATTGGGAAAGGAGTATGTCAAGGCTGCATATTGTCACCCTGTTTATTTAACTTATATGCAGAGTACATCATAGGAAATGCCAGGCTGGATGATTCACAAAATGGAATCAAGATTGCCGGGAGAAATATCAATAACCTCAGATATGCAGATGACACCACCCTTATGGCAGAAAGTGAAGAAGAACTAAAAAGCCTCTTGATGAAAGTGAAAGACGAGAGTGAAAAATCTGGCTTAAAATTCAACATTCAATAAAAGAGGATCATGGCATCCAGTCCCATCAGTTCAGTTCAGTTCAGTTCAGTTGCTCAGTCGTGTCTGACTCTTTGCGACCCCAAGAGCCACAGCACGCCAGGCCTCCCTGTCCATCACCAGCTCCCGGAGTTCACTCAAACTCAGGTCCATCGAGTCGGTGATGCCATCCAGCCCCATCACTTCATGGCAAATAGATGGGGAAATAATGGAAATAGTAACAGACTTTATTTTCTTGGGCTCTAAAATCACTGCAGATGGTGACTGCAGCCATAAAATTAAAAGATGCTTGCTCCTTGGAAGAAAAGCTATGACAAACATAGACAGCATATTAAAAACCAGAGACATTACTCTGCCAAATAAGGTCTGTATAGTCAAAGCTATCGTTTTTCCAGCAGTCATGTATTGGAAGGATGATGCTGATGCTGAAGCTCCGATACTTTGGCCACCTGATGCACAGAACTGACTCATTTGAAAAGACCCTGATGCTGGGAAAGATTGAAGGCAGGAGGAGAAGGGGACAACAGAAGATGAGATGGTTGGATGGCATCACCGACTCGATGGACATGAGTTTGAGTAAACTCCAGGAGTTGGTGATGGACAGGGAGGCCTGGCATGCTGGGGTTCATGGGGTCGCAAAGGGTCGGACATGACTGAGTGGCTGAACAAGAACAACACACACATACAAACGTGAACGTTATATAGGTAAGTGGTGAAATCTGAATAAACCTTGTCGATTGTCCCAATGTCAAATGGTGGGAAAGTATGAGGAAGCACACTCAGAAGTCCCTGTACATTTCTTGGTAACCTCTTGTATATCTATAATTATTCAAAGTTAAAAGAAATGTAAGAAAATAATAATCTTCTCACAAAGACAATACCCGAGCCTAAATGTATAGAGTTTACAGAGAAGCCACCAGGCTTTCAAGGAACTGAAAAGTCCTTCTCACAATTTCTTCCAGAGAGAGGAAAAAAAAGACCCTCCAATTCATTTAATGAACCAATATAACTTTGAAAACAAAGAGTAAAAAAATACAAGGAAAGAAAATTTCAAGCCCATCTTCATCAAAAATATGAATGAACCTCCTCCAAGGTTAAAAGCAAACTTAATCCAGCAATGAACAAAATATTTAAAATATCAATTTTAAATTAAATTTATTTCAAGAATGATAGAAAGAATGGTTTCATTTTATAAGATCTGTTTAATACCAAATTATCACATAAACAGAGAAAATAGGGGGAAAAAAACCCATGAAATTCTACCAGTCAAAAATCCAGTAAACTGGAAAGAAAAATGTAACTTCTTTAAAGTCATTTTTAAAAATCTACAAAAAACCCTACAGTAAACATTCATGAAACATTAGCAGCATTCTCTTTAAGACCAAGGATAAAACAAGAGAATATCTATCACTACTTCAGCCTTGTATTGAATGCCCTAAAAAAAAAGCAAGAAAAAATATATATAGTGTTCCTAGCTGATTGCAAACATTGTAATGATGTTTAGCATTCACAATTCTTATGATGAATAAAAGAACAAAACTTCTAAATATAAGATAAACTTGAAAAAAATCAACTACATTTATTCACTAAAAAAGAATAATATTTTTAAATGCCATTGCAATAGTGATAAAAACTGTAAAATACCTAGAAGTAAACTAATGAGAGACACGCATGCCCTTTATGGAGTTTTCAAAACATTAAAGAAGATAACTAAATAAATGGAGAGCTATGTCTTTTAATGACCAAGACACTCGGTATTGTGAAAATATCTATACTTTCTAAATTATTTACTAAAACAAAATGCAGTTCTTAATATTCAATGGAGATTCTTATAGAAATTAACAAAATTATTTTAAATGTATATGGAAAAAGGGTCAAGAAGAGAAAAGATATTCTTAAATAAAAATCAAACATTACAAGGTATAGAGATTTCTCCCATTAGACAAGACCTATCATAAAACTGGGCTTCCTAGGTGGGGCTAGTGGTAAAGAACCCAATTGCCAATGTAGGACTTAAGAGACTCGGGTTCAATCCCTGGCTCAGGAAGATCCCCTGGAGTGGGGCACAGCAACCCACTCCAATATTCTTGCCTGGAGAATTTCATGGACAGAGGAGCCTGGCGGGCTACAGTCCATAAGGTTGCAAAGAGTCAGACACAACTGAAGCAACTTAGCACGCATGCATCCTAAAGCTATAATACGGTATTAGCACAGAGAACAAACAGAAAAATAGACCAAAATAGAGAAACTGAAAATAATCCCAAATACAAATAGCTAATACTTTGCAAGGTGGTACTGCAGATGAGTCCAGAAAAGATACACCATTCATTAATATGGAGCAGGGAGAGTAGGTTATCCACATGGGGGGAAAAATGACTTTAAGTTCCTACTTCTCACACTATGTACACATTTTTTTAACTTAAAAACTGATAAATGGATTAAAAACATAAATGTAAAAAGCAAAACATCAACAAGTTTATCAGAAATGAAGTTTGGAGCAGGAAAATAACCCTTAAATAAGATACAAAAAGAAAATACTAAATGCAATTATATCAAAATTTATCAGCTGATTTTTCAGTAGAAACTCAGCAGACCAGAAAGGAGTGGCAGGAAATATTTAAAGCAATGAAATGGAAAAACCTTCCACCGAGATTAATCAACCCAGTAAGTATCGCATTTAGATTCAACAGAGAAATCGAAGCTTTACAGCAAAAGCTACAAGAATTCAGCAATGGCACCCCACTCCAGTACTCTTGCCTGGAAAATCCCATGGACGGAGGAGCCCGGTAGGCTGCAGTCCATGGGGTCGCTAAGAGTTGGACAGGACTGAACGACTTCACTTTCACTTTTCACTTTCATGCACTGGAGAAGGAAATGGCAACCCACTCCAGTGTTCTTGCCTGGAGAATCCCAGGGACGGGGGAGCCTGGTGGGCTGCCGTCTATGGGGTCGCACAGAGTTGGACACGACTGAAGGGACTTAGCAGCAGCAGCAGCAAACCACCTTTACAACAAATGCTAAAGGAACTTCTCCAGGCAAGAAACACAAGAAGAAAAAAAACCTGCAAAAGCAAACCCAAAACAATAAAGACAATGGTAATAGGATCAAACATATTGATAATTACCTCAAATTAAATGGATTAAGCGCATCAACCAAAAGACACAGACTGGCTGAATGGATACAAAAACAAGACCCATAAATATGCTGTCAAAAGAGCCCCCTTCACACTCAAGGGCACTTACGACTGAAAGTGAGGGAATGGGGACAGTCCATGCGAATAGAAATCTAAAGAAAGCCAGAGTAGCAATACTCATATAGGACTAACTAGACTTTAAATAAACTAACTAGACTTTAAATAAAGACCGGTACAAGAAATAAGGAAGGACAACATATAATGATCAAGGTTTCAATCCCAGAAGACAAAAATTATAAATATTTACACACATAACATAGGAGAACCTCAATCAGTTCAGTTCAGTCGCTCAGTCGTGTCCAACCATTTGAGACCCCATGGACTGCAGCACACCAGGCCTCCCTGTCCATCACCAACTCCCAGAACTTGCTCAAACTCATGTCCATCCAGTCAGTGATGCCATCCCACCATCTCATCCTGTCATCCCCTTCTCCTCCTGCCTTTAATCTTTCCCAGCATCAGGGTCTTTCCCAATGAGTCAGTTCTTCGCATCAGGTGGCCAAAGTATTGGAGCTTCAGCTTCAGCATCAGTCCTACCAATAAATATTCAGGACTGATTTCCTTTAGGATGGACTGATTGGATCTCCTCGCAGTCCAAGGGACTCTCAAGAGTCTTCTCCAACACCACAGTTTCAAAGCATCAATTCTTTGGCACTCAGCTTTCTTTACAGTCCAACTCTCACATCCATACATGACCACTGGAAAAGCCATAGCTTTGACTAGTTGGACTTTTTTGGCAAAGTAATGTCTCTGCTTTTTAATATGCTTTCTAGGTTGGTCACAGCTTTTCTTCCAAGGAGCAAGTGTCTTTTAATTTCATGGCTGCAGTCACCATGTGCAGTGATTTTGGAGACCCAAAAAGTCTAATACTGTTTCCACTATCTCCCCATCTATTTGCCATAAAGTGATGGGACCAGATGCCATGATCTTAGTTTTCTGAATGTTGAGTTTTAAGCCAACTTTTTCACTCTCTTTTTCATTTTCATCAAGAAGCTCTTCAGTTCTTCTTCACTTTCTGCCATAAGGGTGGTGTCATCTGCATATCTGAGGTTATTGATATTTCTCCCGGCAATCTTGATTCCATTTTGTGCTTCATCCAGCCCAGCATTTCACATGATGTACTCTGCATATAAGTTAAATAAGCAAGGTGACAATATACAGCCTTGATGTACTCCTTTCCCGATTTGAAACCAGTCTGTTTTTCCATGTCCAGTTCTAACTGTTGCTTTTGACCTGCATATAGATTTCTCAGGAGCCAGGTCAAGTGATCTGGTATTCCCATCTCTTTCAGGATTTTCCACAGTTTGTTGTGATCTACACAGTCAAAGGCTTTGGCATAGTCAATAAAGCAGAAATAGATGTTTTTCTGGAACTCTCTTGCTTTTTCGATGATCCAACGGATGTTGGCAAAAACCAGCTTGAACATCTGGAAGTTCATGGTTCATGTACTGTTGAAGCCTGGTTTGGAGAATTTTGAGCATTACTTTGCTAGCGTGTGATATGAATGCAGTTGTGCAGTAGTTTGAGCGTTCTTTGTCATTGCCTTTCTTAGGGACTGGAAGGAAAGCTGACATATATGATAAAGCCCACAGCAAACATCATTCTCAATGGTGAAAACCTGAAAGCATTTCCTCCAAAATCAGGAACAAGACGAGGGCGCCCGCTCTTACAACTTTTCAACAGTGCTGGAAGGCCTAGCCACAGCAATAAGAAAAAAATATAAAAGGAATTCAGGTTAGAAAAGAAGTAAAACTGTTTCTGTTTGCAGGTGACATGATACCAAACACAGAAATCCTAAAAATGCCATCAGAAAACTTATTAGAGCTAATCAATGAATTTGGTAAAGTTACAGAATACAAAGTTAATGCACAGAAGCCCCTTGCACTCTCATACACTGGCAGCAAAAGATCAGAAACAGAAATCAAGGAAACAATCCCATTTACCACTGCAATAAAAAGAATAAAATATCTAGGAATAAACCTACCTAAAGAGGCAAAAGACCTCTACTCAAAAACACTGATGAAAGAAGTCAAAGATGACCCAAACAGATGGAGAGATATATTGTGTTCTTGGTTTGCAAGAAGCATTATTGCCAAAATGACTAAAATGACCCAAAGGAATCTACAGATTCAATGCAATCCTTATAAAATTACCACCAATGGCATTTTTCACAGAACTAGAATAGAAAATCTTATAATTTGTATGAAACCACTAAAGACTTCAAGTGAAAGTCACTCAGTCGTGTCCCAGTCTTTGGGACTCCATGGACTGTATAGTCCATGGAATTCTCGAGGCCAGAATACAGAATCCTGGAAAGGGTAGCCGTTCCCTTCTCCAGGGGATCTTCCTGACCCAGGGATAGAACCGGGGTCTCCTGCATTGCAGGCGGATCCTTTACCAGCTGAGCCACAAGGGAAACCCAAGAATACTGCGCTCCAGCGGATCTTCCCGACCCAGGAATCAGACCAGGGTCTCCTGCACTGCAGGCGGATTCTTTGCCAACTGAGCTCTGAGGGAAGCCCAAAGACTACAAGCAGCAAAAGTAATCTTGAGAAAGAAAAATAGAGCAGGAGGAATCAGGCTCCCTGACTTCAGACTATACTACAAAGCCACGGTCATCAAGACAGTGTGGTACTGGCACAAAAACAGAAATAGAGGCCAGTTGACAATATAGAAAGGCCAGAGATAAATCCATGTTCCTCTGGTCACCTAATTGATGACAAAGGAGACGAGTATACAATGGAGAAAAGACAGTCTCTTCAATAAGTGATGCTAGGAAAACAGGACAGCTACATGTAAAAGAATGAAATTAGAACACTCCCTAACACAATACACAGCAATAAACTCAAAATAGATTAAAGACCTGAATGGAAGAGTGGATACTATAAAACTCTAAGAGGAAAACATAGGCAGAACACTCTGACATAAACTGCAGCAAGATCTTTTTTGACCACCTTCTAAAGTAATGAGAATTAAAAACAAACAAACAAAAAAAACAGAACCTAACTAAAGCTTTTGCATGGCAAAGAAAACCATAAATGAGACAAAAAGACAATCCTTAGAATGGAAGAAAGTATTTGCAAATGAAGCAACTGACAATGGATTAATCTCCAAAATATACAACCAGCTTATGAAACTCAATATCAAAAAAAAAAAAACCCAATCAAAAAATGGGTGAAAGATCTAAATAGACATGTATCCAAAGGCCAACAGTATGAAAAGATGCCCATCACTAATTCTTACAGAAATGCAAACCAAAACTACAATGAGATATCATACCACACTGGTTCAAATGGCCATCATCAAAAAATCTATAAACAATAAATCCTGCAGAGGGTATGTGGAAAAGGGAACCCTCTTGCAATGCTGGTGGGAATTTAAATTCATACAGCCACTCTATGGAGGTTCCTTAAAAAACTAAAAATAGAACTACCGTGTGTGGTAATCACTCAGTCCTGTCTGACTCTTTGTGACTCCATGGACTGGAGCCCACCAGGCTCCTCTGTCCATGGAATTCTCCAGGTAAGAATATTGCAGTGGGTTGCCATGCCCTTCTCCAGGTGATCTTCCCAACCAGTGATCAAACCCAGGTGTACCTGCCATGCAGATAGATTCCTTACCATTTGAGCTATCTTGGAAGTAATGCCAGTACTAGACATGTATCCTCAGAAAACCATAATTCAAAAAGACACATACACCCCAATGTTCCTGTAGCACTAATTACACAGCCAGACATGGAAGCAATGTAAATGTCCATCGACAGATGAATGGATGAAGAAGATTATGTAAACGTCCATCGACAGATGAATGGATGAAAAAGATTATGTGATACATGAATACAGTGCAATATTCAGTTCAGTTCAATCACTCAGTCGTGTCCGACTCTTTGTGACCCCATGAACCGCAGCACGCCAGGCCTCCCTGTCCACCACCAACTCCCGGGATTCACTCAAACCCATGTCCATCAAGTCGGTGATGCCATCCAGCCATCTCATCCTCTGTCGTCCCCTTCTCCTCCTGCCCCCAATCCCTCCCAGCATCACGGTCTTTTCCAATGAGTCAACTCTTCATATGAGGTGGCCAAAGTATTGGAGTTTCAGCTTCAACATCAGTCCTTCTAATGAACACCCAGGACTGATCTCCTTTAGAATGGACTGGTTGGATCTCTGTGCAGTCCAAGGCACTCTCAAGAGTCTTTTCCAACACCACAGTTCAAAAGCATCAATTCTTCTGCACTCAGCTTTCTTTATTGTCCAACACTCACATCCATACATGACCACTGGAAAAACCATAGCCTTGACTAGACGGACCTTTGTTAGCAAAGTAATATCTCTGCTTTTCAATATGCTGTCTAGGTTGGTCATAACTTTCCTTCCAAGGAGTAAGCGTCTTTTAATTTCATGGCTGCAATCACCATCTGCAGTGATTTTGGAGCCCCCCAAAATAAAGTCTGACACTGTTTCCACTGTTTCCCCATCTATTTGCCATGAAGTGATGGGACCAGATGCCATGATCTTAGTTTTCTGAATGTTGAGCTTTAAGCCAACTTTTTCACTCTCCACTTTTACTTTCATCAAGAGGCTTTTTAGTTCCTCTTCACTTTCTGCCATAAGCGTGGCATCATCTGCATATCTGAGGTTATTGATATTTCTCCCAGCAATCTTGATTCCAGCTTGTGCTTCTTCCAGCCCAGTGTTTCTCATGATGTACTCTGCATAGAAGTTAAATAAGCAGGGTGACAATATACAGCCTTGACATACTCCTTTTCCTATTTGGAACAAATCTGTTGTTCCATGTCCAGTTCTTTTTTTTTTTTTTTTTAATTTTATTTTATTTTTAAACTTTACATAATTGTATTAGTTTTGCGAAATATCAAAATGAATCCGCCACAGGTATACATGCGTTCCCCACCCTGAACCCTCCCCCCTCCCCCCTCCCCACACCATCCCTCTGGGTCGTCCCCGTGACTTTTTATTTTTTTTATTTTTTTATTTTTTTTTTTTAATTTTATTTTATTTTTAAACTTTACATAACTGTATTAGATTTGCCAAATATCAAAATGAATCCGCCACAGGTATACATGTGTTCCCCATCCTGAACCCTCCTCCCTCCTCCCTCCCCATTCCATCCCTCTGGGTCGTCCCAGTGCACCAGCCCCAAGCATCCAGTATCGTACATCGAACCTGGACTGGCAACTCATTTCATACATGATATTTACATGTTTCAATGCCATTCTCTGAAATCTTCCCACCCTCTCCCTCTCCCACAGAGTCCATAAGACTGTTCTATACATCAGTGTCTCTTTTGCTGTCTCGTACACAGGGTTATTGTTACCATCTTTCTAAATTCCATATATATGCGTTAGTATACTGTATTGGTGTTTTTCTTTCTGGCTTACTTCACTCTGTATAATAGGCTCCAGTTTCACCCACCTCATTAGAACTGATTCAAATGTATTCTTTTTAATGGCTGAATAATACTCCATTGTGTATATGTACCACAGCTTTCTTATCCATTCATCTGCTGATGGGCATCTAGGTTGCTTCCATGTCCTGGCTATTATAAACAGTGCTGCGATGAACATTGGGGTACTCGTGTCTCTTTCCCTTCTGGTTTTCTCAGTGTGTATGCCCAGCAGTGGGATTGCTGGATCATAAGGCATGTCTATTTCCAGTTTTTTAAGGAATCTCCACACTGTTCTCCATAGTGGCTGCACTAGTTTGCATTCCCACCAACAGTGGAAGAGGGTTCCCTTTTCTCCACACCCTCTCCAACATTTATTACTTGTAGACTTTTGGATCGCAGCCATTCTGACTGGTGTGAAATGGTACCTCATAGTGGTTTTGATTTGCATTTCTCTGATAATGAGTGATGTTGAGCATCTTTTCATGTGTTTGTTAGCCATCTGTATGTCTTCTTTGGAGAAATGTCTATTTAGTTCTTTGGCCCATTTTTTGATTGGGTCATTTATTTTTCTGGAGTTGAGCTGTAGGAGTTGCTTGTATATTCTGGAGATTAGTTGTTTGTCAGTTGCTTCATTTGCTATTATCTTCTCCCATTCTGAAGGCTGTCTTTTCACCTTGCTAATAGTTTCCTTTGATGTGCAGAAGCTTTTAAGGTTAATTAGGTCCCATTTGTTTATTTTTGCTTTTATTTCCAATATTCTGGGAGGTGGGTCATAGAGGATCCTGCTGTGATGTATGTCAGAGAGTGTTTTGCCTATGTTCTCCTCTAGGAGTTTTATAGTTTCTGGTCTTACGTTTAGATCTTTAATCCATTTTGAGTTTATTTTTGTGTATGGTGTTAGAAAGTGTTCTAGTTTCATTCTTTTACAAGTGGTTGACCAGAGTTCCCAGCACCACTTGTTAAAGAGATTGTCTTTAATCCATTGTATATTCTTGCCTCCTTTGTCGAAGATAAGGTGTCCATATGTGCGTGGATTTATCTCTGGGCTTTCTATTTTGTTCCATTGATCTATATTTCTGTCTTTGTGCCAGTACCATACTGTCTTGATAACTGTGGCTTTGTAGTAGAGCCTGAAGTCAGGTAGGTTGATTCCTCCAGTTCCATTCTTCTTTCTCAAGATCGCTTTGGCTATTCGAGGTTTTTTGTTTTTCCATACAAATTGTGAAATTATTTGTTCTAGCTCTGTGAAGAATGCTGTTGGTAGCTTGATAGGGATTGCATTGAATCTATAGATTGCTTTGGGTAGTATACTCATTTTCACTACATTGATTCTTCCAATCCATGAACATGGTATATTTCTCCATCTGTTAGTGTCCTCTTTGATTTCTTTCACCAGTGTTTTATAGTTTTCTATATATAGGTCTTTAGATTCTTTAGGTAGATATATTCCTAAGTATTTTATTCTTTCCGTTGCAATGGTGAATGGAATTGTTTCCTTAATTTCTCTTTCTGTTTTCTCATTATTAGTGTATAGGAATGCAAGGGATTTCTGTGTGTTGATTTTATATCCTGCAACTTTACTATAGTCATTGATTAGTTCTAGTAATTTTCTGGTGGAGTCTTTAGGGTTTTCTATGTAGAGGATCATGTCATCTGCAAACAGTGAGAGCTTTACTTCTTCTTTTCCAATTTGGATTCCTTTTATTTCTTTTTCTGCTCTGATTGCTGTGGCCAAAACTTCCAAAACTATGTTGAATAGTAATGGTGAAAGTGGGCACCCTTGTCTTGTTCCTGACTTTAGAGGAAATGCTTTCAATTTTTCACCATTGAGGATAATGTTTGCTGTGGGTTTGTCATATATAGCTTTGATTATGTTGAGGTAGGTTCCTTCTATTCCTGCTTTCTGGAGAGTTTTGATCATAAATGGATGTTGAATTTTGTCAAAGGCTTTCTCTGCATCTATTGAGATAATCATATGGTTTTTATTTTTCAATTTGTTAATGTGGTGTATTACATTGATTGATTTGCGGATATTGAAGAATCCTTGCATCCCTGGGATAAAGCCCACTTGGTCATGGTGTATGATCTTTTTAATGTGTTGTTGGATTCTGATTGCTAGAATTTTGTTAAGGATTTTTGCATCTATGTTCATCAGTGATATTGGCCTGTAGTTTTCTTTTTTTGTGGGATCTTTGTCAGGTTTTGGTATTAGGGTGATGGTGGCCTCATAGAATGAGTTTGGAAGTTTACCATCCTCTGCAATTTTCTGGAAGAGTTTGAGCAGGATAGGTGTTAGCTCTTCTCTAAATTTTTGGTAGAATTCAGCTGTGAAGCCGTCTGGACCTGGGCTTTTGTTTGCTGGAAGATTTTTGATTACAGTTTCAATTTCCGTGCTTGTGATGGGTCTGTTAAGATTTTCTATTTCTTCCTGATCGAGTTTTGGAAAGTTGTACTTTTCTAAGAATTTGTCCATTTCTTCCACGTTGTCCATTTTATTGGCATATAATTGTTGATAGTAGTCTCTTATGATCCTTTGTATTTCTGTGTTGTCTGTTGTGATCTCTCCATTTTCATTTCTAATTTTATTGATTTGATTTTTCTCCCTTTGTTTCTTGATGAGTCTGGCTAATGGTTTGTCAATTTTATTTATCCTTTCAAAGAACCAGCTTTTGGTTTTGTTGATTTTTGCTATGGTCTCTTTTGTTTCTTTTGCATTTATTTCTGCTCTAATTTTTAAGATTTCTTTCCTTCTACTAACCCTGGGGTTCTTCATTTCTTCCTTTTCTAGTTGCTTTAGGTGTAGAGTTAGGTTATTTATTTGACTTTTTTCTTGTTTCTTGAGGTGTGCCTGTATTGCTATGAACTTTCCCCTTAGGACTGCTTTTACCGTGTCCCACAGGTTTTGGGTTGTTGTGTTTTCATTTTCATTCGTTTCTATGCAAATTTTGATTTCTTTTTTGATTTCTTCTGTGATTTGTTGGTTATTCAGCAGCGTGTTGTTCAGCCTCCATATGTTGGATTTTTTAATAGTTTTTCTCCTGTAATTGAGATCTAATCTTACTGCATTGTGGTCAGAAAAGATGCTTGGAATGATTTCTATTTTTTTGAATTTACCAAGGCTAGCTTTATGGCCCAGGATGTGATCTATCCTGGAGAAGGTTCCATGTGCGCTTGAGAAGAAGGTGAAATTCATTGTTTTGGGATGAAATTTCCTATAGATATCAATTAGGTCTAACTGGTCTATTGTATCGTTTAAAGTTTGTGTTTCCTTGTTAATTTTCTGTTTAGTTGATCTATCCATAGGTGTGAGTGGGGTATTAAAATCTCCCACTATTATTGTGTTATTGTTAATTTCTTCTTTCATACTTGTTAGCATTTGTCTTACATACTGCGGTGCTCCCGTGTTGGGTGCATATATATTTATAATTGTTATATCTTCTTCTTGGATTGATCCTTTGATCATTATGTAGTGACCATCTTTGTCTCTTTTCACAGTCTTTGTTTTAAAGTCTATTTTATCTGATATGAGTATTGCTACTCCTGCTTTCTTTTGGTCCCTATTCGCATGGAAAATCTTTTTCCAGCCCTTCACTTTCAGTCTGTATGTGTCCCCTGTTTTGAGGTGGGTCTCTTGTAGACAACATATGCAGGGGTCTTGTTTTTGTATCCATTCAGCCAGTCTTTGTCTTTTGGTTGGGGCATTCAACCCATTTACGTTTAAGGTAATTACTGATAAGTATGACCCCGTTGCCATTTACTTTATTGTTTTGGGTTCGAATTTATACACAATTTTTGTGTTTCCTGTCTAGAGAATATCCTTTAGTATTTGTTGGAGAGCTGGTTTGGTGCCATGTCCAGTTCTAACTCTTGCTTCCTGACCTGCATATAGGATTCTCAAGAGGCAGGTCAGGTGGTCTGGTATTCCCATCTCTTTCAGAATTTTCCACAGTTTATTGTGATCCACACAGTCAAAGGCTTTGGCATAGTCAATAAAGCAGAAATAGATGTTTTTCTGGAACTCTCTTGCTTTTTCCATGATCCAGCGCATGTTGGCAATTTGATCTCTGGTTCCTCTGCCTTTTCTAAAACCATCTTGAACATCTGGAAGTTCACGTTTCATGTATTGCTGAAGCCTGGCTTGGAGAATTTTGAGCATGACTTTACTAGCGTGTGAGATGAGTGCAATTGTGCGGTGGTTTGGGCAATCTTTGGCATTGCCTTTCTTTGGGATTGGAATGAAAACTGCCCTTTTCCAGTCCTGTGGCCACTGCTGAGTTTTCCAAATTTGCTGGCATATTGAGTGCAGCACTTTCACAGCATCATCTTTCAGGATTTGAAACAGCTCAACTGGAATTCCATCACCTCCACTAGCTTTGTTTGTAGTGATGCTTTCTAAGGCCCACTTGACTTCACATTCCAGGATGTCTGGGTCTAGGTGAGCGATCACACCATCGTGATTATCTGGGTCATGAAGATCTTTTTTGTACAGTGCTTCTGTGTATTCTTGCCACCTCTTCTTAATATCTTCTGCTTCTGTTAGGTCCATACCATTGCTGTCCTTTATCGAGCCCATCTTTGCATGAAATGTTCCTTTGGTATCTCTGATTTTCTTGAAGAGATCCCTAGTCTTTCCCATTCTGTTGTTTTCCTCTGTTTCTTTGCATTGATCCCTGAGGAAGGCTTTCTCATCTCTCCTTGCTATTCTTTGGAACTCTGCATTCAGATGCCTATATCTTTCCTTTTCTCCTTTGCTTTTTGCTTCTCTTCTTTTCACAGCTATTTGTAAGGCCTCTCCAGACAGCCATTTTGCTTTTTTTGCATTTCTTTTCCATGGGGATGGTCTTGATTCCCGTCTCCTGTACAATGTCACGAACCTCATTCCATAGTTCATCAGGCACTCTGTCTATCAGATCTAGTCCCTTAAATCTATTTCTCACTTCCACTGTATAATCATAAGGGATTTGATTTAGGTCATACCTGAATGGTCTAGTGGTTTTCCCTACTTTCTTCAATTCAGTCTGAATTTGGCAATAAGGAGGTCACCATCTGAGCCACAGTCAGCTCCTTATCTTGTTTTTGCTGACTGTATAGAGCTTCTCCATCTTTGGCTGCAAAGAATATAATCAATCTGATTTCAGTGTTGACCATCTGGTGATGTCCATGTGTAGAGTCTTCTCTTGTGTTGTTGGAAGAGGGTGTTTGCTATAACCAGTGTGTTCTCTTGGCAAAATTGTATTAGCCTTTGCCCTGCTTCATTCCGTATTCCAAGGCCAAATTTGCCTGTTACTCCAGGTGTTTCTTGACTTCCTACTTTTGCATTCCAGTCCCCTATAATGAAAAGGACATTTTTTTTGGCTGTTAGTTCTAAAAGGTCTTGTAGGTCTTCATAGAACCATTCAATTTCAGCTTCTTCAGCATTATTGGTTGGGGCATAGGCTTGGATTACCGTGATATTGAATGGTTTGCCTTGGAAACAAACAGATCATTCTGTCATTTTTGAGATTGCATCCAAGTACTGCATTTCGGACTCTTTTGTTGACCATGATGGCTACTCCATTTCTTCTGAGGGATTCCTGCCCGCAGTAGCAGATATAATGGTCATCTGAGTTAAATTCACCCATTCCAGTCCATTTTAGTTCTCTGATTCCTAGAATGTCAGCGTTCACTCTTGCCATCTCCTGTTTGACCACTTGCAATTTGCCTTGATTCATGGACCTGACATTCCAGGTTCCTATGCAATATTGCTCTTTACGGCATAGGACCTTGCTTCTATCACCAGTCACATCCACAACTGGGTATTGTTTTTGCTTTGGCTCCATCCCTTCATTCTTTCTGGAGTTATTTCTCCAGTGATCTCCAGTAGCATATTGGGCACCTACCAACCCGGGGAGTTCCTCTTTCAGTATCCTATCATTTTGCCTTTTCATACTGTTCATGGGGTTCTCAAGGCAAGAATACTGAAGTGGTTTGCCATTCCCTTCTCCAGTGGACCACATTCTGTCAGACCTCTCCACGCCATAAAAAGGAATGATATTATGTCTTTTGTAGAAATGTGAATGGACCTAGAGTCATACGGAGTGAAGTCACACAGAAAAATACTGTATATTAACACATATATGTGGAATTTAGGGAAATGGTATAGATGAACCTATTTGCAGGGCAGGAATAGAGAAGCAATGATAGAGAACAGATGTGTGGACATGGAGGGGAGGCGCCTGGGATGAACTAGGAGACTGGGCTTGACATGTGCACCGCCATGTGTAAAACAGACACCTGGTGGGAACCTGATCTGCAGCACAGGGAGCTCAGCCAGTGCGCTCTGGTGACCTACACGGGGGCTCTGCAGTGCAGGGGGGAGTACACGAGGGAGGGGACACATGTACAAATCCAGTTGATCCACTTTGCTGCACAGCAGACACCAACAGAACATTGTAAAGCAACTATTGTCCAATTAAAGAAAAATGGAAACTTCAATTCATCAAAGGTCATTGTGAAAAGATAAAAAAGCAAATTATAAGACAATATTTATCATATATGTAACAGACAACCATCAATAATCAATAATATATAAATGACTCCTATGGATTAAAAAGAAAGAACAACCCTAAAGAAAAATGGAATCCCCCAAAAAAGAATCATTTTACAAAAGATGAAAGATGAATGACCCATAAACATATGGGGGGAAAAAATCTCATTACTAATCAGAGAAATGCAAACTGAAACTACAATTACATATAACTTTCTATGTACAAGATTTGCAAAATTTTAAGCGTGGATACTCCCAAGCATAGGTGAAGATGTAAACAGTAATATTTATAGAGTCATGGCATCTACCCACTGACTCAGCAATTTCTTTCCTAGAATGTCTGAGAGAAATACTTGGGCAGGTGTAGCAGGAGACATTTCTTAAAGCATTTATAATAGAATAGCTTGTAATAGAGAAAAAAACCTGAAACAGTCATCAACAGGAAAGTGGAACGTGAGTTTTGAGCAGAGCTTATAGTAAATACATGCAGCTGCCAACATTGACTAGCATTCACTAGCATCAGCACGAATGGATCTCAAACACAGAAGTTGGGACGCTGCTGCTTAGGATGTAGAAAGCCACACGAAATGTCACTCCCACCCTAAACAATGAGAAAACAACGGAAAAAACTACACAGTACTATTCTTTTAACTGTCAGACAGCTGATGTCACAAGACATCCACGTAAAGTAACTGCCAAGAGTGCCAAGGTCCTTGGGCAGGCCCGGGGCACACAAACGGTTTCGCCTTCGGCTGAGCGCAGGAAGAAGAGTCAGCTGTCACAGACGCAGTCAAACAGAAAACAACCGAAGCTGTAACAAATTAAAGGCTAAGGGGGAGCTGGTATAACAGAGATGCATGGCACCCACTTGCCACCTCTCTTGCGTGGGTCTCCACCACAAGCTCGCAAGGGTGGGACCCCTGAGAATGTCATTCTTAGTGGCTGAGGCATGAAGAAACTGCCCAGATTCAAGAGTGGAGAGTGACTGCTCTGGGGAGTTCACCTACAACCTCAGCCCAGCAGAGGCAGAGGGTCACCACTGGCTGCTGCTCGAGAACAAACAAGAAACCGGCCCATGTCTTAGAGGTTAAACGTGTCTGTGCTAAGAAACAAAAGCAGGAGCTTCCCAGTGGTCCAGTGATTAAGAACCCACCTGCCAATGCAGGGACACAGGTTCAGTCCTGGTTCAGGAAGGTCCACATGCCGCAGGGCACCTAAGTCCGAGCACCACAGCTACTGAGACCACGTGCCTGGAGCCCATGCTCTGCAGCAGGAGCAGCCTCGGCCCCGAGAAGCCCTGTCCTGCAGCTAGAGAGGAGCCCGCACACAGCAAGGACCTAGCACCGCAAAAATAAAATTTTAAAAAAGACTTTTAAAAAAAAAGAAACAAAACCATCTGCCTCTGCGGCAGGAAACCCCCTAAACCCTGGAACCTACCCTGTTTCAGAGGACTGTGGTCTGCCATCAGGGTGGGGAAAGGAGTACCGAGAAACCCCATTCCTAAACTCAATGGAAATGGAAAAACAAAATAATAAATTTTCTGGAACACAGCTAAACAATGCTTACAAGGAAATTTATATCATCCAATGCTTTTACTAAAAGAGAAGAAAGGTTTCTATTAATAACCTAGAGAAGTTAGAAAAAGAAAAACAAATTAAACCCAAGGTACAAAGATAGAAGGAAATATTAAAAAGCAGAACTCAATGAAACAGATTACAGGAAAACAAAAGAGAAAAGTCACTGAAATGAAATACTAATTTCTTGAAAAGATCAATAAAAGTAGCAAAGTTCCACCAGCTTGATTAAGGGAAGAAGAAAGAAAGATGATACACATGACTAATATCAAGAATGAAATAGGGGAGCAATCTTACTGACTGCACATATTAAAAGGAAAATCAGGAAATACCACTAAAAACTTTGTGCCAGTATGCTGGCCAACTTACAGAAATCAAAAGACACAAAGTACAAAAACTCAGCCAGGAAGAAACAGATAACCCGATAGCAAAACTGCTGACCCTCGAGCAGCAACATAGGGTGTGGCACGGTGACTCTCGCTGCAGCCGAAAATTTGCACATAACATGTAGGTGCTCCTCTGTACAGAAGGTTCCTCCCCATCCAAGTTCTTCTGTATCCACGGCTCTGCGTCTGTAGATTCAACCAACCGGCGTAGTACTATTGTGTGGACTAATGAAAAAACCCACCTATAGGTGGACCTGGGCTTCCCTGGTGACTCAGATGGTAAAGAATTCACCTGCTCTGTGGGAGACCTGGGTTCAGTCCCCTGGGTTGGGAAGAGCCCCTGGAGGAGGGCATGGCAACCCACTCCAGTGTTCTTGCCTGGAGAATCCACACAGACAGAGGAGCCTGGCGAACTCCAGTCCATGGGGTCACAAAGTCGGACACGACTGAGTGACTAAGCACACACATAAGGGACCTGCATTGTTAAAACCTGTTGTTCAAGGGTCAACTGTGTATTTGTTAAATATACAGTGAATTTGTAGTTGAAAACCTAAACCACAAAGAAAACTGCAGGACCATATTACTCCACTGATTAATTCTACCAAATAGTGGTCGTTGAAATAACAGTATTACACACACTTCTAGAATGTAGAAAGGAGGAAATACTTCTTAAGTCATTTTACGAGACCAGCATCACACTAATACCAAAACTACACAAGGATTTCTTGTAAAACTCCAGACCAATATTACTCAAGATCATAGGCCTTAAAAATCTGTAACAAAGTATTAAGAAATCAAACCTACTAATATGTAAAAAGGAAAATAAAGTATGAACAAATAGGTTTTAATCCAGGACTGTAAGATTGGTTGAATAATCAAAATAATAATAATAGTAATAATGAATCATGTCAATAGACTAATAAAGAAAATCTTTATGATCATCTCATTGGATGGAGAAAAACATCTGGCAAAATCTATGGCTTCTGATAGACATTAACACAATAGGAATAGAAAGGAATATCCTCAAATGATAAAGTTATATGCAAAAGATCTATAGCTAGGAGTTTGGGATTAACATATACACATCATTATATATACAATAGATAAAAAACAAGAACATACTGTGTAGAACAGGGAATTATACTCAATATCTTGTAATAACCTATAATGGCAAAGAATCCAAAAAAGAATATTTATTCAGTTACACATATAACTGAATAACTTTTCTGTACACCTGAAACTAACACATTGTAAATTAGCTACACTACAAGAAAAATGAAAGATCTATAGTCATTATTGGGGTTTCCTCATAGCTCAGCTGGTAAAGAATCCACCTGCAATGCAGGAGACCCCAGTTCATTGCCAACAAAGGCCCATCTAGTCAAAGCTATGGTTTCTTCAGTGGTCATGTATGGATGTGACAGTTGGACCATAAAGAAAGCTGAGCACCAAAGAATTGATGCTTTTGTTGGAGAAGACTCTTGAGAGTCCCTTGGACTGCAAGGAGATCCAACCAGTCCATTCTGAAGGAGATCAGTCCTGGGTGTTGTTTGGAAGGACTGATGCTGAAGCTGAAACTCCAATACTTTGGCTACCAGATGCGAAGAGCTGACTCACTGGAAAAGACCCTGATGCTGGGAGGGACTGGGGGCAGGAGGAGAAGGGGACGCCAGAGGATGAGATGGCTGGATGGCATCACCAACTCGATGGACATGAGTTTGAGTAAACTCCGGGAGTTGGTGATGGACAGGGAGTCCGTGGGGTCACAAAGAGTCGGACAGGACTGAGCAACTGAACTGATTGATGTTATTATATTTAGTGATTTAAAAAAATGAATTTTCCCCTAAAATTGAGAGTAAGTCAAGGATATCTACTCTCAATGTATTTATTCATCACTTCCCTGGAGGTCACAAGAAGTATACTAATGTAAGGAAAAGTAAAAAATAATAAAATCTGAGAAGAACAAAGTAAAATTATCTTCATTTGCAGCAACATGACCCTCCATGTAAAGAATCCTAAGGAATTACAAGAAAAAGCTACTAGAACTCAATAATGAGTTTATTTAGCAAGGTCACAGGATAAAATGTCAACATATAAAATCAGCCAATTCTATATACTATTAATAACAACAAACAACTGAAAACTGAAATTCCACACAACTGTTTACATGACAGAAATTAGTGGAGAGAGACACATGGTCATGGGTTGAACAACTCAGTATTAAGTTCTCCATTCTCCCCAGATGACGTGTAGATTTGAGTAAAGCCAATCAAAATTCCAGCAGGCCACTTTCAGATACTGCTGAGTGGATTCTATATTTTATGTGTAAAGGCCAAACATTTTGAAAAGGAAGAGAAAGAAGACAAACCATCTAATTCGCTATAAAACTCAATAATCAAACAAGATGGTATCTGCATTAAAATACACAGAATAAAGAAACCAAATTGATCCCCAAATAGACCAATACATGGTATATACAATTAATTGATTTTCAGAGTACCAGAATATTAAATATCTCCATGCAAGAAAAGAACCTTTGCCATTTCCTCTCAACATATAAAAATTAACTCTAAATGGATCATAATCCTAAATGTAAAAAGTAAAATCACAAAACTTCTGAAAGAAAACACAGGAAAAAATTTTTATAACCTAAAGTAAGGCAAAGAATTTTTAAATAGAATATAAAAGGCAAAGCCATTAAGAAAAGATAAATTGGACTTCCTCAAAATTAAAAGGATTTGTTCTTTGATGCCCTTACTAAAATGAAAAGACAGCTGAAAGACTGGTGAAAATAAAGTGTTTGAACCAACATTTGAACAAATAAAAGTGGAAAATAACTGATAAGCACATAAAAAGATGCTCAGTGTTGCCTTCAAGCAAATACAAATGGAAACCTATGCGACTGCAGAGCTGCGGAAAGGCCAAGCCTATAAAGACGGACGGCGAGGGTGTGAACAGCTGAAAAGCTCGTATATTACTGGCAGGGAGGCCAAAGGGTACAGAAAACACTCTGGCCTTTTCTTACAAATTTAAACATGTGCCTACCATAGGGTCCAGAAAACCCACCTGTAGGTGTTCACCCAACAGAACGAAAGCAAAAGACCTTGCAAAACTCTGTTTGCAAAAGCCTTTATGCTCAGGGAGAGAGCCTAACACAAAAGACGGCAGTGAAGGACGGATGTCGGCAAGACGGTGACTTGGGTTGTTCCTGGCCCTTCTCTCCCCACAGGCACAGCCAACAACCGCTCATGGAAAAGACACCGCGGGATCCTCCCAGGACAAAGGTGAGGCTGCCGCCCCCTCTGCCCCACGGGGGCCAAGACAGACTTGCATTTAGCGGGGTTGCCCCTGCCCCGGGCCAATGCAACCCCTGGGCCCAAGGGGGCCTCCAGTGGGAAGAGGGAGCCCACGGTGGACATGCTCCCCCCAGGCTCTGGAGCTCTTTTGGGGAGCCTCATGGGGGTTTCAGGGGCAGCCGTGGGGCTGGACCCCCAGGAAGCTGATTTTGAAGCAGAGGAAAGGGCCTTGCAACAACCAGGGCTGAGTGATCGCCCCCTGCCCCACCTGGCCAGAGAGCCTTGCTCGGATACCTGGAAGCTGCAGTGCCCCGTGACGCTCGGGCACAGGACGGAACTCAGGCGGGGGAGTGGACCTAGTGCAGAGAAAAACCAGTGGCTCTGCTGGGCCAGGACACTGGAGAGTGTGTCAGCTTGAGACAAAACCACAGAGAGCCCTACTGGACTTCGAAGAGTCCTGTGCTTCAGGAAGGCACGTGACTTAATTCAGAGCCTGGCCCTCACTGAGTGCGGCTCCGCCCAGCCAGAAACCCTGACTGGGAACACCACAAGGTGCGGGGCCCACAACACTCCAGCAGAGAGTACGGCAGACAGGGCTGCTCGTCAGAGTGTAGCCCCTGGCAGTGCTCAGCCAAGGAACTCGGGCACGGCTCAGCTCAAGACTGCAAGGAGCCTTCCGTGCCTAGAGCTGGTTCTCCCACCGCACCCTGGTAGGAAAACTCATTCATAGACATGCCTACTGCTTCACCCCACTCAACCAGGGGACCTAGCCGCAGCACACAGGAGCTGCAGAACCCATCCAACGAGCTGGCTTACAGAGGCATTTGAACAGAGAGGCTAGCCCGCGGCTTTCCTCCTCTGCAAGGCAAGACCAGTGACTCCATCTGCACAAAGAATTCAGGGCACAGCCTAGCCTGATCTGGGTCCCCAGACAACGAGCTGTGCAGGCCCTGGGGCTGGCTGTGCTGGCCTCAAAGGGCAGGGAAGCTTCCAGAGCCTCACCTACTGATGAGCACAGTATGCAGTCCCAGGCATCTGGGAAGCTTGACCAGGGAACTGGGGTCTCTGGGGAGCCCATCCTTCAGCCCCACGAGGGCAGGGAACCAAGCCAGTCATCCTATCCAGATGTTCTCAGCCAGCAGCACCTACCCCTACTCAATCTCAGCACTCAACCAGCAGCTTCTCCCTCAAACAGACCCTGATAGCAAGCCCCACTGTCCAAGGACATTATTAGCAGACGGGTCCAGAAACCCAGACTGAGACAACTGGTGGAGAACATTTTCTACCAGCATGAGCCTGTAAAGTCTGGAAGAAGGCACTGCTTATTCAAATGTGCAGATGCCAACACGCCAAAATAAGGAATAAAGAATCACAAAACATTAGGCATGCATGATGCCACCAAGTGAAACTAATTAAGCTCCAACAACTGACCCAAAGGAAATGGAGATCTCAGAACTGTTAGACAAAGAACCCAGAATAATCCTCTTAGAGAAATTTACTGAACTACAAGAACACTCCTATAGGCAACTAAACAAAATTGGGAAAACAAATTGTCAAAACAAGCTTAACAAAAAAAAATATAGAAACCATAAAAAAAAAATGTCCTAGAACTCAAAAATACGACAGAACTAAAAAACCAAGGGAAAAAGTGAGAAAACCCAAATTGACACTATTTTCAATGAAAAGGAAGACATTACAACTAATACCACAGCTATACACAGGATCATAAGAAGCTACTATGAACAACTACATACCAACAAAGTGGAAGACCTAGAAGAAAAGGAAAAATTATATTTAACCTACCAAGATTGCAAGAAGAAAGAAAACCTGAGCAGACCAATTACTAGTAATGAGACTGGATTAATAATAAAAAATTTTCCACTAGAGGAAGGCCGAGTACCAGATGGCTCCACTGGCGAATTTTACTAAACATTTAAAAAAGAATTAATACTAATCCTTTTCAAACTTTTCTTAAAAACATCACAGAGGAGGGAATGCTCCCTACATTTACAAGGTCGTCATTACCCTGGTGCCAAAGCCAGAAAAGGACACAGCAGAAGAGAAAACTACAAGCCAATACTCCTGATGAATATAAATGTAACAATTTTCAATAAAGTACTAGCAAACTGAATTCAGCAGCATATTAAAAGGGTCATTCATCATAATCAAAAGGGCCATTCATCACAATCTTAGGGAATTTATCCTTAAGATGCAAAGATGGTTCCATATTCACAAAATCAATGTGCTACATCACATAAATAGAATGAAAAAACATATGATCATCTCAATAGATGCTGAAAAAGCATTTGACCAAATTCAACATTTATGATAAATCCTTAACAAAGTAGGCATAAAAGGAACTTACCTCAACATAATAAAAGCCACATATGACAAGCCCACAGCTAACATCATATTTAATGGTGAGAGGTTAGAATCTTTTCCTCTAAGCCTGGGAGCACAACAAGGGCGCCCCGTCTCACCCCTCCTAAACATCATACTAGAAGTTCTAGTCAGGACGACCAGACCAGGCAAAGATAAACAAAAGGTATCAGAATCGGAAAGGAAGACGCAAAATAGTCTCTACTTTCAGATGATACAGTTTTGTATATAAAAAACCCAAATACTCCACCAAAACTTTTAGATCTAATCAGCAAATGCAGTAAATTTGCAGGATACAACATTAGCATTCTAACAATCAGCAGCTTTTCTGTACATCAACAATGGACTGTCTGAAAATAATGAAAACGATCCCTTTTACAATTGCATCGAAAATCATAAAATACCTAGGAATCAACTTAACCTGGAAGATAAAAGATCTCTACACTGAAAACTACAAGCCACTGATGCAAGAAATTGAAGAAGACACAAATAAGTGGAAAGTTATCCTGTGTTCACGTACAGGAAGAATATTGTTAAAATGTCCATACTACCTAGTGGTATTACAGAATTAGATAAAACCATCCTAAAATACATATGGAGATGCAAAAGACCCCCACCTGAAAAAGAGGAAGCAGGAGGCACCATGCTTCCTGATTTCAAGCTACATTATGAAGCCTTAGTAACCAAAACAGTAAGATACTCGCATAAAGACAAACATGCAGACCAGCGGGACAGTCTGAGGGCCCAGAATTAAACCAGTGCAGACAAGGCCAGCTAATATTTGACAATGGTCCAAGAATACTCAGTAGAGAAAAGAAAAAGTCTCTTCAATAAATGGTGCTAGGAAACTGAATATTCACGTGTGACAGAATGAAATTAGACTGTCTTACACCTCACAAAAATTAACTTGAGTTGGATTAAAGACTGAAGTGTAAGATTGAAACCATAAAACTCCTAGAAGAAAACATGGGAAAAAGCTTCTTGACAGTTCTGGGGAATGATTTTTTGGATATGAGATACAACCCTTAAATCACAAGCCACACACACAAAAAAGAGTGAGTTGACTACATCAAACTAAAAAGTTTCTATACCACAAAAGAAATGATCAACACAAAAGACAACCTACAGAATACCAAAAAGTAGCTGCAAATCATATATCTGATCATGAGTTACTATATCAAATATGCAATCAACTCATACAACTCGATAGCAAAACCACAACCCAAATAATTCAAATATTTAAAAATAGAGAAAGGACCAAACTCATACAAAAAGATATCAGAATTGTGATTGTTAGAACTGGGAACTGCGGGAAGGTGATATTAGATGAAGGTGATCAAAAAGCACAAACTTCCAGTAGTAAGATAAATAAGTGCTAGGAATGTAAACGTACGACGTGACAACCACAGCTAACACGGATGGACATGACACATGAAAACTGTTAAGGGAATAAAGGCTAAGGGTTCTTACCATAAGGAAAAACACATGATCTGCTTTACGGTTTCATATCTATGAGGTGATGGATTTTACCTAAACTTACTGTGGTAATCACTTCACAGTAAGCCTGAGTCACATCACTATAGTGCTCACCTTAAGTGCTGTATGTCAATATATCTGGATAAAACTGGAAAAAAGCCTTCATATTGTAAGATTTCATTTCTTTGATATTCTGGAAAAGGAAAAAAATCATAGTGACAGAAAACAGATCTGGTTGCCAGGTGGAGGAAGCGCCGTTAGGGATGCGAGGAGACTTTGTGAAGTGGCAGGAATGCTGTCTACCTTGACGGTGGGGTTATTATGCAGCTGTGTGCATTCATCACAACATTTCAACTGCACTCTTTGAAAAGTGCGTTTTACTGTATGTAATTTATACCTCAATGAACCTACCTTTTAAAAATCTCTATGTATTTCTATACATTTAAATGTATTATATGTCTTCTATGATTTGCTTCCCCATTAAAAGGAAGCAAATCATAGAATACATATAGTATGAGCCCATTTACATAAAGATCAAAAAATTATATAAATTTAAAACACTGAAGCATGTAGTTAACACTGTAACATAATAAACACAAAATTCCATACAGTGGCTTTCTACTGGGGAAAAAGAAGAGGAATAGGCTCAGGGGAGGCAGATAAGGTCTTTAAAAGGCTTCTTCATCCTCTGTTTCTGAGGGTGGGTGATCTCTACATTGTATCTGTATTACTATCTTTAATTTCTCATACCCTACATATTTCTGTATGTATATAACATAATAAAATTTATTGGTTTAATATTTTTCCTATAGGAAAACAATGCTTGTAGTACCTTGTTTCTCTAATAAAAGTGTCAGATCTGCAGAGAGCAGAGTTTCCTGCTGAAATAGGACAGCAGACCCATGAAAAGGCATGCTTTAGTTCCAAAAATGTCTATCAGGAAATCTTCAAACTTCCATCCATGTTAAAGAAGATGATCTCTGCCTGGCAGGTCTTGGGGGCAGAGAGGACACTTGAAAATATTGTCCTCTAATTTGAAATTAATATCATTGTCTTGTTTCCTCTCACTAATGACCAGCACTTTGCTTAGACACCTAGATGCAGAGGGCTGAGCGTGACACTTTGTTGAGATCAGTCCCAGCACTCAGGCTGTAATGTGTTTGGCTGTCTTGGTCCACTCACATGAGCTGGTCACGGGAGCCCGTGAGCGGAGGCAGAGCACTGGGGCTGCCAAGCAGATGTCCGGCCTGGACAGCCAGCAGAGAGCTTGCAGAATGGGGCTTTCCTTTCACTTCCAAGTCCCCTGCCCCCAAATCTGCACTTGTGTCTCCTGCCTGAATTCTCTAGCATCTGTCGCTCCTCGGCTGAGCTGTGCTATAGCACCTTCCACCCCGTGGAAGAGATCAGAGGCTTCCCAAGTGTGGACTGGGACAGCACAAGCCGGAATGAAACTCAGGAAAATGTCTGCGGTGACCTCGGGTCTGGCCAGGCAGGAAAGCGGACGCGGGGCGGCTGCTGGCCCTCCCGGGAGTGCTCTGTCCCCAGCCGGTCTGATCCAGCTCAGTCCCTCCTGTTAGAAAGTCCGTGCGATGCTCAAGCTCACAACCAATAAGAGAAATGAAGATGAAGAGACACATTGAAATACCACTGCTTTCCTTTCAGACTGGCAAAATTCAAAGCTTAAAAATTTATTTTAAAAAAACCAAACAGGTAGACTATAAAATATATATGAAAGTTTGAAGGGCCAGAATATCAAAGCAATCTTATAAAACAAAGTAGGAGGACTTATACTAAGAAGGCAGTTCTGGCACAGGATTGACAAAGGACAAGTGGGACATAATGGAGCCCATAAATTGACCACAAATTATACACGCAATTGCACCAAAGTAATACCATGGGAGAAAGAAAGTCTTCTCAAAAAGTCACCCTGAAATAATGGACGGGATATGGGGGGAAAAAGAACTTTAACCCCTACCTCAGATGATACTCAAAACCTGAGATGAGTCATGGGCCCCAAATAATATTTAAAGTCATAAGTATTTTAGAGAAAAGAGCAAGAGTTTGTGACTCAGTGAGGGGGCAGTCAAAAGTGTCTAGGACAGAAAAAACAAAAAACCTTAAAAAAACCCCAGCTAATTCCAAATTTTAAAACTTATACTCATCAAAAGAGACAATGAATAGGCAAGCCACAAACCAAGGGAAAATAATCACAAAGCACGTACCTAAGAGAGAACTTCTACAGCTCAATAATAAAAGATAAACGACTCAATTTTTTTAATGGACAAAAGATCTTTTTAAAATTCTAAAAAATCTAGTTTTTTTAAATGGGTGAGAGAAAGACCATTCACAAAAGATGTGTGAATGGTGAATAGGCACTGAAAAGGCACCCATTATCATTAGCTGTCAGGGAAATACCAGAACACATTCACCAGAGTGGCTAAAAGTATAGGCTGACAATACCCAGTGTTAACAAAGATGTGAAGTAACTGGAACTCTTGTTACTCATCCACCACATTACTGGTGGGAGTATAAAATGGGTCAACAGACACCAATCTGCCGCTGCTACTGCTGCTAAGTCACTTCAGTCATGTCTGACTCTGTGCGACCCCATAGACAGCAGCCCACCAGGCTCCCCCGTCCCTGGGATTCTCCAGGCAAGAACACTGGAGTGGGTTGCCATTTCCTTCTCCAAGACACCTATCTACAACCTGCTAATTCCACTGCTAAGTATTCACCCAAGAGAAATGAAAACATGCATCACATGGTAACAAAAAATACAACATTTATAGACTGTTAGCAGCCCAAAAAATTAGAAAGAGACTAGGGTCTATCAAGAGGAGAATGAATAAACTGGTCTATGGGGTAAGATATCCCAATACAAAGGATCCTATTCAGCAATAAAAAAGAATGTATTAGTGATCAATGCCACATAATGAATCTTAAAAGCATTATACTACATGAAAAAAAGCCTTATATAAAGGAGTATAAACTATAGGATTCCGTTTATGTGACATTAAACGAAACTGCTCTGTGGTGGAAAAAAAATATCAGCACAGTGGCTGCCTCTGGGGTGGGAATAGGATTGACTAAGAGTCATGAGGGCACTGCTGGAAACCACGCTGTTCTCCATCACGGTAAGGAGTCGGCTCCGCAGGGACATTCATTTGTCACAACTGGCAGATGTACACTGAAGGTTTCTGCACAACAAACACTGAACTCTAATATTGTCAAGCTGAACTACATAGGAGTGTGATGATGTCTGTGATTTATTTTGAAATACATTTTTTAAAAAAAGGAATGAATTGAAGGGTAGAGTAATGAAAAAAATGAATAGGTATGTGAAAAGACAAGTATAGGAAAGCATTAATTGTAAAATATAAATTTATAGGCATATGGTTGGTCTTCCGATGGCATCACCAACTCCATGGACATGAGCCTGAGTAAACTCCGGGGGTTGGTGATGGACAGGGAGGCCTGGCATGCTGTGATTCATGGGGTCCCAAAGAGTTGGATACGACTGAGCGACTGAACTGAACTGGTTGGTCTTCCAATTGTTAAAAATCTTCCAACTTTGCTGTTTGTTTGAAGTTTGTCATAATAAATGCTTTTCTTTTTAAAGATGCATAACTTTAGATACAATACGAAGTCTTTTATTTCTAAAATAGTAAGGAATAAGAATATATCTTCTTCATTTGCTTATATTTGTCTAGACAAACTCTAGGAAGGACGATAAATGAGAAGGTTGATGGGAGCATAGCAGTGCATACCTTAAATATTGTTTCACTCTTTCAATCATGTAAATATGCAACCTATTTGCAATCTATCTAAATTTTTAAAAAGGCACTTTGCCCATAGAAGGAATTAAGGCTAAGGGGGCCTGGTTGACCAGTTCCTCATTTCTCCTGCCTTCCCATGTTTACAATTCGCTCATTCCAACGTCTTTGAAAGAGAAAAGGCAGATAGCTGAGCTTCCTGGAAGTTCACCTTGAAACTCTGACGTGGTGAGATTTCTGCCTTAGCTACACCTTTGCCCTCTCTCCTGCCCTACACACACACTCACGCACACTCACCTGCTCATACAGAAGTGTGCCCGAACAACCCCAGGGAGGCATCTCCATGTCCCTGCAGCCCCTCCCCACTCACCCTAGTTCCTCCTTCCCCACCAGCCTCCTCTTCTCAGGGCAAAGTTTTACAGTCCAGTGTACAGATGGCAAAGGTGAGGAAGACACAGATTCAAGAAACAGCCACCTCCTAAACCACCTCATCCAGTTTCTCAGGCAGTTCAGTTCAGTTCACTTGTGTCCAACTCTTTGCGACCCCATGGACTGCAGCACGCCAGGCCTCCCTGTCCATCACCAACTCCCGGAGTCCACCCAAATCCATGTCCATTGGGTGATACCATCCAACCATCTCATCCTTGTCATCCCCTTATCCTCCTGCCCGCAATCATTCCCAGCATCAGGGTCTTTTCCAATAAATCGGTTCTTCGCGTCAGGTGGCCAAAGTATTGGAGTTTCAGCTTCAACATCAGTCCCTCCAATGAACACCCACGGCTGATTTCCTTCAGGATGGACTGGTTGGATCTCCTTGCAGTCCAAGGGACTCTCAAGAGTCTTCTCCAACACCACAGTTCAAAAGCATCAATTCTTTGGTGCTCAGCTTTCTTTATGGTCCAACTCTCACATCCATACATGACTACTGGAAAAACCATAGCCTTGACTAGATGGACCTTTTTTGGCAAAGTCATGTCTCTGCTTTTTAATATGCTGTCTAGGTTGGTCATCAGAGAAGGCAATGGCACCCCATTCCAGTATTCTTGCCTGGAAAATCCCATGGACAAAGGAGCCTGGTGGGCTGCAGTCCATGGGGTCGCTAAAAGTCAGACACTGAGCGACTTCACTTTCACTTTTCAATCTTCACTTTCACTTTTCAGTTTTCACTTTCATGCACTGGAGAAGGAAATGGTAACCCACTCCAGTGTTCTTGCCTGGCGAATCCCAGGGACGGGGGAGCCTAGTGGGCTGCTGTCTATGGGGTGGCACAGAGTCCGACATGACTGAAGTGGCTTAGCAGCAGCAGCAGGTTGATCATAACTTTCCTTCCAAGGAGTAAGCATCTTTTAATTTCATGGCTGCAATCATCATGTGCAGTGATTTTGGAGGCCATAAAAATAAAGTTAGCCACTGTTTCCACTGTTTCCCCATCTATTTGCCATGAAGTGATGGGACCAGATGCCATGATCTTAGTTTTCTGAATGATGAGCTTTAAGCCAACTTTTTCACTCTCTTCTTTCACTTTCATCAAGAGGCTTTTTAGTTCCTCTTCACTTTCTGCCATAAGGGTGGTATCATCTGCATATCTGAGGTTACTGATATTTCTCCCGGCAATCTTGATTCCATCTTGTGCTTCTTCCAGCCCAGCGTTTCTAATGATGTACTCTGCAAATAAGTTAAATAAGCAGGGTGACAATATACAGCCTTGACGTACTCCTTTTCCTGTTTGGAACCAGACTGTTGTTTCATGTCCAGTTCTAACTGTTGCTTCCTGACTTGCATATAGGTTTCTCAAGAGGCAGGTCAGGTGGCCTGGTATTCCCATCTCTTTCAGAATTTTCCAGTTTATTGTGATCCACATGGTCAAAGGCTTTGGCATAGTCAATAAAGCAGGAATAGATGTTTTTCTGGAACTCTTGCTTTTTCAATGATCCAGCGGATGTTGGCAATTTGATCTTAGGTAGGGATCCCTGCTAAGAGGTACTGCTGTGAGATGTTTTGCTCAGAAACGTGACTGAGCTGACGTGATACCATGACCCTGAGGAAGAAAATCCACAGGTCCTACCAGTTCTTTCCTAAGGCACAGGGCCCTCAAACTGAGGCACTGCTCAGCTGAATCCTGCCACACACTCTCCACCTCCAAATGTAAGTGCCTTACCCAGCTGGTTCCAAAGAGACAGAGAAGACAGAGCACCCACCAGCAGGACAAGAAATTCAGGGGCAAACACCCCCTGTGCAGGCAGCCTCACACTCAGAGCCCTGGTCTACCAGATGCCGGCAGCCGAGTGCACCGGAGGGGTAAGGAACTTAGGAGAGGGTCGAATATTTGGAGAGATGAGACAGAAAACATTTTCCTCAGGTACGTAGAATGCTTGTTAAGACTGATTACTCTCAGGAAAGGCCAGGGAAGGGCAAATACATTGACCCCATAGCTAAAAATTAGAGCTATGAACAGCAGCCAAGAAAACCCAACTGATTATAGTGCCTCTAAAGGAGACACATCAAAGAAGAGATTAAATTAGAGCAGCGATTTTTAAATCATGGATGGGCTGTCTGTCTTTATCAGCTCCCATCGCTAATGAAATCCGAGTCTTGGCGGAAAGCTGGGAGGATAATACAGAAATAGAAGGGACGTCAAGAGGAGGCTGGCTATAGAACCGAGTGTCCTGGGGAGCGACGAGGTGTTTAAAATTAATCAGCGGGCCTGCGGGAACCACCCGGGTCTTCTGCTTCCCCTTCCTGGAGCTGAGCCTGAACCCTGAGGGGTAAACCTGGGGAAGAGAAATCACTAGAGGGAAAGGAAGGAATTAAAGAAGGCAAACAAAGGAAGCAGTCCCTTTACGCACAAAGAGGGTGGCCTCGGGCTCTGTGGACAAGCTGCCCAGAGCAGTGCCAGGCTGCACGTGCCCCCACCCCGCCCCACACCCTGCAGAGAGCCCCCCTCCCCATTTGGGTCTTCTCTGTGCAAGGTCCACCCACAGTCCTGTCCTGGGTGGGGCTGGCAAGGCCCTGGCTCTCAAGGAGCACAAAAAGGTCTCAGTGGGGCCCTCCTCCGCCTACATTAGGGAACCAGGAACGAGCCCACATGCTCCAGAACAGAAGACTCATCCATCCTTGCCTCTACTGGCGAGACGCTGTTCGGAGGGGCTCAGCAGTGGGACAGCCCCAGAGGGTGACTCCTTATCCGGCTCTGGGCAGGGGCACGGCTACAGGCTGTCCTTGGAAGTGGCCACAGGGCCTTCGTGACGTAGCCAGAACATCACACAAAGGAACGGAAGAGGCCAGAAGAACCCTCCTCGCCTTGCTTGGGGAAGCCTCCTTTCTCACCTCCACAGCAGGCCAGCTCTGGGAAAAATTATCACGGGGAAGACTGAGGCGGCAGGGTGCTCGGTCTTTAGCTCCCCTGAACCCTGGCCCTGGGCTCTAGAAGCCCGGCACTCTGACTCTTTCTTCATCTTGGCAGCCTCTTCACTAAGGGAAGTTCTGCTCTCGATTATTTTCACCGCAACGTGAATGAGACAGTGGGGTCTATTAAGAAGTGCGCGAGCTTTGGCATCAGTTGATCTGAGTTCAATCCCGGACACCAGCACACACTGTGATGCCCTAAACCAATACTGTGACACAGTCCCTTTGATCTCTGGGTCATCCACCTGCAAAATCAAGACAGTGCCCACCCCATCAGTGTGCACTTGAGTAGGAGCAGTGTGTGCAAAGGCACCTGAAGTAGCACTTACTACTGAGGAGTGCTCCCTAAAGTGTTCCCTTCACCTTTCCTCAGCTTTCTCCAGAGACCAACACTTCAAAATGCTCATACACATAACAATAACTTTCAGGCAAAAATCCGATGCTTTGTAACTAGATCTTAAAACGTCTTCCATTAGGATGAGTTCTGGTGGACTCTGCGCTCCTTAAGTCTCCTGGAGCTCGTTTTCTTAAGCTTCTTTATCTAGCTACTCTGAGCAGAGGGCACCCACAAAGGGGTCTCAGAACATTCTCGGCCTCTCATTTCTTCATCTTAAATCTTGCTCGAAACAAGATAGCCAGGGTGCCTTGGCCTTTGTGGAAGGCTGAGAATTGTCCTTCAACATATGTTATGGGCTGAATTCCAGCCCCCAAACTCATATGTCAAATTTCCAACCCCCAGGCCCTCCAAACATGACTATATTTGGAGAAAGTGTTTTTAAAGAGGCAATTAAACTGAGATTATTTGGGTGACCCCTAATCCAACTGAACTGGTGTCCTTATAGAAAGAGGAAAACTTGATGTAACTATGCTTGGAGGGAGAATGCTTGTGAACATGAACGGAACTCAGAAGAAGCCCAGGCTGTCAACATTTTAATCTTGGGCTTCTAGCTTCCAGAACTGTGAGAAAATACATTTCTCTTGTATTTCTGTTGTTTAAGCCACTCAATCTGTGATGCTTTGTCATGACAGCCCTAGCAGACTAATACAATATCTATTCTTCCCTCCTTCATTTTAAAAACAGAATTTCTTTAGTTTTAGCTAAACGTGTAGCTGACCAGCTGGAGACCATGCATCCCAGCCTTCCTTGCAGCAAGTCTGAGCCATGTGACTAAGACTGAGCCAATGGGATGTGAGGAGAAGTGATGTGGCAACTTCCAGGTCCTGACTTTCAAGTGAAAGCTGCTTGCCCTCCACTTTTGTTTTCTTCCTGCTGGTGGGGAGATGGCCACAAGCAGAGCAGCTTCCTTGGAAAGCATTAGCTAAGCTCTCCTGCAACACTAGACCACCCTCGTCTGTACCCAGGAGTTGATGGAGAAAAACACTGCTCCCTTATCTAAGCCTCTTTTGTGTATTTTGGGCTCCTTGATTATGGCAGCTTAGCCTGCCTTTGGGCTAATTGACTGTTCTCCCTCCACACCCCAGATGCTCTGGTTCCCAGGTTCCCTAGAAATATCTGGTTGTGGGAAGAGCAGAGACTGCTAGAGCTGTGCTCAAAGTAGAGATTGTCAGCGATCAGGTGGATGGAGGCCCAGGATTTGGGAGGGACCTCAGAGACAGTCTGGCTTCTCTTCCCACTGAAGGCAGGTACAGAAATCTCATCTGTGTGGCCCGCAAGTTCTTATCCAGCTTCTATTGATATGACCCAACACAGATCTCCCACCTCAGGAGGTCACCTTTAACACAGGTGTGGTCCAGGTGTGTGTAGACCACGCCTGTGGTCAGATAGTCCATCCTTGTGTGATCTGAAATTAGCCTCCTATAACTATGCACTCTGCTTCACCTCTAGGTGAAATAAAACTAACATTTCAAGTGTCTAGAAGACTGGATTGTTGAATAGAAGGCTTCCCAAAGGTCTCAATTATCAGTGTCCTCGGTGGCACAGAGACTTTAGTCATCACACGTAGGCCAAAAGAAATACTAGAAGTTCCATTAAATAAAGAGTTACTTCCAAATGGCTTAATAAATATACCATAACAGCTTAAAATACCTTACATATACTGAAAGTGAAAATATTTTGACTTTGTTCTTAAATAATCACAATCACTTTTTAATAGGATTTGCATCTGTTGGGCATTGCACAGCTTCTCAGACCTTAGACTCAGATTGGACTTAACCACCCCTCATTTCCTGTTCCAAACTGATTTTTATTTAGCACTCGCTTTTCACTGCAGCAACCACTGAAAATCCACTGGACTCCACTGGACTCCACTGGACAGGGAAGCCTGGCATGCTGCAGTTCATTGGGTCGCAAAGGCATGGGGTCGGACACGACTCAGCGACCGAGTAAGAGCAACTGAAGGTCCAGCTTCACAAAGATATGATATCATCAAATAGACTAATCTGATCCAATGTTGAAAATGCAAGCTACATGGAGCTAGTAATTTACATGAGAGTAAACAGATGTTCCTTCAAATTTTTAAAATATCCTGTGGGGTGCCTGCGCATTTCTGTGGTACTTTGCAGTGCTTCAGTGCACACTGGGGGAGCCCTGGCTGGGAACTAGTTACTGGAAATCTACCTGGGTTCAAATCTGTCGGTTTACACATCTATAAAATTTGTAAAAGTATGCTGCCTACTTCCTCTGGGTCTTGTGAAAATTAAACAAGATGATAGGGGACTTCCTTGGTGGTTCAGTGGTTAAGAATTCACCTTGCAATGCAGGGGACGCGGGTTCAATCCCTGGTCAGGGAACTAAGATCCCACAAGTGGCAGACTAACTAAGCCTGCATGCCCCGACAACCGAGCCAATGCGTCACAGCTCGAGAGTCCAGGCACCTCGACAAAAGGTGCCCCGTGACCCCACGAAGACCCTGCCTGCTGCAACTAAGACCCCATGCAGTAAAGTAAATAAACGAGGTGACACATTTAAAATGTCCAGTGCAGGATCTGATAAAGAGAAGTCTTCTGTGTTCGGCTTCTATTCCTACATAACAAACGACTACGTAAACGTAGAGGCTTTAAGTGACACGCATCCATCATCTCATGGTTTCCATCAGGGGGCGTGGCTGAGCTCGGCTGAGCTCGGCCCTTCGTACCAGGGGATTACAGGCTGCAGTCAGGTGTTGGCCAGGGCACAGGATCACCAGAGACTCGAATTGGAAAAGAGTCCCTTCCGAGCCCCCTCAGGTTGGTGGCAGAATTCCCGTCCATGTTCTATCACTGGCCGTTGGTCAGGAACCGCTTTCAGCTTTTTACGGCTCGCCTCGGCTTCATGTCACGTAAGCCCCCTCGCAGGCAGTCTGCCTGGCAGCAGCTCGCTTGTTCCAGGACGGTGGGAGCATCTCTCTTTCCCGTCCTCAGAGTCTCGTATAACGAAAGCCAAACCTGGGAGTGGCGTTTGCCGTGTGAAGTGACCTCACCTTCGCCTCACACATTCTGCTCAGCAGAAGACACCCCGGGCTGCACCCCGGCTCACAGACGGTCACTGCAGAAGGGCAGGACTCACCGGCCCTCCCTAGGTTACATCTGCCACAGGCCTGGGAGCAGCGTCCAGCCCTCCTCTCTTCTCCAGGCTAAACATGTGCAGGGGCGCCAGCGGTGGCCCCTGAGCCTCTTCCCCATGCTGACAGCAGCAGACGTCTGCCTCGGGTGGAGACGGCGGCCGGGGGGTGCAGCGTGGCTTTGCTGTGTAGTGGGCTGGGCCCCATGAGGACCGGAAGACGTGACATGTGGGGGCACGTCCGTTCCCACTCAGCTCACCCAGCTTCCACTCACTGACTCGGCCGTTTCGGGGGAACCATGTCTGTGATGGAGGCCCTGCTCTGGCCCCGAGTATGAACGAGATGAAGGGAGAGCCTCACGGTCCCCTCCACCACAGGCCCCCCACCCACCCTGGACACAGACCACACCATTTACGTCCGCTCAAACTCGACCTTGAGTGCCTTTCCCAGCCTCGTGACGCCTCTGGGGTCAGGGAGCTGCCACTCCTTGGTCAGAGCTGTGGTCCTGCGTTTGACACAGATGTGTTCAGAAGCCATCAGCCCTGGGGAGGAAAGAGAGAAGTGGAGACGTGAGAGGTGCAGAGGGAGGAGACCATGGCCGGCTCAGGGTCTGACTCCAGGCCTCTAGGAGCTTGTTGCGGGAGCTCCTGGGAGGTCGGCTCCTCCACAGAGGAGGCGGATCTGAGCCAGTGGCTGCTGGACTTCCTACACTGGAAACCCATTGTCCTCATCCTCCCCGCATAGACATTTTGAAAAGCTGTGTCTACCCAAATCAGCTAGAACATAGTCAACTGATCTTTGCCATGAAATCAGCAGTGTTGTACTCGAGTCGCTATCACTCCTAACACTGAGAAGCGACTGCTTTGGCCCACCCAGGTGGCCAGGGGGCATGCGACTGAGTGTAAGACATTAGAAAGTGAAAGATGCTCACGGCCCCCAGTACTGCCGACGTGGCCTCTGTGCGTGCAGGGGCCCAGCCGTCTGGATATTTCCTCAAGAGGTATGTGAGCCACTGGCTAACCCTGTGGATGATTTAGGTGGTATGTCATATTTATAGGTACCTATTTATTTTAATATGCAATAATAAAACTTCAAACTAGCCCATCAAACCAGTGAGATAATAGCCATTTTAAATAAGCTGGGTGAAAACTGTCCAGAGTAAATAAGGCTCAGAAACACTGAGGGTCGCATGCAGATGACTGGCGTCTGGGAAATCGCGGCTTCCCTCACCCCAAGGACCCCTCACCTCCCCCTCTGCGAGGCTGTGTGACTGCAGTTCCTTCCTCCAGCCGGCCCGGACGGACTGCCCCGGTGCTCTTGGGTTCTACAAGAACCGGGCCTTTAGCCACCCTAGGAAAGCGGGGCTCAGAATAGCCAGACCGGTTAACCGCCTCTTTGATTTGTGTTTTGAATCGCTCATCAGCTTTCTTACAAGAGCCCTGCGTTTTTCATCCCTGTAATTTGCTGTCAAATATCGGACTGCAAAAGCAAAACACGACAATGGTCAGGGATGTTTTTGTCCTGAGACTTTAAAAAATAATGATGCAGTTCTCACTAAAGATCAAACGCAAGGCTGTTGTGCTCAGAAGCACGTCAAGAACGGGGTTGCCTTGATGCTTCCCCCGACCTCCTCTGCGAGACACGTTAGGATGCCGGCTTTGAAAGTCTTTTTCTTTCTTCTTTTTTCTCCCCAGCATTTTTCCTGGCAAGAAGCTGACAGTGAAAAAGTGCTAACTAAGGCTGGAGCCCCGACGCTGGAGATTACCAGGAGGCTAAATGAGATCTCTGTCGGTCTGTCTCGGGGACGTCCACGGGCCCCCTCCCCGTCAGCTCGGCACTGTGGGCAGAGAGCCAGGCGCACACTCTTGATTTATCTGTGCTCCCTATGTTCCTCGGAAGCACATTTTTTAAAAGGAGGAAATTGGCATTTTTATATCTCTTATGGGATACCTCCTCCCTATCTATAATGGTTTGGAAATGCTTTTAAGAAACCCAGATGATGAGGTAAGAAGGAAATCTTCCTTCTGGCCTCAGAGTTCCCCGAGAGAAGAAGAATGAAGCGGGCCCGACAGCAGGGCGCGCGGAGCAGCAGCGTTCCCTGAGCCTAGAAGAGCCGCGTGCCCACGGCCGGCCCCGCCCTGCTCCCGGGCAGGAGTGGGCGGAGGGCTCGGGGAGTGAGCGCGGGCGGAGGTCTGCCGTGCTCGGAAGCCAGCACCGAGAAAGGCGCTCGGGATGGTTGTACTCCACACCGGCGCCCTCGGTACAGAGCAACACAGGCTTCGGGTTTGAGGGAAACAGGGTGGGCGCCAGGAGAGCTTCTGGCTCAGCCTTCTGAGAGAGTTTAAAGGCTTTTGCCTCTTCCGGCGGAGGGCGCACGCGGGCAGCGCCCCGTCCTCTTCTGCCCTAGCATCGGCCCTTCTAAGCTCTGTTGCCCAGTTCTTAGCTCCCTGCAGCAGCCCTGGATTCCATTACCTGTCTCCTAATGTGACTCAGTGCTTGGGCTCTCTGTCCTTTCTTTGCAACGGTCTTTGTATCTCTCGGGTGCCCAGAAGCCCAGGAAAGCCCACCGCAGCTCACAGAGGGACTGTTCTACAATAGCTGAGAGGAGGTGGACGAGAAAGCGTTAACACACTTTGCCCCCGACTTGCTGCTGCTGCTGCTAAGTTGCTTCAGTCGTGTCCGACTCTGTGCAACCCCATAGACAGCAGCCCACCAGGCTCCTCGGTCCCTGGGATTCTCCAGGCAAGAACACTGAAGTGGGTTGCCATTTCCTTCTCCAATGCATGCGTGCATGCTAAGTCGCTTCAGTTGTGTCCAACTCTGTGTGGCCCAATGGACAGCAGCGCACCAGGCTCCTCTGTCCACAGGATTCTCTAGACAAGAATACTGGAGTGGGTTGCCATGTCCTTCTCCTCTCCCCCCTTTGGAGCCTGTTAATTTATATTACTGTTGCAATTTGGGGGAATATATTCATTCAAATTATGAGGGCTTCCCTCATAGGTCAGTTGGTCAAGAATCCACCTGCAGAGTGGGAGACCCTAGTTCGATTCCTGGGTCAGGAGGATCTGCTGGAGAAGGGAAAGGCTACCCAGTCCAGTATTCTTGGACTTCCCTATTGGCTCAGCTGCCTGCAATGTGGGAGACCTGGGTCTGATCCCTGGGTTGGGAAGATCCCCTGGAGAAGGGAAAGGCTACCCACTCCAGTATTCTGGCCTGGAGAAGTCCATGGACTGCATAGTCCATGGGGTTGCAAAGAGTCGGACACGACTGAGCGACTCTCACTCACTCACTCACTCATTCACCTTATGAAAGCTCTTTTATGTCCGCTATGACAATAACAGCCGCTGGAATCTCTCACATGAGTAAAACTCGAGTTCAATTTCAAGGACTTATCCTATGACCGCCTCATTCATCAAACAGTTCTAGTTCAGGACACTCTCAAGGATTTCTCGTGTTTGAGCATCTACCAGGATGGGTGTGGACGGAGAGAATTCATAGGAATTCCCTGACCCTCATGCCCACAGGGTAAAGCAACGCCTTCAATTCACTGGCCCACAGATGCCAAAGTGGGGGTTGGAAGGGTCGGAGGTTGGGAGCCATGGAAGTTTGAGATTATCCCGACAGTGAAAGGGGATTCTCTTAACAAGTGGGACCACAGGACAGTCCTAGGCAAGCTGGGAAGTTCAGTCACCAAATCTAAGATGAAGGGACCCGGCCGGCACTGCCTCCCTCCCTGGCACATTCTGGGCCCCCTTTTGGCAACATATTAACTCTGTGATGTTGAACTTGAGCAAACTGAGATTTAGGCTGCATAGATGACCTGGAGATGAAGAAGGGTAGATTTCCAGAAGACGCATCTGAAAGGGAATACAGGGAAAAGGAAAATCATTGCTCACTGGAACTGAACTCTATGGAAAGGTATTGGGAATATAATTCTGGGCCGGAAATTTGACTCTGCTCCAATACAGAACCACTTCGCTATAAACTGCTTCCCTTTCGTTATCTCATCAGCCCAGATTCACCCATCTTGGGCTGCTGTGCCCAGCTGATTACAAACGCAGTGGCCTCTCGTAGGGCCCAGTGGAGCCGGCCGATGGGCACTGGGGGGAGTAAAGCAGGTGAAGGCTGACCTGGCACATGAGAAAACAAAGCGTGCCCAGCTGTGGGGCCAGGAGTAAGCGAGGCGTGCGTGCATGCTTGAAACCTCCCTCCAAATTTCAGTCACCTAATCTGCATGTGGCGGGGGCGGGGGGGGGAAACGGCTTCAGTCTAAAACACGGGTAGGATGCAGACACTGGCTCCAGTTGGAACCATGTTGCTGGAGGACTCAGGTCTCTGTTACCTGGGGATAATCAGAAGACTGCAACCCTCGAGGGCCTGTGGCTAGACAGATGATCAAGGAGTCACGATCAGCATGGGAGACTGGAGACATTTCAGACACACAGACGTCTGTCAGTCAAATGATTCCCAACGAATAAGGTCCATTCAGAGAGGACAATTTATATGCCTTTGTCTCTTTTTAAGACGGCCACTTAGAGGGGTGGGATAGGGTGGGATGGTTGAGAGGGAGGGAATGTATGTTTGCTTATGGCTGAGTCACGTGGTTGTATGGCAGAAACCAATACAATATGCAAAGAAATTACTCTCCAATTGGAAAAAAATAACAAACAAACAAATGTCTATATAACCTAGCTCTTCTCCTTGCCTCCTCGGAGAAGTACTCTCAAGGTTACTTGAGACGCTGTCTTGCAGGCTTGAAGTCATAAAACTTACCCACCAAATAAAACACAACTCTGAAAAATGCAAAGAAAGAATGCCAACCCCAAGACCAGCATTACTTTGATACCAAAACAGACAAGGATACCACAAGAAAAAATTATAGGCCAATATTGCCAATGAAAATAGATGCAAAAATCCTCAGTAAAATATTAGCAAACCAAATTCAGCAGGATTGTCGAAAAGGACACTTTTAAAAGAACCATACATCATAATCAGGTGGAATTTATTCCCGGGATAAAAAGATAGTTTGACATTTACAAACCAATCAATGTGATTCACCATGTTAACAAAATGAAGGATAAAAACCGTGTAATGATTTCAACAGATGCAGAAAAAGCATTTGACCAAATTCAACACTTATGATAAAAACTCTCAACAAAGTGGGTACAGAGGAAATGCACTTCAACATAATAAAGGCCAGATACGACAAACCCACAGCTAACTACATACTCAGTGACTGTAAGCTGAAAGCCTTTTCCTCTAAGATCAGAAATGAGACAAGGATGCCCACTCTTACCACATATTAGAAATCTTGCCAGACCAATTAGACAAGAAAAACAAACAAAGATGTTAGAATCAGAGACAAAGAAGTAAAACTGTCAGTATTTGCAGATGACATGACATTTTACATAGAAAACCCTAAAGACTCAAAAAAAGAAAAATTAGAACTAATCAAAGAAGTCAGTAAAGTTGCAGGATACAAAATTAATATATAAAAATCTGTTTCACTTCTATACACCAATTAACAAACTATCCAAAAGAGAACTGGAGAAAACAATACTATTTACAGTTACATCAAAAAGAATATCTAGGAATAAATTTAACCAAGGAGGTCAAAGATTTGTACACTAAAACTATTAAACATTGATGAAAAAAACTGAAGCAGACACAAATAAATGGAAAGATAACCATGCTCATGGATTTTAAGAATTGATAATATTAAAATGTCCCTATTACCCAAAGAAATCTAGAAATTCAATACAATCTTTATCAAAATTCTAATAGATTTTTTCACAGAAGCACAAACAAGCCTAAAATGTGTATGGAGCGACAAAAATCCCAAGAATCCATAGCTATCTCAAGAAAGAACAAAGCTAGAGTCATCATGCTCTCAGATTTCAAACTCACTGCAAAGCTACAGTAATCAAAAGGGCATGGTATTGGCATAAAAACAGACACAGAGATCAATGGGACAGAATAGAGGGCCCGGAAATAAACCCACACGTGTATGCCAAATTAATTTATGACAACAGAGCCAAGAATATACAATGAGGAAAGAACAGTCTCCTCAGTAAACGCTGGCGGGAAAACTGGACAGCCACATGTGTGTACAAAAATGAACTCAAAATGGGCTAATGACTTATATGAAGACACGAAGCCATAAAACTCCTGGGAAACAACGCAGGCAGTCAGCTCCTTGATACAAGTCATGGTGATGATTTTTTGGGTTTGACACCAAAGTCAAGTAACAAAAGCAAAAACAAACAGGTTATATCAAACTGAAAAGCTTCTACAAAGCAAAAGAAACCATCAAGAAAATGAAAAGGCAACCTACTGAATGGTAGAAAATATTTGCAAATCATGTACCTGATAAGGGGATAATATCCAAAATATAGAGAGGGCTCATGCAACTCAATAGCAAATAGTAATGGCAGAGAATCTGAAGAGACATTTTTCCAAGGATGACATAGACAGGGCGAACATTTGTGTGGAAAAGGGCTCTACATTGCGAATCATCAGGGAAACGCAAATGAAGTCCACAGTGAACTGCCACCTTGCATCTCTCAGAAGCGCTGTTATCAGAAAGAAGGAAATGCTGGTAAGGCGTGGAGAAAAGGAAACACTTGTGCCCTGCTGCTGGCAATGCAAATTGCTTCAGCCACTATGGGGAAAAGGCATGGAGGTTCCTCAAAAAATTAAAACTAGAACCACCAGAAATTCCACATCTGTGTATTTATCCAAAGAATACAAAAAACACTAACTCAAACAGATGTATGCACCCCCAAGTTCACTGCAGCATTGTTTACAATTGACAAGACAGGGCGGTAGTCTAAGTATCCACACTATAGATGAGTGGATAAAGAAAATGTGGTATTTAAATACAGTGGAAAATCAGTCAGCCATAAAAAAGAATGAAGTCTTGGCATGTGTGACAACATGGATGGAATCTGAGGACACTATTCTCAGTAAAGTAAGTCTGATAAAAATACTACGTGATCTCACTCATAAGTAGAAAGGAATGCAGGAAGGAGCCAAAAGAATGAACTTACATAGAACAGACAGGAGGTCGCCAGAGGCTGAGCTGGGCTTGGGAGGGGGTCTGGGTGAAACAGGGGATGGCTGTCAAAGGGAACAAACTGCCACTTAAGTCCTAGGGGTGTCGTGTGCAACAGGGGAACTTCAGCTGGTTACACTGTGTTGGGTATTTGAAAGCTGCTGAGAGTAAATCTTAAAAGTTCTCCCAAGAACCAAACACCTGTAACTGTGTGCACCGTCAGCTGCTCACGACACTTCTGTGATCATTTTGCGATCGGACAAATATCAACGCGTCATGCTGTGCACCCGAAACTCATATAATGCGATAGGTCAGCTACAGCTCGATTCAAATGCAAGAGCAAACAGTGCCTCCTGCTGCTCACAGCAGTAGTAGTGGGCAGAGTGATCTCTCGCACCTGCTCTCAGATCCTGATTCCCACAGAGCAACGTGGGCAGACCAAGGGCTTCCCCAACGCACAGTGTAGGGCATCATCCAGTCTCGTCTAAGTGCTTCTGGAAAACCTGCCCACCCCACCTTTCCAGAGGGCGATCACCCTGGAACATGAGCAAGTCTGCTCTGAGGAGAGGTGGGGGATGCCTCCACCTTTATTAACCTGTAAAGCAAGAGACGGGCTTCCCTGGTGGCTCAGCTGGTAAAGAATCTGCTGCAATGTGGATTCGATTCCTGGGTCGGGCGGGAAGATCCCCTGGAGAAGGGAAGGGCTACCCACTCCAGTATTCTGGCCTGGAGAATGCCGTGGACTGTCCATGGGTCACAAAGACTCGGACACAACTGAGCCACTTTCACTTTCACCATTATGTCTAAGAAAGGCATAGTCTTAATTAAAAAAATACTTTATTGCTCAAAAGTGCTCTCATTTGAGGCTTCAATAAGTCCTTGTAGGCTAATTTCCTGGAAATCCCTCTCTACTCACGTGGGGCGCACGCTGAGATAAGCCCCGGGTTCCTCTCGCCTCGTCCACAGTGACCCTGCCGACCTAGTGATGCCCCGTGCTAGGCCTGTGTCCCTCACAGCCTGCTGTTCCGCACACCTCGCTGGCCCGCTCAGACACCCAAGGCCGCTACTGCTGCTGAGGGCAAGGGGCCTGGGCTCCCAAACGCCTCTGCTCGGTTCGGGTTCCTGCCCTCGTGGGTCTCGTGAGGAGTGGACACACGGCGGGGCTCCCGCCGGCATCTGCCCACTGATAACCCTACTTCCGACTTTGTGTCTCCACATGGCTCAGAGTCCAGAAGGAGGGTTCTAGAGTCTCACACGTGTTGCAAATTTCTTGATTACCTGTAGGGCCCGGGTCTTTAAAATGAAGAAGTTTCTTTTTCTGCGGCACTTTTGCAGTTAAAACCCCTTCTCTGAGGAGAAGGCTCCCAAGTGGTCCTGCGGCCGTCTGGACAGGGACACGGGGAATACAGGAAATACAGGAGAGGGAGAAGGACCAGGCAACACTTCACTGTATGGCTTTGTTCAGTACCCCCACAGCATCCAGCCCACGGAGCACGATGCCGCGGCGACGCTGGAGCCCTGCGCCCCGGCCTCTGCTCCCGTGGCTCGCTCTCCAGATCTGACATTCTCTGCTGCCCCACCTCTGTGCGCCTCCCACCCCAGGCGCCTCTTTGCTGCCTTGCCCTTCCTGGGGCCCCGGGGGGTTCTGCACAGGGGCTTACAGACACAGAGCAGCTGGGAAAGGCTTCTCCCCACGGGGCCCGCTGCCGCCACTGGTATTTCTGGCTGGGCCATCCGTCTGGTGTAATTATCACTCAGTTTGGGGCTCACGTTCTTATGTGGCTCCCCTGAATAAATCTGAACAACGCCCCGAGGGAAAACACTGATCTCAAGATGAATCAAACATGACTGCTTTTGCTGACTGTGTCAGCCTCCTAATGTCATTTGACTTCTTAAGGAATAAAGGATCCCGGCCACAATTCAATCAGGAGCTGGAGGGCAGTCGGGTCCTGCCCGGTGAGAAGCCACGGGCCGCTCCGTCTAGAGAACCACTTCTCCAACACTTTATTCGTGAGTCTAATACCTCCTCTTTAGAATTCTCCATCCGTTCTGAAATGCTGAGACTTGAGGTTGGTATACAGCACAGGTTTGAAATTTGGAGTCTAATCTATTTGGAGATTATTATTCAAAGATTGCTCTATATTCAGCTCATCATTCAAGCTGGCCTTTAAGCCGAGAATGATTTTCCAGCTGATGAAATAGCCAGGTGCCCAGGAAATGGGAGCAGGAGGGGAGAAAAGTCTGAGCATTTGTCTCCGCCTTGGAAAGCACAGGATGCCACCGCAGACGCGGCCACGGTGAGAGAGAAGGAAGGGAGCCCAAGGTTTACACACGGCTTTATAGTTTCTGCAGGGCTCGCCCTTACGCCGTGGCACTGGTCTTGTGCCTTTAGTCTGCGGCGTTAGTTCAGAGCTCTGGTGCTGAGCTGGGGGCAAAGCCAAGGTCCTGCTATTAGAGCAGCTGCTACCCAGAGTGGAGAGCTGGGCTCCTGACCCTGACCCCACCGACGGCGATGACCCGTCCCCCTGCGAGGCTGTGAGAGGGTGAGCTAGTCGGGTTAGCCCCTGACTCCCCCCGCTGTGGCCTTGAACTCTTTGAGAAGACACCTTTCAGGTCCCCTGTATTCTGCAGATGAGACCAGTCAGCCAACAGCCCGGGCTTCCCTGGTGGCTCAGATGGTAGAGAATCTGCCTGCAACACAGGAGACCTGGGTTCGATCCTTGGGTTGGGAAGATCCCCTGGAGGAGGGAAAGGCAGCCCACTCCAATATTCCAGCCTGGAGAATCCCATGGCCTGTGCAGCCCATGGGGTTGCAAAGAGTCAGACAGGACTGAGCGCCTTGCACATTCACTTCACCTCCCTTGTCCAAAGCCCCAGTGTGGGGTGGGAGGGAGGCTGAAGAGCGAGGGGATGAATGTATGGACACGACTGATAATGGCTGTATGACAGAAACCAACATTGTAAAGCAATTATCCTCCAATTAAAAAAAAAAAAAAAAAATCCAAACCCACAGCCCAAGCGTGCGGACAGGAGCCCGTGCGGAGCGGGCCTTCCTGCCCGGCTGCCTGGGGCCCACGCAATAGTGACCCTGCCATCCGCCTCTGCTCGCCCTGGGCGCCTGTGAGTGAGAAGACGAGGGGCCGGGAGGCAAGCAGGGTCCTTCCCAACACCCGCAGGAGGCTCATCATCACGAGCGCACTGGCTGGAACCCCGGGCCAGGGAAGGCACCCGGGAGCAGAGGGCCCGCGCAGGCGCTCGCCAAGGGAGTCATGGACATGCAGCTGGTCAGGTTGGGCCCCGGAAAACGCGCCCGCATCCAGCAGCGGCCGCCTTCTCCAGAGCAGCTTTCAGGAATGCTGGCTGGAGCACGGGGCCCCAAAACAGAGGTGTACACTGACCTGGGCTTGCTAGATGAGGGGGCCCACCCACACCCTGCCCATCAGCAAACAGCTCTGGGAGGACTGCTCGGGGACCCAGCGGCCCATCCGCATGCCTGACCCAGGAGCTCCCCCGCCCTGGGCCTTGCCTTGCAGACCTCGCAGGCATCAGGACTCCAGAGGTATGCTGGGTTATCCAGTGTCAGCCATGCCTGGGACAGGGGTCTCCCTCCAGCTCAGCTCAGCCTGGCCGTTTTCCTTCTGCATTTTGAAGCCCTTTCACGGGCTCTCAGAAGTCTCCCGGGACACATAAGACAAGTGCTGACCACAGCGGCTCTCCCTTCCTCCCCTTGCTCAGTTTATTGGCTTTGAGTCTGAGGCTGCCGCCTCCTTTTAGACACTAACCTTTTTAAAGACAGTTTGATTTCTCTTGGTGGATCAGATTGCTCTAGGATGCTGAAGCTCCAATACTTTGGCCACCTGATTCAAAGAACTGACTCATTAGAAAATACCCTGATGCTGGGAAAGATTGAAGGCGGGAGGAGAAGGGGACGACAGAGGATGAGATGGTCGGATGGCATCACTGACACAACGGACATGAATTTGAGTGAACTCCGGGAGTTGGTGATGGACAGGGAGGCCTGGCGTGCTGCAGTCCATGGGGTCGCAGAGTCGGACACGACTGAGCGACTGAACTGAACTGAACTGAACTGAAGGTGCTCCGCCGACCGTAGTTGAATGCACGCACAGCCAGCTCTCTGGGTAGGATTTCTCCTCTGACAGCTCCAAGTCAGGCCAGGATTTGGAGGGTCTCACGCTCACTCTGCCTTCAAAGGTGCTCTGGCCTACACTAACAGTTTGCGCTGGATCGCCGCTTGGAGGCCTCTTCTGGAAATGCTGAGCTGCCTTAACCGGGGCGGCCTTGCCCAAGGCGATCTCGACAGCATTCATGGGAGTCCGTTCTCCTTGTCCTTTGGGAAGTGGTAATACAATCTCAGCCCAGAAAGGTGTCAGGGGACTCGCGTGGCTGTGGAATGCCACCTCACCCAAGCGGCCAGCAACTCGTAGGCTTTCTTTTCCAACGTCAAGTTGCTCTGCCAGGAAAGGGAGAGTCACTTGCATCCCTTCACAGGGGCGTGGGCATCCCAAGAACTGCCAGGGAGGAGAGGAGATGGAAATACGCCTGACGTTTCAGGGGGACGGAGGCGAAAGGTGCTCTGAGACCCTGCATCCTCGTCCATCACACAGGCGGAGGCTGAGGCTTCTTTCCCCAGCTGCCAGGGTGCCTGGCCCGAGACTGTGAATGCACAGACAGCAGGGAAGAAATAAGCTGCAAATGGGAAGGGGGTTTCCATTTCCAAGAGCCAAACGAAGTTTGGGAAAGGCACAAATTATCCAAGCCTCCCATGTAAACCAGTGGTTTCAAATGTTTCTCCTGCCCTGGGTTTTACAAACACTGAAGAACCAGGGGAGGACAGGGGCTGTGAAGTGTAAGAGCACTGAGAATACTCAGTCAGTTCAGTTAAGTCGCTCAGTCGTGTCCGACTCTCCGCAACCCCATGAATTGCAGCACACCAGGCCTCCCTGTCCATCACCAACTCCCGGAGTCCACCCAAACTCACGTCCATCGAGTCTGTGATGCCATCCAGCCATCTCATCCTCTGTCGTCCCCTTCCCTTCCTGGCCTCAGTCTTTCCCGGCATCAGGGTCTTTTCAAATGAGTCAGATCTTCGCATCAGGTGGCCAAAGTATTGGAGTTTCAGCTTCAACATCAGTCCTTCCACTGAGGATACTAGGTCTTGGGAATTAATTGAGGGGAGACCAGGACTCAGGAAACTGGTTCTCAAAATGCTCAGGAAAGGTTCTAACCGGTTGAGTGATGAGATGGCAGGTGAACCTTCAAGGAGCGAAGGTTTGCCTTTGCTGAACACCTGCCAATCCTGAAGCTTGGGAGACTCCACCCGTTCAGTTCGGGCCCCAAAGTCTCCTCTGACAGTCGGATGAAGGAGATTCCCCCCCGGCCTGCCGTGAGGTTTCTGTGAGCAAGCCTCCTTGGGAGCCATGGCGGGTTAAGGGTCCCACTCATGGTTTTTGTCCCTTCGTGCCTCCTTTTCTTCCCCGCTCTGCCACCCTCTCCCTTGTGGTGCTCCTGTTGACAGGGTAATGCTCAGTGGGCAGGATGGGGGGGCAGACAGCCCTTAGAGGGTCTGCTCCTACTCACAGCCTCTGGCCTGGCTCAGGAGCTGATCCAGTGCCTCGAGGAACCATAGCCACGAACCACGTGTCAGCTAGGGGCCGGGAAATTCTGAGAGGACACTCATTGCTCTCACTCAAATAAAAATTACAGTTACTAACGGAACTGAGCCTAACCCACCTAAGTCTTGTTAATTACTTAATAAGTCCTGCAGTCTCATTCCAGACTTTCTGGGTTCCTTTAGCCCCTAGAAGACGGGGCTAAAGGACACACTTAGAAGCTTCCAGAAGGGTCTAGAACCTTCTTTGTCGCTTCCTCCTCTTCCCCAGCAGCCCTTTCCCTTCCATCGGCTTTGGAGACCCAGCCCCCTTGCTTCAGGCGGACTTGTCAGGGAAAATAAGGGGCCTCGGGGCCTAGCGGTGCTGCACTGGACTCAACAGCTTTCTTTGGTTTCTGTGGCGCATCTGCACTTGCGATAGACTGAGCCTCTTCTAGGCACTGGGATTTGTTCTCTCTCAATGCTTGTCATCTCTTCTTTCAGGCTCGGGTCAGGCTAACTCTCTGGAGGAGTTAAGATATCAAAAAAACAAATGAATGCCGCAACTTGGTGCATTTTCTCTGGTGACTGGATGTTACTAAGTCTGGCACTGTTTTTTCCCTTAGTTGTGAAGAAGCTCTGATCACCTCGATTTAGTAGGAGAATTTAGGGAGCCTTTATAATCAGTAGCTTTATTTTGTAAAGGTGGCATTTGCTAAGGAAAGTCGTTTGGCTAGTCCGACTCACTGAGCACCTGTGATAATCCGAGGCTTTGTGAAGGCAGACACAGCCCACACCCAGACTTGGGACTGAGACGTACAGAAACGATGTGGTTTTGCATCAGGTCCCCCCCGAGCGCGAAATGCACGCTGACTCCAAATGCACGTGAGTCCCCCAAGTGCCAACTTCAAGGCAGGCTCTGCACCACCACCCCCGCCCCCTCCCCCCCCACACACACTCTTAGGTTTCCATAAACCTAAGAGCCCTGCCAGGGACACAGGTGAGGCCAGATAGCCCGTGCCACCATGCTGTTTCTCCTCTCTGTGGCCCTGACATTCTATGTGAGTATTCAGCTTTTGATTTGGCGGGGCCTTTGCTTTTTTTTTTAAGCAACTTCCTGATTTTGCTAGTAAAAGAGGTAGCGGGCAGACCATGACCACCCCAAAGCAGTAGTCTCATGCCATCATCTCCTTCATTATGATTAAGGTATAGTTTCAAAAGCCCCAGATGCAGTGGTTTCAGCAAGACAGAAGTCCATTTCTCTCCCGCACGTTCGTCCAGAACTAGGTGGACAGCACAGGCCTCGGCGGGGGGGAGGGCATCGCGGGGCCCAGCCGCGTGGAGCTGCCGTCCGCGGCCGCCTCCTGGCTGAGGCGGGGGGAGGGCATCGCGGGGCCCAGCCGCGTGGAGCTGCCGTCCCCGGGCCAGCACAGGCCTCGGCGGGGGGGAGGGCATCGCGGGGCCCAGCCGCGTGGCGCTGCCGTCCCGGCCGCCTCCTGCTGAGGTGCTGCCCCGGCTCCTGCTCTCACAGTCACCCTCCAGCCGGAGAGAAGGAAGGGAAGCGAGGACGAGGGCAGACTCTTCCCGTAAAGGTGCCTCTCAGAAGTGCCACATGCCGTTTCTGCTCCCATCTCATCCACTACAGCTGTCCCAGTCTCACACCACCTTCAAGAGGACAGGACACACAGTCCTTTTTGGATTGTTTCTGGAAACCCCATGCGGTGCTCGCTACAAAATGGGGCTTCTATTATTATAGAAGAAAGGAATGGATACTTTGAGAGCAGCCAGCAGGGTCTGCCACACAGCCTCTGTTCCGTTCCCCTCAACACACGTATTTTTACATTACCACGTTAAATTATTTGTAATCTTGCTGTGCGTGCTCAGTTGCGTCTGACTCTTTGCAGCTCCATGGTCTATAGCTGGCCAGGCTCCTCTGTCCGTGGGATTTCTCAGGCAAGAATCCTGGAGTGGGTTGCCATTTCCTTCTCCAGGGGATCTTCCCGACCAGGGAGCAAACTCACGTCCCCTTCATCTCCTGCCTTGCAGGCGGATTCTTGACCACTGAGCCACCCGGGAAACTCTTCTTTGCTCTTACTCTGCACTCAAATCCACCCCAGAGGTTGCCAACAGACTCCAAAACTTCAAACTAATTTGGATCAAAATCTCTTGAAACGTCCTCCAGCAGCTACTTTGCATTTGCTACTGAAAACCCGCCGGCCTTCCTTAATCAGGCAGTCCTACTAGCATCCTCGGCCTTGACTCTTTGATTCCCGCCACAGAAACACGCACACGCAGAGGATCCCAAACTCTTATTTTTCCATTCATCCAGGAAGACATTATAACCACAGATGTTGTGTGTTGATAGAACTCCTGTGACTTTCTTTTGCAGCCAAACGGTGGTGATTTTCTAACTTCTTGCTTAAGAAGAGACAGAAGGTCTCCCTTCAAACAGGAGTCACCAGAGCCATGGCCTTGATATCTTCAGACCATCTAACAACACTTTCATCCTCTTTCAGGGAGAGCTGCTTTTAATCATAACAGTAACATTGTAGATAGAACAGGGGAATCGGGTAAAAGAAACACTATGTATCATCCATAACCTCATTAGTCTCGACAGGCTCTGCTGTGGCCAGGGCCATTTCCTTCCAACCTTTTTTCAAATGGGCCTAATTTTATAAAATACACACATACATCTTTATTTGACATTATTCCCTAACCTTTTTCATGTCTCTACCTTAGTTTCCAATAAGCCCATTATTCCAATAACTACATAATGGAATAGATAGATAGATAGATGACTTCTGTAGCCTCTCCCTGTCATGGGCATGTAGGTTGCACACAACTCTCTTCCTTTCCATGAGCTAATAAACAGTAAGAACTCTTACAAAGATTCATTCCCTATTCAGAGTCACGGGGATTCTGAATCTTATTTTTTAATAGATATTTTTAAACTAGTGTGGTTTGATTACACAAAGAACACAAATCCCCATTAAAAAAAAAAAAAAAGAGCTAACCAGAGAGCTGGGCATTAAACAATCTCTCCCCCTGCCCGGCACTCGCCCAGCCCCCAGGGCTGCAGTTTCTCTTGTTTTTCTTCTGGTGACCTTCCAACGCAACTTTAAACCATATTTATGTGGCTTTAAATATTTATACCTAGGAGCTGGTGACTCCTGAATTTTTATTGTCCTCTTGAGTGAGGCTTCTGTGTGCATCAGGGTCTAACAGATTCATTTTTATTTACTTTCTCTGGCTTTCTTCACGTCCTCTGGCTCACACTCAGCTCTGTTTCTTGTCTCTTGCCATTCATCTTCTGGACTCCTGACTTGCGTTTTTCTGGAATGCTACCTCAAATAACTTTCTCAAATGAATGTATGGGGGAGAGCAGGCAAACTTTACGAGTGCCTTCAGGTTAAAAAATGCACTCCAACCCACACACACACACACACACACACCCCGCTGACTAACAGTCTAGCTGGAAACTGAGCTCTAGCACTAAATTCCTTTTAGATCCCTACCCCTCTGAAGCTAGTCCGAAGGGCAGATCTCACAATTGTGCTGAAAACTCGGATGACACTCAGACTCTTTTCCCTTTGGTCCTGGGCACGCACTTTTCAGCTGGAATTCTCAGCCTCAGCACTGCTGACATCTTGGGTCCGATAATGCCAAGTGGTGGGGCTGCCCTACACTTTGTGGGATGTTTAACAGCGTCCCTGCCCTCGACCCGCTGAATGAGTGTGATGGGAGAACCAGGCATGGGGTTGGAGCACAGATGAGGGCTGCATCCGCGGTGGCAGCGGGAGGTCAGGGAGCTCGGGTAGTACTTGAACCGGGTCTGAAAGAAGACAGAGCGGTGAGCCAGGCCGAGGCTGGGAGACCGTGCTCCTGGTAGGGTGAACAGTGAGAGAGAGAAAGTGCCGTCTCTCAGTCGTGTCCGACTTTTCGACCCCATAGACGGCAGCCCACCAGGCTTCTCTGTCCATGGGATTCTCCAGGCCAGAACACTGGAGTAGGTTGACATGCCCTCCTCAAGGGGATCTTCCTGACCCTGGGATCGAACCCAGGCCTCCCGACGCTTTACCGTCTGAGCCACCAGGAAGCCCAGTAATTAGCTTTACATAATTTCGGCAGCGCAAACACGTGGAGGCCTGGAATCCAGCCCTGCGCCCGGGAAACACCTGAAGCAGAGCCGCGGGCTCTGATGAGAGCCGGGAGAGAGAGGCGGAGGCCGGGGAGGAGGGGACCGGCTCCTCGGACGCTGCGTCCCAGGATGAAGCGGAGCGCGTCAGGCCCCGGGACTGCAGACAGCAGACCCCTCCCTGTCCCGCTCCTTCGCCCCCAGTCCCGCCTTCTTTCCTACCCGCCACCCGGGCTCAGAGTCCTTTGCCCGCAGGCACTCTCAGGCAGTCAGTCCTCAAGGGCTGGGTCTCTGGGGGCGTCGTGAGTGTAGAAAGACGCGGATGCCGCCATCCTCCTAGCTCCAGCGGAGTTCCCAGGGCGGGAGAAGGGGAAGGAGGCTGGACCAGCCCTGCTGAGGTTGGCGGGGCGCCCAGAAGGCGGCCAGCAGGGAGGGGCCTCCTGGGTGGGCCCGGGTGCTGTGCCCGCCCCTGAGGCTGGACGTGGGGGCTGCGGAGAGGCGAAGGGCGTCTCTCCTCTCCCGGGCGCCTGCCGGGCTTTCTGAGCGGCGGCTGCGGGCAACCGCGCAGAGAGGGGCGGCACCTGGAGAGAGGGCCCGGGGGGCCGCGTCACGCCCAGGACGGCCGGGGACGGCGGTGGGCCGGAGGAGCGAGGTCACAGCGCAGAGACGTTCAGGCTGAGGAGGTGAGGGCCGCGGGCGTGTGCGCGTATTGCGGGCGCAAGGCCGGCGTCCGACTTGGGAGCAGGCACCCCTTAGCGAAGTCACCGCGGACGGACCCCTGCTTGCTCCCCGGGCTGTTTCGGAGCTGAAAAACGCCAGGGGCCCGAGAAAAACCATATCTGATGAAACAAAGAGGAAAGGACCTCCAAAGTGCTGGGGGCATTTTTGTTCCCTTTCGCACACGCCCTGCCTTTCTAAGATAAATGTAAACTATTTTAGCCAGAAAAACGGGAGAGGGGAGTTGACCAATTGAATCGCTGCGTATTAATTATGCATTCAGTTCAGTTCAGTCGCTCAGTCCTGTCGACTCTTTGCGACCCCATGAATCGCAGCCAGGCCTCCCTGTCCATCACCAACTCCCGGAGTTCACTCAGACTCACGACCATCGAGTCAGTGATGCCATCCAGCCATCTCATCCTCTGTCGTCCCCTTCTCCTCCTGCCCCCAATCCCTCCCAGCATCAGAGTCTTTTCCAATGAGTCAACTCTTCACATGAGGTGGCCAAAGTACTGGAATTTCAGCTTTAGCATCATTCCTTTCAAAGAAATCCCAGGGCTGATCTCCTTCAGAATGGACTGGTTGGATCTCCTTGCAGTCCGAGGGACTCTCAAGAGTCTTCTCCAACACCACAGTTCAAAAGCAGTGAAGATAATTCCACAATGCATTGCGGTCCCCACAATCCATCTTTGAGCAGAAGGCAAGTGTAGAATATAATCTTTCATGATAATAATAATATTAAAGAAAAGTCCTCAGCTCAGCTCTTGCTAGGAATCCAATTGAGAGTGAAGTAAGTACTTGACTCACCCTCAGCCGGGGGCTTGGCCAAACCGCATGGCTGAGCTCCAGGGTGGGCCACAGGGCTCAGAGTGTGCTGGGGATGCAGAAACAAAGAGCCACCGTCGGGGGCTTGATGGAATGTGCTTCCTCTTTTGGGGCCCTGTGAGGGGAGAGCGCTCCAGCGTCTCTTCCTCTTATGAAGACACCAGTTCTATTGGATTAGAGCCACACCCTTCCCCTTGATTATCTCCTACAGCACCATCCCCAAGTCCAGTAAGTTCCCTACCTACAAACAAGTTCTGTACCAAGAGCACATTCGTAAGTTCAGTTTGTCTGTGAGTCCAACCAAGTTCGAGCTTCCCCAGTAGCTCAGCTAGTGAATAATCCACCTGTGATGTGGGAGACCCCAGTTAGATTCCTGGGCCAGGAAGATCCACTGGAGAAGGGAATGGCTACCCACTCCAGTGTTCTTGGGCTTCTCTCAGCTGGTAAAGAATCCGCCTGCAATGTGGGAGATGTGGGTTTGATCCTGAGTTGGGAAGATCCCCTGGAGGAGGAAATGGCCAACCAAGTTCAGTGCAGGACATGTAAGCGACTCAGGTTCAATCCCTGGGTTGAGAAGATCGCCCGGAGGAGGAAATGGTAACCCATTCCAATATTCTTGCCTGGAGAATCCCTTGGACAGAAGAGCCTGGCGGCCTGCAGTCTACAGAGTTGAAAAGAGTCGGACACGACTGAAGCGACTTAGCACATGTGCCTGCCAACCAAGTTAGCCTCGGTATCCAACTAATGCAATCAGCTGTATAGTTCAGTTCAGTTCAGTCACTCAGTCATGTCTGACTTATTGTGACCCCATGAATCGCAGCACGCCAGGCCTCCCTGTCCATCACCAACTCGCGGAGTTCACCCAAACTCATGTGCATCGAGTCGGTGATGCCATCCAACCATTTCATCCTCTGTCGTCCCCTTCACCTCCTGCCCCCAATCCCTCCCAGCATCAGAGTCTTTTCCAATGAGTCAACTCTTCACATGAGGTGGCCAAAGTATTGGAGTTTCAGCCTCAGCATCAGTCCTTCCAATGACTATTCAGGACTGATTTCCTTTAGGATGGACTGGTTGGATCTCCTTGCAGTCCAAGGGACCCTCAAGAGTCTTCTCCAACACCACAGTTCAAAAGCATCAATTCTTCAGCGCTCAGCTTTCTTCACCATCCAACTCTTACATCCATACATGACCACTGGAAAAACCATAGCTTTGACTAGACAGACCTTTGTTGGCAAAGTAATGTCTCTGCTTTTTAATATGCTTATTAGATTGGTCATAACTTTCTTTCCAAGATGTAAGCATCTTTTAATTTCATGGCTGCAATCACCATCTGCAGTGATTTTGGAGCCAAAAAAAATAAAGTCTGACGCTGTTTCCACTGTTTCCCCATCTATTTCCCATGAAAATGCCATGATCTTAGTTTTCTGAATATTGCGCTTTAGGCCAACTTTTTCACTCTCCTCTTTCACTTTCATCAAGAGGCTTTTGAGTTCCTCTTCACTTTCTGCCATAAGGGTGGTGTCATCTGCATATCTGAGGTTATTGATATTTCTCCCAGCAATCTTGATTCCAGCTTGTGCTTCTTCCAGTCTGGCATTTCGCATGATGTACTCTGCATATAAGTTAAATAAGCAGGGTGACAATATACAGCCTTGACGTACTCCTTTTCCTATTTGGAACCAGTCTGTTGTTCTGTGTCCATTTCTAACTGTTGCTTCCTCACCTGCGTTTAAGATTCTCAAGAGGCAGGTCAGGTGGTCTGGTATTCCCATCTCTTTTAGAATTTTCCACAGTTTTTTGTGATCCACACAGTCAAGTCTGTGGCATAGTCAATAAAGCAGAAAGATGTTTTTCTGGAACTCTCTTGCTTTTTCCATGATCCAGTGGATGTTGGCAATTTGATCTCTGGTTCCTCTGCCTTTCCTAAAACCAGCTTGAACATCAGGAATTCACGGTTCACATACTGCTGAAGCCTGGCTTGGAGACTTTTGAGCATTACTTTACTAGTGTGTGAGATGAGTGCAATTGTGCGGTAGTTTGAGCATTCTTTGGCATTGCCTTTCTTTGGGATTGGAATGAAAACTGACCTTTTCCAGTCCAGTGGCCACTGCTGAGTTTTCCAAATTTGCTGGCATATTGAGTGCAGCACTTTCACAGCATCATCTTTCTGGATTTGAAATAGCTCAACTGGAATTCCATCACCTCCACTAGCTTTGTTCGTAGTGATGCTTTCTAAGGCTCACTTGATTTCACATTCCAGGATGTCTGGCTCTAGGTGAGTGATCACATCATAGTGATTATTTGGCTCATGAAGATCTTACAGTACTATACTGTAATAGGTTTATAATACTTTTCATACACATAATACAAAAAACAAGCACAAAAAATATTTTTAATCTTGCAGTATAGTAAGACTGAAATGTCCAGTTAGCACAGCACAAGAGCTGGTGTAGAAGGGCTGGCATCCAGCTAAGAGGCAAGAAGACTTACTGACTAGCAATGGAAGAGCCGAAGGATCATCAGCGCCAGAAGACTGAGGGCAAGCTGCAGTTTCCCCCACTCCTGACTCTGATGCATCACACACTCACAACTTTGAATGTCGGCAACTTGAAGGTGTGTATGTAGGGGACTTACTTTTGTTACATTACATTGGGGTTAATGCTCCAGATTATGAATTTTGCTGGGGACATGATTCCATCTATAGCAGGAAGCCTGCCACGTACAAACAAGCAGTTTTCTCTGGAGGCTACGTCATTCTTAGAATTTCTGAGATTACGTGAGCTGAAGCAGAAGGTGAGAGCCCACGTGGCTGTAGTTAATGTGGTACCCAGGCATTCCCATCTTGCTTCAAGGCCCCCTTGCTAGTCTTTTTCCAGACACAGAGAGCAGAGGCGGCCAGCACATGCCCCGAAGCCACCACCACTTCCAAAACGCAGATGCAGAACCTTGAACATTTATAATATGGAGGGAGTGGGGAAGGGGGCCACAGTTGGCCAGACCACAACCCAGGGTAGCAAAGGCCTGGAACTGAGAACCAAAGACTTTTCCAGGAACACCATCTTAACAATTTCTCTACTGCTCACCTCTCACCCAGAAGATGATCTAATGATGCCAGTCTCACAGGGCGGTCAGCACATAGGTAAGAGGATGCAGGTACATAAGCTGGCCTTTGAGAATTCTTGCTTCTGGTTTTCTGTTTTGGTGCAATGGACACTATTTCAATGGCTCCTACTCTCCTTGCTCCACAGGACAGAGAACCGATAGACACTGCCAGTTGCTAATTTCATCTTTTCTGATCATACCCCCCGAGGACTTTGGAAGTATGATGGAGCCATCATATACATTGGGAGGCGGACGTGTGCCAAAACATGAACTTGTACCAAAACACCACTTCAGCTGACCTCACATTCTGACTGGTAGACCACACTGGAAAGGCCAGTTTTCATTCCAAACCCAAAGAAGGCAATGCCAAAGAATATTCAAACTACTGCACAATTGCACTCATTTCACATGCTAGCAAGGTCATGCTCAAAATCCTCCAAGCCAGGCTTCAGCAGTACGTGAACTGTGAACTTCCAGATGTTCAAGCTGGATTTAGAAAAGGCAGAGGAACCACAGATCAAATTGCCAACATCCATCAAATCATAGGGCTTCCCTCGTAGCTCATTCAATAAGGAATCTGCCTCAATGCAGGAGACCTGGGTTCAATACCTGGGTGGGAAAGATCCCCTGGAGAAGGGAATGGCAACCCACTCCAGTACTCTTGCCTGGAAAGTCCCATGGACAGAGGAGGCTGGCAGGCTGCAGTCGATGGGGTTGCAAGAGTTAGACATGACTTAGCAACTAAACTACTACCACTACTGGATCATAGAAGAAGCAGAGAGTTCCAGAAAAACATCTACTTCTGTTTCATTGAGTACACTAAAGCCTTTGACTGTGTGGAAAATTCACAACAAACTGTGGAAAATTCTTAAAGAGATGGGAATAGCAGACCCCGTTACCTGCCTCTTGAGAAACCTGTATGCAGGTCAGGAAGCAACAGAAGCAAACATGGAACAGACTGGCTCAAACTTGGGAAGGGAGTGCGTCAAGGCTGTATACTGTGACTGTTTATTCAAATTATATGCAGAGTACATCATGCAGAATGCCAGGCTAGATGAAGCACAAGCTAGAATCAAGATTGCCCGGAGAAATGTTGCCGGGGTCCAGCCCCAGCTGATCCAGGGTATTCGAAGGGGAGACGGCGTCGGCAAGGATCAGGATACAATAGCTTCAATTAGATATTAATTAGAGGTATAAAGAGTAATAGAATGAGGATAGCTCAGTAGGAAAATTTAGTGGAGAAAAGAGGCTGAGTAGCTTGGTTTATGTGGGAGACCAATAAAACTTCAAGACAAGAAGTTTGCACCACTTACGGAGGCCGCAGGCATCCTTCCGTTCTCCTGAAGGAGAGGAGACACTGAGGCCTCCCCAGTCGGATCTTAGAAGCCCAGGCATAATTAGTAAGCATGGCGGGTTCCGCGCTCCAGATGGAGACTCAGCCAGAATTTGAGAGAGAGAGAGACATGGGGAGACTAGTCTTTCGAGGAACTGATCCCAATTCTTTATTTTCCATGGTCTACTTTTATACACTGAGATGTTATGCAAAAGTCATGCAGGGTCAGCAGTCCTGACTTTTATCAAAGTCAGGTGCTTCATACAAATGTATACAGAGGTCTTAGGGGTGTTACATCATCTTCTGGCCAGGGGGCCTGCTGACAATTTACGACCCTCTCCTTGTGACAGCGGTCAGTCAACCAGGACACTTATTTCTCCAGGGGTGATTATTCTCAAAACAGACTCCACCTTCCGAAGGTACCAGATAAAGTTACATTCCTATAGTGTGAGGGTGTAGTGGGTTTTAAATAAGGATAGAATTTACTTAGCCTAAGCTCTAATGTGATTAATATCAAAGGTTAATACTTATTTCTTCTATATATTCATTAATGTGTGTAAGGGCAGGGGATGTGGAGACTTAGCAACAAACATTGGCTCAACAAATGAAAAACCCTTCACCAATACAATTTCTAATCAGCCCACTATACTTATACTAATGGTTTTCTAACTTTTCTAAGGAACCTCTTTTTAGAAGGTTTAAAGCATCTCGTGCCTCTCACGGTTGGGAGGCTGTGAGAAATCACATGTGGCCGGACAAGCCTGTCAGGCAGGCTAGAGAACCTTCAGAGGAGTTTGTAGGTTAAAACACTCTTGTCACGCCCAGGAATTTTTATTAACTGGAGCTCTAAGTTAACTCCTTCTCTGAAAGAGGTGGTGGGGGACAGCCCCCCGTAAAGTCAGAGGTGTAGGTGGGAGCACAAAGTAGTAAAGCAGGCAGGCTCTGGTTATGGGGGTAGATGCTCGAGGATTTCCAGGGGGACTCCTGAGGCTCGATCCCGCCTTTGTGTATGTCGAGCCTCCTTCCTCATGACCTCTGCCACTGGCGGAGTGCCTCCCGCCGGCTCCCTGCAAAATGTCAATAACCTCAGATATGCAGATGACACCGACCATGTGGCACAAAGAGAAGAGGAATTAAAGAGTCTCTTAATGAAGGTGAAAGAGGAAAGTTCATGAAAAAGCTGGCTTAAAACTCAACATTCAAAAAACAAAGATCATGGCATCTGGTCCCATCACTTCATGGCAAATAAGAGGGGAAACAATGGAAACAGAGACAGACCATTTTGGGGGGCTCCAAAATCACTGCAGATGGTGACTGCAGCCATGAAATTAAAAAAAACTTCTCAGAAAAAACGTTACGAAAAACCTAGACAGTGTATTACAAAGCAGATACATTTGTCAACAAGACACAAGTGTCAACAAGACACTTTGCCAACAAAGGTCTGTCTAGTCAAAGCTGTGGTTTTTCCAGTGGTCATGTAACGGTGTGAGAGTTGGACTATAAAGAAAGCTGAGTGCCGAAGAATTGATGCTTTTGAACTGTGGTGTTGGAGAAGACTCTTGAGAGTCCCTTGGACAGCAAGGAGATCCAACCAGTCCATCCTAAAGGAAATCAGTCCTGAATATTCATTGGAAAGACTGATGCTGAAGCTGAAACTCCAATACTTTGGCCACCTGATCCAAAGTACTGACTCATTTGAAAAGACCTTGATGCTGGGAAAGATTGAGGGCAGGAGGAGAAGGGGACGACAGAGGGCGAGATGGTTGGATGGCATCATTGACTCCATGGACGTGAGTCTGAGTAAACTCTGGGAGCTGGTGATGGACAGGGAGGCCTGGTGCACCACAGTCCATGGGGTCACAAAGAGTCGGACACGACTGAGCAACTAAACACAACAAGACCACAGTGGCACCTAAAAGCCGACACCCACCATCCCCTAAAGGGCTGAGCACTCTCCTCCTCTGGTGGGAGTCTGCAGGTCCCTTAGCGCAGACTAAGGGGGGGTTAGGGACACTTCTGTGGTTCCACCATCAGGCCCCCCCTCCAGGTTACACCACAAGATTTCCCTCAGAGAGCTTCAGCTCTGCAGACCCTCTCAGGCGTGGGGCCTAGGCCGGGGCTCCGACCCTCTGCAGTGATTCTAGGCCGGGCTCTGACCCTCTGTGGTTGGGTTGGGAAGCCAGGTGATTGACCCACTCAGGCATGGGGCCTAGGCCGGGGCTCTCACCCTCTGCAGTGATTCTAGGCCAGGGCTCCAACCCTCTGTGGTGATTGACCCTCTCAGGCGTGGGGCCTAGGCCAGGGCTCTGACCCTCTGCAGTGATTCTAGGCCAGGGCTCCAACCCTCTGCAGTGATTGACCCTCTCAGGCGTGGGGCCTAGGCCGGGGCTCCGACCCTCTGTGGTGATTCTCGCTGCTTTCACTCTGAGGGACAGAGTCTCTTCAGACACACAGCTCCAGGAGTGCCTCAGTGGGCCACCCACCCAGCCTCGTTCCAGGGACTCTGTAACCCATCAGTCGCCAACGAAGTTCCTTGAGAGTCAAACCATTCTGCCGTGCCCCCTGGCTGTTCGCCTGTGACAGAAGCCACGGGAGCCTTGCCCCTGGCAGATACCTTCTGCGCCACACCGAGACCAAGGGGGCTGTTTCAGCATCCCCCAGCCTCGTCCCAGCCCCCAGGAGAGCCACCCCTGCACTCTTCAGAGACATGAGCTGGCACAGCTCAGGTCACCTAGAATCAGAGCCTGGCGGGCGTTTACTTGTGAAAATAATCTACTGGTGAGTGTCCTCAGGAGAAGGCAGGTGAGAAAAGCAGGACAGAGCTGGGAAGGAAGCTAAGCAAGGGGGTCCTGACGGGGCACGGGGTCCAGCCTGGTGCCCAGGGCCAAAGCGTGGACAGCACCACAGAGCCGGAGGCAAGGCAACCGCTTCCATCTTTTGTGTCTGTCAGCCTCTGGCCTCTGACTGCTTAAGAGAGCAACGGGTGTGGTGTAGTCTCTCAGTCGAATGGCTTCTGTTTCAAGTGGGTGAGAGTCACTCAGTTGGGTCTGACTCTTTACGAGTCTATACAGTCCATGGGATTCTCCAGGCCAGAAGACTGGAGTGGGTATCATTCCCTTCTCCAGGGGACCCTCCCAACCCAGGACTCAAACCCAGCTCTCCCGCATTGGGCGGATTCTTTACCAGTTGAGCCACAGGAGGCTTCCATTTTGTGGACGGGGGTCTATGGAGAAGGCGGCAGCCAGCGCTCAGAGCAGCTGGCGACAGAGGGGATGTGGCACCAGCAGGGCCCACCACGCAATCATCCCTTTCCCCATATTTTGCTCAACACCGTGGTGAGGGAGGTGTCCTCTGTATCTTTCAGGGAACACAGGGGCAAGGAAACCAGTGCCACATGCTTGAGTTACTGTAATAGTTCTTCCCGTTTCCCCCAGTCTTTGAAATCCTTCTTCTGCACGACCCCGAGAATTCCTGGCATCACCCCTTTGCTTACCGTAGACCTAGACCACCACACTAAATGGCTAGAAGGGAGGGAGGAAAGGACTGTAGAAAGGACTCAGACCCAGCAGAGCGCATGGCAAGTTCAAGGACGTGGAAGAAGTTCTGGTGACTCGTGTGAAGACAGTACGGGAGGAAAGAGCTAAGGCAAGCTAGAGACATAGGTGGAGGCCGTCTGGGGGCTGGGGGCGTGGTTGAGGAGCTGGGCTTTATACAGCAGCAAGGGTGCTGAGCGTGCAAACAGCACGATCACTCTCTGTCTTCAGAACATTTCACCCTGGTTTATGTGTCAAGACGGGGAGTGGACTGAAGGGGAGCAAGAATGGTCAAGGGCCAGACGGTCTGGATGCTGTGGTCATTCATGCAACAGATGACGGGACATTGGACTTGGGAGTTAGTGTTGGCCGTGGGGAGAGAAATAGACCCAAGAGACTGTTAGCAGGGCATTTTTCAAACTACGGGTCTTGACTGATTAATGAGCATAAATTTACATAGTGAGTCACGACTAGAATTGTTTTCATGAAATAGAACTAAGTAAAGGCTACCAGCTGCTGCTGCTGCTGAGTCACTTCAGTCATGTCCGACCCTCAGCAACCCCATGGACTGCAGCCCACCAGGCTCCTCCGTCCGTGGGATTTTCCAGGCAAGAGTACTGGAGTGGGGTGCCATTGCCTTCTCCGAAGTCTACCAGAGGGGAGGTGTATTCCATGTTCCTGGGTAGTTCCCATGTAATCAGAAGGAGTAAATCTTAATAAACTTGTTTTTTTGCCTCTGTAAACAAACAGATAAACACAAACACAAACAAAAGCTATCAGAGGACTTTGCATCTAGGAAGGGTCAGTACCGCTCCCTCAGATGGCTACTTCTGGCGTGCGTGCGTGAGATTGCGTTACCTGGGGCGCTGAGCTGCCGCACACAACGTATTTCTTCTTTCCGGCTACAAGGAGGGTTTGAAACCACAGAGTAGGAGCAAGACCTGCGGAATCTGCTGACTGATGGGATGGGATGACTGAGGGAGGGGCGGGAGGCGAGGCTGACTCCCCGTTTTCAGGCACCAAGGTGGTGCTGGGTGAGGAGATGGGTGGACTCATACAGGCTGCAAACTGTGTGGGGATGAGGGTCCTTGGGAGGCACCGAGCTCCCCAAAGAGGCCTCCTGGCAGAGTGAGCTGGCTCCCCTGCAGCCATTCCTGCCGTACAGGGAAGGCATCGGCGCCGCTAGACTTCGGCTGAGGTTCCCAACCTGGGACTGGGCCCCATCCCCTCCACAGGGCACCCCGCGCTCATCGGGGCTCTGCAAGGGGGGGCGTCGGTGGAGCCGGGGCCGGGATTTGGGCCTGAGAGCTCACAGCCTTTCCAGGGTGGTGGATGACCCCCGCGGCTCCCCCGAGGGTAAACGCTGAGATGGGTCTGCCAGGCGGCGCCGCCCACCTCCTCCTTTCCGCCTTTGCAGGTTGCTTTTGTTGGCTTCTCCGAGCGGGAGCTGCTCTCCATCAGTCAGGAACAGTGGCCCGTTGGCATGAACAATCCCCCTCCCAGCCAGCCGAGCGAAAGGGAGAGCCCTCCTGGCTCTCTAAGGCCACCACCCAGGTGGCCATCCCCCATCCCCCATCCCTCACCTCCACGCCCTCCCACGCAGCCCCTGCCTGCCTGCAGCCCCCCACCTCCAGGCACTCATCTCCCACCTGACGGTTGTGGTGCCTCCGCCGAATCCAGATCTCTGCCTCTAAGGGATCAGAACTGTCGGACCTGTAGTCCTAATAGAGACAGTATCTGCTTTTCTGTGGTTAGCACTTCATGTATTTGTTAAATCTTTTCATTGAATCTTCCTTAAGGAAACCCATGCTTAAGGCCTGCCTTATGGAGCCAAGATATTTCTTTTTTTTTTCCAAGATATTTCTAAACCAGTTTCGCATCAATTGTCTTAGAAAAGTTACCGCCTAAGGTTATGGGCAGAGGCCCTGAGGCTGTCTGCCCAGGGGTCAGCTCTGCTTGGCTGCTGTCACTGGCCAGCTGTGGGCAAGCCGGTCCCTTGATCCGTTATTTCTGTAAAAGGAGGACAATCTGGGTGCCATCCTCATAGGCGTGATGTGAGGACTAAAGGAACTGATAGCTGTCTCACAGCGCTGCCTGGAGCGTGGCGGGTGCTCCTGTAAGTGCCCGCCAGGGTCCTCTGACCCTGGGCTTCTCCAGGCAAGAACGCTAGAGTGCATAGTCATTCCCTTCTCCAGGGGACCTTCCCAACACAGAGCTCAAACCCAGGCCTCCTGCACTGCAGGCGGATTCTTTACCATTTAAGTCACCAGGGAAGCCCCCTGTAAGTGACACCTATTACTTATTATCACCACCATCATCTACACCATCGTCATCACTATGTTCTTCAGTATTTGAATAATCCTGTGGGAGAAGGGTTTCCTTGGTGGCTCAGCTGGTAAAGAATCCGCCCACAATTCGGAGACCTGGGTTGGAGACCTGGGTTCAATCCCTAGGTTGGGAAGATCCTCTGGAGAAGGGAATGGCTAGCCACTCCAGTATTCTTGGGCTTCCCTGGTGGCTCAGATGGTAAAGAATCTGCCTGCAATGCGGGAGACCTGAGTACGATCCCTGGGTTGGGAAGATCCCCTGGAGAAGGGAATGGCTACCAACTCCAGTATTCTGGCCTGGAGAATCCCATGGACTATTGAGTCCATGGGGTTACAAAGAGTCGGACACAACTTAGCAACTCTCACTTTCAGTACATGAGAGGAGATTAAGCATTATTCCACCCATTTTCTAGATGGATAAACTGAGCCTCAAAACTGTAAAGATGTTAAGTGACCAACTCATAGCCCTGATGTCAGCAAGTATGTCCCAGCTCCAAGCCCTGTGCTCTTTCTCCCTCACTTCCGTGGATCTATAGCGTTTCAAGTGAAGTGAAGTCGCTCAGTCGTGTCTGACTCTTTGCGACCCCATGGACTGTAGCCCACCAGGCTCCTCAGTCCATAGGATTTTCCAGGCAAGAGTACTGGAGTAGGTTGCCATTTCCTTCTCCAGTGGATCTTCCCCACCCAGGGATCGAACCCGGGTCTCCCACATTGTAGGCAGATGCTTTACTCACTCGCTGCGGTTGTGAGGAAGCTTGCAGCGTTCACCACGGCCAGTATGATTTGACACCCCTCTGTGCACCATCTCCTCCTTGTGGGCAGGATGGAGCACTCACACCGTGAGGAGTTCTCCCAGGGGGTGTCTCCAACAACACGGCTTCCAAAGGCTGCTGCCAGCACTCACCAGGGGATGGGGGCGGGGGCAGAGGGGGGCCAGCGTCCCGAGGACACCACTGCCATTCCTGGGCTCTCCTGGGCTACCTGGGAACCTGCCCCGGGAAAGGTGGCCATCCCGTGAGCTGCAAGTCATTCCCAGGCAGCTGGTGATACGCAAAGCTGTGGATGTTAACACAAGCCCTCCCCTTCCCACGGCCGGCTGGCTGCAGGGCTCCACGGTCAGCGAGGGAGAGGGCGTGACTTCCGCCTTCTGCTCTGCCAGAGGTGGGCACAGGGTGAGCCCAGGCGGGTCTCCATCGGGGAGCTGCTGAGCAAGGCCCACCGGACATGAGGCTCCAGGCCCGCTCCACCCCTGGGGGTCTGCTCCCAGCTCCCGAGAGTCGCCCTGACAGCTTACGGTGAACAGTGTCGGATGCGTGATCCCTGAAGAAGATGGACCTTCAGGACCAGGGGCCAGGCTTGATCACTCAGGAGCTTTTGTGTAGCAGAGTTTTCTTAAAGGAAGAAAAGGGACAGAGGAAGCTTCTGACACAGACATCAGAAGAGGGAAGGAGAGTGCCCCCTTGCTAGTGTTAGCAAGAGAGTTATATACTTTTTAAATTAGCTATTGTAATAAATCGAAAAAATGTCTCAAGGTTGTAAAGATCCTACCAGACCCACTCCCATAATTTACATTTTTAGAAAACAGGATTAGCCAGAAGGTTTTTAGGAAGGAGAAACTGTCCTCAAGCAGGATACATTGTTGTTATATAATCCTTAGTACAGAGTTTAAACTGAGTTGTTTATTGTGTAATCATCAGTTCTGGGCCTAAAGAAAAAAACGTTTTATGTGACTAAGACTAAGGAATGTAAAGAAAGAAAAAGATGTTTGTGCTTTCCACCTCCTTGAGAATTCCAGACCTCTACCTCCGCTTTGAGAGCCCCAGACCTCTCTCTCCTCCTCGGGCACCCCGGACTCCCTATCAACCTGCCTAGGAATTGACTCCCAGACTTGTCTGGACAGATGGCCCAGTCTGCCCCACCACACGTCCCCCAGGCCCCCATTGCTGCCTCCCTTCCTCTCCATCCTCTTGCAGACAGAGTTCTAGTTCTCTGAAGGCCAGACTAGCTTCCTGAGGGCTCTCTGGGGTCAGCACCTTTGGTTCTGCATCCTGACTGATTTCACCCCATCCCTACCCCAGCCCCAGGTCCGGTGGGCTTCCTCAGTCCTCTAGGAGGTCAAAGCCTCTCTTCAAGGGTGTGCCTGCCTGAGTGTGCTCAACACCAGCGGTCCACAGAGCTGGCTCCTGCCCCTGGCTCCCCTCTGCTGTGCCCAGCCATCCATTTCCTTTCACACCTCTCTGCTGAGTGACAGAGCTCATCAGTCTCCACAAGCCCACGGCGGAGGTACTAACGCAGCTGCCTGCCTACTGACAACAGCTGGAGGAAACACATGGGGCTCTTGTTACGGGGGGGAAGGACAGTCACATCAATAGAGATGTCCCAGGTTTTAGCAGAGGCGATGCCGGTATTGGGAGCTGTAGTGAAAACACCCATCTGTACTTAGAACTTGCATCTCCCTGTTTTTTATACACATTCTTTCAACAAAATTTTGTCTCATACTAGAAGAATCCTGAATATGCCAAAAGCAAAACAGCAGCAACCCAAACAAGGGACAGACACACACTTGCTGCTGCTAACACTCCACGCTGGGACACGCTCATTCAATATGCTCGTTGTCGTGGGCTGGGAAGGCTAAGCCTGTAGCAGGCAGAGGCTCCTTCATGAGGCACCAAAAACAGTTGACAAGGCTCAGGGGCTCACATCAGGCTCCTCGGGGTCAGCGGAGATGCCTCGGGGCTCCTGCTTATTGCTGAAGGAGGCTGGAAGACAGCAGCATCTGGGAGGTGACCGCTAAGCTCTTCTGCATCTCACCCCTCCCTGCAGCTCTGGTGGTCGGTGGGGGCGGGGGCGGGTGGCCGCGGTGAGCAGAGGAGGGGGCACGGCTGCTGTGTCCTGGCCTCAGAGAGAAACATGCCCACAGGCCGTGCTGGGCAAAGCTGCAAACGCAGCAGGTGCCTGAGGATGCCCCCCAAGCTCTGGCAAGGTCCCCGCATGTCTGGGGTCAGCAAAGACGGGACAAGCGGTGCTGGGGAGAGGGGGAAGGTAACTGCAGACTCAGAACTCAGGAAGATGCAGAACTTTCCGGCCCAGGAATTTTCAAGCCTGTCTTCTGGCTACATTGAAATAAGGAGGTCCTTTGAACCAAGGGCTCTGTGTGCAATATGTTTGGTTGTGGTTGGAATGAAACCCACAGAGAAACAACCTAGTAATGTTGCCCCAGATTTCAGTTCAGTTGCTCAGTTGTGTCCGATTCTTTGCAACCCCATGAACTGCAGCACGCCAGGCCTCCCTGTCCATCACCAACTCCTGGAGTTCACTCAGACTCATGTCCATCGAGTCAGTGATGCCATCCAGCCATCTCATCCTCTGTCGTCCCCTTCTCCTCCTCCTGCCCTCAATCCTTCCCAACATCAGGGTCTTTTCAAATTAGTCAGCTCTTCGCATCAGGTGGCCAAAGTATTGGAGTTTCAGCTTCAGCATGAGTCCTTCCAATGAACACCCAGGACTGATCTCCTTTAGGATGGGTTGGATCTTCTTGCAGTCCAAGGGACTCTCAAGACTCTCCAACACCACAGTTCAAAAGCATCAATTCTTCTGCGCTCAGCTTTCTTTATAGTCCAATTCTCACATCCATACATGACCATAGTATGGAAAACCATAGCCTTGACTAGACAGACCTTTGTTGGCAAAGTAATGTCTCTGCTTTTTAATATGCTGTCTAGGTTGCTCAATGGCAACCCACTCCAGTACAGTACTGTTGCCTGGAAAATCCCATGGGCGGAGGAGCCTGTTAGGCTGCAGTCCATGGGGTTGTGAAGAGTTGGACACGAATGAGTAATTCACTTTCACGCATTGGAGAAGGAAATGGCAACCCACTCCAGTGTTCTTGCCTGGAGAATCCCAGGGACAGGGGAGCCTGGTGGGCTGCCGTCTATGGGGTCACACAGAGTCAGACACGACTGAAGGGACTTAGCAGCAGCAGCAGGTTGGTCATAGCTTTTCTCGCAAGGAGCAAGCGTCTTTTAATTTCATGGCTGCAGTCACCATCTGCAGTGATTTTGGAACCCAGATTTGCCTGTTCATTTTTTGCCATATACACCGTAATCCTTCTATTAAACTGGTATTGTTTTTGGTCTTATCAACCTGGGACCTGCCTGTGTTCTCTGGACCAGACTCAGCTGATTCTGATCTTCCTGAGATCAGCTGGAAGTCACAGGACACAGACAGGTGCCATCAGGGCGCTTCCCCCCTTCACTCTGTCAGGTAAGTGTCTGCAGAGTCCCTCAGGATGGGCGCTGCGGCAGCCGGTGGGCCATGGAGGGACAGCCGGGGCTGCCCCCCTGCAGCTGGCTCACCACAGGGGCTCTGCGAAGACAGTGGGCAGGGCCAGCTCTCCTTGGTGCCCTCCGGTCTCAGCTGTGGACCCACGGGCACATGCAGGCTCGGCTCTGACACTCTCTGGGAAACTGAGGGCAGCTTGCGTGCCCTGTTCTTTCACGGGGACATAAACAAGTGGTGACGATTTCTACCCCAGACGTGCCAGGACGGACTTCACAGATGCTACCTCTGTCACCCACTGTGCGTTGAGGCACCCTGTCCCCAGGGAAGAGGTGCACAGGCCTGGGTTTCCTTTGCTTCCAGAAGGAGACAGTTCCCAGGGCATCAATCCTGGCAGCATAAGAGGCGCCTCAGGTCCCCGGGGAGGGACTGTGGGATGTGATGTACTGGAGCGAGAGGTTTCTCCATAGAAGGAAGTTTTCCTCTTCCTGAGTCGCTTGCCTCCAGCAGGACTCACTTCAGAACTGAACACAGAGCCACGTATCTGACGTCAAGGCTTCATTGTAACACGGTGTTGAATTGTGCCATACAAAGTTCAGAGGGTAGAGGCACCCTTTGCCCGAAGCAGAAATTCTGCCTCTTTCCCCAAATGACGGCGGAAGCTCCGGATTTATAAACACCGTCTCTTTCTCCGTAGCCTCTCCCTTAGCTGCTTTTGGCCACTTGCTGAGGACCAGAAGCAAAATTACATTTTAAAACCTACCATTAGCTTATGGATGCTGAGAAGATTTGTTAATCAAGTCAGACTTTTTCCTTTCGTGATCAATACAGATCTAGCTTATCCTGAGAATGGCAGTTACCCAATTACCTGCCTTCTAATCACAGCCTCCACGTTCTGTAACAATTCAGCTTGCTTCATTGATCAGGTAGCAGCTATTAAGTTGGCCTGTGGGCTCTTGCAGAACAGATTTAATCTGGCCTGCCGTGATTGACGGCCCCAGCCAAAGCCGGTGCCAGGTGGGCCGTAGCCGTGCACAGGCCCTCAGGGCCCTCGCAGCACGCCGGCAGCAAGGCCCTGCGTGGCGAAACGGACTCTACAAGTCCTCTCCAGTCTTCAGAGACGCCCATGTGTACGACGGAACAAATGTGTCCTAGAAACACCAAATTCCTGGTCCTCCTCTCCTTGAGAAACATTTCTAGAAGTGCACTTCTCAGGTGAAAGGGGTAGTTCCTTACACATCTGATGATATGTCAATTGCAGAACAACAACAACAAAAACTAGAATATAAATATCACCAAAAAATAACAGTGGGAAAATACTGAGTTCCCTTTGTAAATCGACTTCATAAACGGTAAATTTCTTAGGAATCACAATGTGATTCCATAATAATTTTATAGGAACCTTTAAAACAATTCCTATGTCTTCAAGCATTTATGTTCCTAAAATTTACTTAATGAATCTCTCATTTGGAAAAAAAATAAATGTTTAATTAAAATGGAACTGTAGACTGCAATTCATTCATAGAGAGTAAGCACTTTCCCTGTCCTTGGGGATTGAATGATGACGCTAAAGGCTTTCTAATTACCAAGGAGAAAAAAAAAATCTGCTATCTCTGTCATTAGTTTTCACCTCAACCTTGCAAAAGGAGAAAATGCAATTAATTCATTTGCAGTAAGAATCCTGAAATTGTAAGTAGAAAGCCAAAAATATATCCAATATTTTATAGTGTGTAAGTGATGTACAATGTAAATATAAATTATTTATAAATGGATTGCATTGTACTTGCAACGAGGAACACTGAGCTCCTCGTCCAGGACCACGCAAAGAAGGAAGGAGATAACTGAGTGTGAGGCGTTTTAGAAGCCAAGGGGGAGAGTTGGTGTCAGGATTTCCGCCTTGACTCCACATAAACCACCTAGGAAGCTGTGCAAAGGGAGCTCAGACCCAAAATATGTGCTTGAAAACGTTGACATACAAAATAGTAAAACATATAACAAGATGTTTTAAAGTCTGCTCTCTTACTCCAGAGCAGAGAATCAGGTCCACTGTTGTGGAATCATGCTTTAAGTCTTTCTCAAGCAACATCTGAGTTGGAGTCAGATGAAATGCCTGCACTTCCTTATCTGAAACCATAAATAACAACACACGGTGAATATTTATAAAATCACAATATTACAATATTCTTTACAAAACATTGAGTAATAATTACAGTTTTCTTTCTGTAAGTCAGCACCATGCAGCACAGTAGAGGCAGGTGGAAAGGCTGTGTGGCTCAGTCACCCGCTGTGGCCCACTCTGTGCGACCCCTGGCTGCAGCCCGCCAGGCTCCTCTGTCCACGGGCTTCTCCAGCCCAGGAAACTGGAGTGGGTTGCCTTGCCCTCCTCCAGGGGATCTCCCCAACCCAGGGACTGAACCCAGGTCTCCTGCATTGCAGGTGGATTCTTTACCAGCTGAGACACCAGGAAGTCCATAAAGGCAACAGATAAAAAGAATATCTGAGAAACTAAATCGTGGAATTTCTAGATTTTACCTTCCTAAGTCAGTCATGCTGCTCTGAGATAAACCACCCTGAAACAATAGACGTTGGAACTGACACACTTTCGCAGCTACTCTTCAAATATCAGAAATCCACCCTGGCTTGCTTGGATGTGGTATGAAGAACATCCTCCGATGGCGCCGTGCCGGGGTCCAGCCCCAGCTGATCCAGGGTATTCGAAGGGGAGACGGCGTCGGCAAGGATCAGGATACAATAGCTTCAATTATATATTAATTAGAGATATAAAGAGTAATAGAATGAGGATAGCTCAGTAGGAAAATTCAGTGGAGAAAAGAGGCTGAGTAGCTTGGTTTACGCGGGAGACCAATAAAACTTCAAGACAAGAAGCTTGCACCACTTACGTAGGCCGCAGGCGTCCTTCCGTTCTCCTGAAGGAGAGGAGACACTGAGGCCTCCCCGGTCGGATCTTAGAAGCCCAGGCAAAATTAGTAAGCATGGCGGGTTCCGCCCTCCAGATGGAGACTCAGCCAGAGTGAGAGAGAGAGAGAGAGACATGGGAGACCAGTCTTTTGAGGAACTGATCCCAATTCTTTATTTTCCAGAGTCTGTTTTTATACACTGAGATGTTATACAAAAGTCACGCAGGGTCAGCAGTCCTGACTTTTATCAAAGTCAGGTGCTTCATACAAATGTATACAGAGGTCTTAGGGGTGTTACATCATCTTCTGGCCAGGGGGCCTGCTGACAATTTATGACCCTCTCCTTGTGACAGCGGTCAGTCAACCAGGACACTTATTTCTCCAGGGGTGATTATTCTTAAAACAGACGCCACCCAAATAAAGTTACGTTCCTATAGGGTGAGGGTGTAGTGGGTTTTAGTTAAGGAAAGAATTTACTTAGCCTAAGGTCTAATGTGATTTATATCAAAGGTTAATACTTATTTCTTCTATATATTCATTAATGTGTGTAAGGGCAGGGGATGTGGAGTCTTAGCAACAAACATTGGCTCAACACACGAAAAACCCTTCACCAATACAATTTCTAATCAGCCCACTATACTTATACTAATGGTTTTCTAACTTTTCTAAGGAACCTGTTTTTAGAAGGTTTAAAGCATCTCGTGCCTCTCACGGTTGGGAGGCTGTGAGCAATCACATGTGGCCGGACAAGCCTGTCAGGCAGGCTAGAGAACCTTCAGAGGAGTTTGTAGGTTGAAACACTCCTATCACGCCCAGGAATTATTATTAACTGGAGCTCTAAGTTAACTCCTTCTCTGAAAGAGGTGGTGGGGGACAGCCCCCCGTAAAGTCAGAGGTATAGGTGGGAGCACAAAGTAGTAAAGCAGGCAGGCTCTGGTTATGGGGGTAGATGCTCGAGGATTTCCAGGGGGACTCCTGAGGCTCGATCCCGCCTTTGCATACGTCGAGCCTCCTTCCTCACGACCTTTGCCATGGGTGGAGTGCCTCCTGCCAGCTCCCCGCAGCGCCGTCTTTAATAGACTGTCTCTAGGGTCTGTGCAGAGAAGGAAATGGCAACCCACTCCAGTGTTCTTGCCTGGAGAATCCCAGGGACGGGGGAGCCTGGTGGGCTGCCATCTCTGGGGTCGCACAGAGTCGGGCACGACTGAAGCGACTTAGCAGCAGCAGGGTCTGTGCACAAGACACTCTGCTTTTCCTTCCTCCCTTCCTTCACGATCGCCTTGGCCCTGGTTTCACCTTTCCTTCTGACAAGGGCATTTGCTTGAAGATGAAATTCACTAGGGCCAAGCACCTCAGCTTTTCTCAGGGGACACATCACTTTCTGAAGGAGCAGAATTGCTTTGTCCTTCCGAGTCTGACAGTCTCTGTTGTGAAGTCCCAGGAGGTGCTGTTTCAAGGTTGAAAGCACCTCCAAGCTGGGTGGGAGTGGGAACTTTTGAGTGCTTGCCTCAACTTTCCTGAGTCCCCCAGATTGGCATTTAACTCAGGACCCTCAAATGGAAAGAGCCCTTTCTGTGGAGATGCTGCTGCTGCTGCTAAGTCACTTCAGTCGTGTCCGACTCTGTGCGACCCCAGAGACGGCAGCCCACCAGGATTCCCTGCCCCTGGGATTCTCCAGGCAAGAACACTGGAGTGGGTTGCCATTTCCTTCTCTAATGCATGAAAGTGAAAAGTGAAAGTGAAGTCACTCAGTCATGTCCAACTCTAGCAAACCCATGGACTGCAGCCTACCAGGCTCCTCCATCCATGGGATTTTCCAGGCAAAAGTACTGGAGTGGGGTGCCATTGCCTTCTCCAGGAGATGATGCTAAGAAAGAGTAAAGGTGATTTTTCAAGGGTTTCCTGATAAGGAAGAATCGGAACCAGCTTCCCCTGCATTTGTCATGTCACAGAGTAGGTGCCCAGGCCTGGCTCTAGTAGGTGCTCAAAGAGTCGCCTGGATGAGTCTACTGTGCAGAAGAGCTGGGCTTTTATTGCCACATCTGACAAGAGTCTCAGGGTCAGACCAGGACGCCCAGGCACCAGGGCTCCTAGGAGCAGGGGTGGAGATAGCCCCAGGCTCATCTGCTCTGCACCGTTTGAATCGTTTCTTCGCGACAGAGTTCCAGGGTCCAGCAGGCAGAGGGGTCTTCTCACTGTTTCTGCTCCTCCTCCTACCGCGGCTCTGTCCCGTTTCCTTCCCTACCTTCACTCCAGTTTCCTTCCCCCCCGCAGACTCAGCTTGCGTAGACTTTGCTCCCTTCATGCAGGTGCCAAAGAATTGGTGCTTTGGAACTGTGGTGTTGGAGAAGGCTCTTGAGAGTCCCTTGGACTGCAAGGAGATCCAACCAGTCCATCCTAAAGGAGATCAGTCCTGGGTGTTCATTGGAAGGACTGATGCTGAAGCTGAAACTCCAATATTTTGGCCACCTGATGCAAAGAGCTGACTGATTTGAAAAGACCCTAATGCTGGGAAAGATTAAAGGCGGGAGGAGAATGGGATGAACAGAGGATGAGATGGTTGGATGGCATCACCGACTCAATGGACATGGACTCCAGGAGTTGGTGATGGACAGGGAGGCCTGGCGTGCTGCAGTCCATGGGGTCGCAAAGAGTCGGACATGACTGAGCAACTGAACTGAACTAAACTGAAGAGAAGAGAGAAGGAGGCAAGACGGCAGAGGAGTAGGTGGATGAGGAGTCCATCTCTTTGTGGACACACCAGGAATAATCTCCAGATGCAGAAGATCTGGCGGAACACCCGCTGAGAGTGGGCAGGAGTCCCTGACCTCCAGAAAGGGGTTTATAGATCCGTGCAGAACCCTGCAGGGCCTGGGGGAACTGATGCAGGGGTCGGATCCCCATGTGGGGCTGTCGTTTAGGGCAGAGGGGAGGCAGGGGGCCGTTAAGAGTGCAGCAGCTGACCTGTGACCCTGGGTGGACCGAGATCCACATGGACAGTCCCTGCCTCAGCTCTGCGGGCCCAGGACAGGGCCTGGGAGGGGCGGTGGCAGGGAGCTGGAGTGTGGGGATGGGGGAGCAACCCCAGGGTGAGGTCTGCTGCTGACTGTGGAAGAGAAGAGGGAGACGGCCCGAGGGGACGTGAGGGGGAGGTCTCGGGGGGCAGAGCCGGGCAGGCAGGGAGGCAAGATCACAGGCTGAGTCACACGCAGAGCGTGGAGCATCACCATAGCCCCCCTCGCCCAACGCCAGTGCCGCAGCCGACCAGCAGAGACCCCAGAGAGGTGGCCCTGTAAGTGCTTGAGGCGCCAAGCACGAGGGAAGGACCCCAGCCTGGGGGTGGGTTTGAGCACTGCTGCACCAACAAACACAGGCCAGCCCCGGGGCTTCTGCACGCCCGCTGGCAGAGGCTCGAGAGAGGGCTCTAACGGAGCCGCGGCTCCTGGCCCGAGGCGGCCAGGGTTCCTGTGATGCAAGCGGCCGTGCCACCCCGGCGGTCGACCCCATGGGGCAGAGCTGCCAGGGGCTAGAGAAAGCCCTAAGAGATGGCATCCCTGTGCCGTGGCCACCAGCTCCCCTGCCTAGCTGGTGCTGCCCGGGCCTGATAATCCACACAGCTGTGCCGCATCCACCCCCGTCCTCCCCAGGGCAGAACCAAGGCCTCCAGGGCAGCTTGTCCACCGTGGAAAACAGTCCAGAGATTCCTTAAAAAAATACCGTGTGTGTGCTCAGTCACTTCAGTCGTGTCCGACTGTTTGCGACCCCATGGACTGTAGCCTGCCAGGCTCCTCTGTTCATGAGACTCTCCAGGCAGGAATACTGGAGTGGGTTGCCACGCCCTCCTCCAGGGGATCTTCCTGAACTGGGGATCAAACCTGCATCTCATATCTCCTGCACTGGCGGGTGGGTTGTTTACCTGCATCTCGTATCTCCTGCACTGGCGGGTGGGTTGTTTACCTGCATCTCATATCTCCTGCACGGGCGGGTGGGTTGTTTACCTGCATCTCATATCTCCTGCAGGGGCGGGTGGGTTGTTTACCTGCATCTCATATCTCCTGCAGGGGCGGGTGGGTTGTTTACCTGCATCTCATATCTCCTGCAGGGGCGGGTGGGTTGTTTACCTGCATCTCATATCTCCTGCACTGGCGGGTGGGTTGTTTACCTGCATCTCATATTTCCTGCACTGGTGGGTGGGTTGTTTACCTGCATCTCATATCTCCTGCAGGGGCGGGTGGGTTGTTTACCTGCATCTCATATCTCCTGCAGGGGCGGGTGGGTTGTTTACCTGCATCTCATATCTCCTGCAGGGGCGGGTGGGTTGTTTACCTGCATCTCATATCTCCTGCAGGGGCGGGTGGGCTGTTTACCTGCATCTCATATCTCCTGCACTGGCGGGTGGGCTGTTTACCTGCATCTCATATCTCCTGCACTGGCGGGTGGGTTGTTTACCTGCATCTAATATCTCCTGCACGGGCGGGTGGGCTGTTTACCTGCATCTCATATCTCCTGCAGGGGCGGGTGGGTTGTTTACCTGCATCTCATATCTCCTGCAGGGGCGGGTGGGTTGTTTACCTGCATCTCATATCTCCTGCAGGGGCGGGTGGGTTGTTTACCTGCATCTCATATCTCCTGCAGGGGCGGGTGGGCTGTTTACCTGCATCTCATATCTCCTGCACGGGCGGGTGGGTTGTTTACCTGCATCTCACATCTCCTGCAGGGGCGGGTGGGTTGTTTACCTGCATCTCACATCTCCTGCAGGGGCGGGTGGGTTGTTTACCTGCATCTCACATCTCCTGCAGGGGCGGGTGGGCTGTTTACCTGCATCTCACATCTCCTGCAGGGGCGGGTGGGTTGTTTACCTGCATCTCACATCTCCTGCAGGGGCGGGTGGGTTGTTTACCTGCATCTCACATCTCCTGCAGGGGCGGGTGGGTTGTTTACCTGCATCTCACATCTCCTGCAGGGACGGGTGGGTTGTTTACCTGCATCTCACATCTCCTGCAGGGGCGGGTGGGTTGTTTACCTGCATCTCACATCTCCTGCAGGGGGGGGTGGGCTGTTTACCTGCATCTCACATCTCCTGCAGGGGCGGGTGGGCTGTTTACCTGCATCTCACATCTCCTGCAGGGGCGGGTGGGCTGTTTACCTGCATCTCGTATCTCCTGCAGGGGCGGGTGGGCTGTTTACCTGCATCTCGTATCTCCTGCAGGGGCGGGTGGGCTGTTTACCTGCATCTCGTATCTCCTGCAGGTTCTTTACCACTAGAGCCACCGGGGAAGCCACAAACTACCACACGACCCAGCAATGCCACTGTGGGACATATACTCTGAGAAAAGCAGAATTCAGAAAGACACAGGTACCGCGATGTTCAGTGCAGCACGGTTACAATAGCAGGACAGAGAAGCAACCTAGATGTCCATCCACAGACGAATGCATAGAGAGGCTGTGGTACACGTACGCAGTGGAACATTACTCAGCCATAAAAAAGGAATGCGTTTGAGTCCGTGCTAATGAGGTGCTTGAACCTGGGGCTTATTATACATAGTAAAGTAAGCCAGAAAAAGAAACACAAATATTGCATATTAACACATATATATACAGAATCTAGAAAGATGGTTCTGATGATCCTATGTGCACGGCAGCGGTGGAGATGCACACACAGAGATCAGACTTGTGGGCACAGGAGGGGCAGGAAGGAGAAGGCGGGGTGAATGGAGACAGTGGCACGGAAGCTTACACACTAACATACGTACAACAGAGAGCCTGCGGGGCTGCCGTGTAATGCAGGGAGCTCATGGCAGCGCTCTGTGACAAGCCAGGGGCAGGAGAGGGGCGACCAGCGAGGGGACATGTACACCTACGGCCGATTCATGCCGATGTGCGGCAGAAACCAACAAACACTGTACAGCAAATGTCCTCCAATTAAAAACAATCAACTTTTTGTTTTTTAAAAAAAGAGAGAAACATCTGTGATTTTCTATTCCAGGGATTTCATGTTACCATGAGGAAATCAAGGCTCGGACAAATTACACGATTTGCCCAAAGCCACAGAGCTGGCAACATTTAGGATAGTCAGTGCTTGACTCCCGCGCACCAGACGCTCTTCAGTGGTTGACAGCCACCACGCAGCCTCACAACCACCTGTGAAGGAAGGACTTGCGCTGTGTGAACTTGACTAGGCTACAGTCAAGCATTAGACAATCAAACACTAATCTAGGTGCTGCTATGAAGACATTTGGAGATTTAATTAAATTCTGCAATCAGTTGACTTTGGTCAAGGAGACTGTCTTGGAAAAGCTGGATGGGTTTAAAAGCAAAGGCTTCTGCAGCTGCGCATGTGAAGCGTTTTGTTGAAGGTAAGATTTGAAGGAAGCTTCTGAGCCCCAGCTCAGCCCTAGGAGCCTGAGGTGGTGGTTCCTTCCCACTCTCTGCTCAACTGAAAGCAAAGGTGCCGGGCTTTCATCAGAGAGGGTCATGCTTTCCCCTGCAGTGTGGGGCTGGAGGAAGTCACGGTGGACTGGCATCTAAGTCTGCCTGTTGCATTTAAAGGGCAAAATATGACTTCTCCGCTGGGGGAAGGAGCGGGGAGGGGCAGCTGCGAAGGAAAGGTCTAACCCCACGGGGCCTGCCGCCTGACCTCCCAGGGGCCAGCTGCAATTCATGGGCAGAGGCATCCTTCAGCCCTGCCCAAGAGGGCCACCTGGAGAGGCAGGGGATGACAGAGGATGAGATGGCTGGATGGCATCACCCACTCAATGGACACGAGTGTGAGTAAACTCCGGGAGGCCTGGCGTGCTGTGGTCCGTGGGGTTGCAGACAGTCGGACACGACTGAGCGACTGAACTGACTGAACTGGACTGGAGGGGCAGAGCTCCCTCAGGATAAACAAAGTACAGGAACCACTGACGTTCAAGACACATCATGAGAGTAAGTCACCTGCCTTCCGGGGACTGTGCGGGACAGTTCCGGATGCAGGGGTCCGGGAGGGAGGGCCTCTAGCCCCTGCAGGAGTCAGCAGTAATACGCGCCGGGCCAGGTGTGAGACGGTGGCCCTCATCACAGAGCCACAGGGGAGACGTCTCCCCACCGAGAGGGGAACGCAGAGAAGAGCGCCTTCAGCCGGGAGGGGCCAGTCACGACCCGGGCTGCTCTCTGCTCGCAGCGTCCGTCGGGGGACTGCCTCGATTTTAGACCAAGGTCATAGTTTCGATTGTTCAGGGTCTGGGCTCATAGTCTCTACATAATTCCTGTGCAGAAACAGACCGTGTGGGGGATTTGTCTGACATGAGCGTGCCCAGGAAAGTCACGTGACGCCCTGCTCCAGGGAAGGAACTGGCCCTACCGAATAACCTTAAATGGAAACAAAGATAAAGTGTGTTTGTGTTTTTAATACAATGAGACAATACAATGAGACTTGTCTGAGACAAGTCTGCTCCGTGTACTCTTTGCATACGTTGGAGCATTTCCTTAAAGTTTGACAACCTCGATGCCCCAGAATAGGAGGCCTTCTTCTCCAGAGAATACAGCACTGTTTCATCTTCTTTGAGGGTTCTTTGCCGTCTTTGGTGATTCAGCTGCAAACTCAGATATCTGTTTCTTTCTTTGAAGCGACTCATTATCTTGGGAGTGACTCTGTTGATTGTCAATGCAAGCAAACAAGCCCGTCTTCTTTATCCTCCTCCTTCTGACAGAGCTTTCGTCTCCCCCAGTCCCTCAGCTGTCAGTCCTGCAGCACCGCTACACTCTCAGCCTCTTCATTCCCAGGACTATTTCTGGCCCCCGATCCTGAAGGCAGTGCTTCTCTGCTCCGCAGGAACTGGCCCCACAGTGGGTCTGAACACAGACCGAGTTCACTCTGTTCCAAGAGGAGTAAGAGCGGGAGATTTTTTGTTTGTTTTTTAATTAACACATATGTACGGGGAGATTTTTATGTAATTATACTCAGGCACTGGAGAAGGGAATGGCAGCCCACCCCAGTGTTCCTGCCTGCGGAACGGGGCCACCAAGAGTCAGAGACGATGGCGCGCCCTCACCGCTCAAGCAAGATGACTAAGGCAAGAAGGCTGCTCCCGGAGCTGAAACCCACACAGCTGTACTTGCGGGCGCACCTCCGATGTCCGGGCCTCGCCGCCCTCAAAGGCTGCTCTTCCGTCTCCTCTCTCTTCTCTCTCCCCCTCCCCCACTCCCTGTAAAGCAAGCCTCTGTTGCACTGTGGGAAGTCTTTCCTCTCCCCTCTGCAAGAAGCCTCCTGCCTGTCTCCGGTGACGACACACCCCCTCTGCCGACCACGTTTCATGGGGCACTTTCAGAGAAGGATGAGCCCCCCCTTCGCATCCATAAAAGGAGACAGTTGCAAACGTGTGAACAGAGCACAGTGGGCAGAGCAGCGGTCAGACAGGGTCCTGGATCTTCAGTGTAACCGCCTTAAACACCTGCTCTCCCTCACCTTCCGAAGGCCTGGAAGAAAGGAAGGTAAAGCAGGGCAAACCCCAAATCCGACAGAAAGCCAAATCAGTTCAGTTCAGTTGCTCAGTCGTGTCCGACTCTCTGTGACCGCATGAACCACAGCACACCAGGCCTCTGTGTCCATCACCAACTCCCGGAGTTTACCCAAACTCGTGTCCATCGAGTCGGTGATGCCATCCAAGCATCTCACCCTCTGTTGTCCCCTTCTCCTGCCTTCAGTCTTTCCCAGCATCAGGGTCTTTCCCAGTGAGTCAGCTCTTTGCATCAGGTTGCCAAAATATTGGCGCTTCAGCTTCAGTCCTTCCAATGAACACCCAGGACTGATCTCCTTTCTGTTAACTCAAGCAGCAAAAGAAAGCGAGTGTACAGGGTTATATATTTGGAAAGGCCTCTTTGCATTCAAAATTGTGCCCCCTACACATAACCAGCAAAACTGAATTTAGGTTACATGGATGAGAAGCAGCGTCTAACTGAGGGGTCACAGTGTGTGAGGAACGCGCGTTTATCAGGAGGTCACAGCTGTGTTCTCTGCTTGTTGTGAGAGGACAACACGAGGGTGCAGGTAAGAACACGATGCCCAGAGCCGCGCTCAGGCTCCCATCCCAGAGCCGCGCTCAGGCTCCCGACCCGTCAGCCTTTGGGAATTCCACCAAGTTCTCCCAAAGTGGCTCCTTTCTAAGAAAATTGCCTTGCTGTTTACACGAGCTCCTTCTCTCCCTGACGCTTCCTGTTGGCAATCACTGTCACAGAACATCACGTTTTCCTCCCCCAACTCAAGCCCAGGTCAGAAGCAGGCTGCAGACAAGTGACACAGTCAGTCAAGACAGAAATTTCTAGCTGAGTTTCCTGGCTCACAGCAACCTAAGACAATCCATGACCCTAAAAAATGACCCTGGACTCTTGACTAGAGACCTCCCTTTCCATTCATCTTGTTTTCCCAGAGTTTTCAGTCTATGCCATGAATGACCTTGAGTGGAAATCACTGCAAAGAGCCTGAAGCAAGCTGGTTTCCGCATTGCTCACAGCCAATCTGCAATCACCCTGACAGATGTCATCTATTACTGAACGAGCGTGTCTCCACAAGGACGTGGGCTCCCAGGGTGAGGGGTGAGCAGACTGGCAGTTGGGAGGGTGGAGCTGGCGCTGGGTCCCTGGTGGGCAGACTAGCTCCGCTGCCCATCGTAGGCTCTGTGGACACACGGCCTCAGGAGACTCACGAGCAGTGGGCACTCCTGTCCTGGCTCTGTAAGGCGGGGACTGCCCAGACAGAGACAGAGGAGAGAGGACCCCACACCCACTCTAGAAAAGGGGCCCCTTTACCATCTCTCAGATTCCCCCGAGGTGGGACCCAACCTGGTGACTCTCCCGCCCCGTCTGCGCCTCACCCCACCCTGAAGTCCTCAGTGTGTATTAAGGCTAGGTTACCAAGGTCTCATCTGCACACAGGAAAGCCCACGCCACGCCCATCCCCAGCACCTGCAAGGTTCTGATCTGTCTTCTGCTCCTACGGTTTTGCCTTTTTCAGAATGCCGCTTAGTATCTGAGTCCTTTCACTTGAAGGATGCTGGGAAGACTCGTCCATGCTGTCCTGCTTGTCAGCATTCCGTGTCTTCTGATTGCAGAGACGTGTTTCACTGAGTGGACGTTCCACGGTTTATGAGTTTACAGCTGACGAACAGTTTGGTTCTTCCCAGCGTGGGGCCACTGTGACTAAAGCTGCCTTGCCGGTCTTTCGGGGGACACGTGTGTTTAGCTCTTTCTCTTGGGTAATAACTCAGGAGTAGAGTTGCTGGGTCATGTGCTAAGTGTACGTTGATTTTGCAAGAACTTGCTCACTGGCTTCCGAAGTGGCTGGACCAGTTCGCGTTCCCGTCAGCAGCCCTGGTCACGTCACATAGCTGCCAGAGCGAGGTATGTTCATTTAAACAGGTCTGGACACGTAAGTGTGTGTCCTGTGGCACAGAGAAGTGGGGAGGACAGACACCAGCTCCTTAGCTTCCTCCGGCTGAGGCAGCCTCCTCGGGGGCTCTGTGCCGTGGGCTGCGTGTTTGTGTCCTCCCACAGGCTACATACTGAAATCCTAGTGCCCAGTTTGGTGGTATTAGGAGGCAGTATTGAGAGGTAGAACTCCCATGCATGGAAATCGTGCTTATAAAAAAGAGACCCCACACAGCTCTGCAGTCCCCCTGCCTCGGAGGCCCAGTGAGAAGTTGGCCGTCTGCAGCCTGCGAGCGGAACCTCACCAGACTCTCTGTGTGTTGGTGCCACGATCTCGGACCCCCGACCTCCAAAACTGCAGGAAATAAATGCTTGTGTTTATAAGCCACCCGGTTCATGCCCAACGCTTTGCAACCCCATGGACGGTAGCCCATCAGGCTCCTGTGTCCATGGGATTCTCCAGCTAAGAAGACTGGAGTGGGTTGCCTTTCTCTTCTCCAGGGGACCTTCCCAACCCAGGGACTGAACCCGGGTCTCCCGCATCGTAGGCAGATTCTTTACTGTCTGAGCCCCCAGGGAGGCCCCATAAGCTGCCCAGGGTACGGTGATTTTCTCACAGCAGCCTGAATGGACTAAGACAGGCTCTTTTCTCTCCATTTGGGGAGCTGGTTCCCATCACTCTGGGGGCCCAAGATGCAGACACACTCCGTCCACACCACTGGCATCTCCCCTGCACACCACGGCTGTCCTCTGTCAGCCTGAGCACTTCCTCTCCTTGCCGCCAGTGCCTGAACAGCAGGAAGCGGCCACAACCAGGAAAGACGGGGAGCTGATGGGCTGGCATCACGGCGCCCTCGCGGCCCTCCACCGAGGCGAACGGCTGACGGGTGTGCCACGCTGTCCCCAGGACCCCAGCAGGCCTGAGCCTTGGCCCCCACTGGTAACAGGCATGCTGCACGCCCTTCAGGCCTCTTTCTCCTCCCTTTCATGCCCCCACTTCCTGCTGCCTCCTGTCTCAGCCATCAGATAGCCTCCTTGCATTTAAGTTTGTCTCAGGGTCAGCTACAGGAGGAACCCAAATGAAGACAGCTTTTCTTTTTGCATTCTTTGGGACAGCCCTGCCCTATGTCTAGAGGGCAAGCCAAGTCCTTCTCAGAGGAAGCCCCGGCCGACACCAACGAGACAGACTCTGGCGGCCCGGCATTAGGCTCCTAAGAGTCATCCGCTCCGAGCTCTCTGGACTCTCTCATCCACCACGCTTCCAGGAGACTCCAGGTCTAGTTATTTCTAAAATTCAGTACTAAATATAATTGCACTTAAGAGCATTCGCTGGGTCTGGTATGATGTGTTCACACCAAGCCAGGTAGCTTCTGAGTCTCCAACCTGAGAGGCTATGGACAGACCACATTTAGATCAAACCATCAATGACCTTCACCACAGCGCAAACCAAAGCAACAGTTTACATATGCGGGATTCACCCAAGTACCTTCATAAACCCAGTAGCTGGGAATATTTTACCTACTGGACTGGCGGAATGCTTTAAGAAAATTAGAAGTTTTGCAATGAGAGTCAGTCTAGTATCAGACCAAACTTACTCTGAAGGATCCACTTTAGGAGCTCAGGTCACTTTCAATACAGTGAAACTGCCCTCTCTACTGGCCTATGTCATGTTTAAATCCATGAAGCAACAGGACCCAGCTCTGACATTATTTGTAGGTACAAAAACACAGTGTTCTTAAAAGAATTAGGAAAGCCTTGCTGAGCTTCAGGAGGAAAGTCTGCTCTTGGAAAATGGAAATCAATATCTGGTGAACACGCGACACTCTGAGAAGTAAGGCAGGTTCTATGCGAGTGAAAGAAGCTTGTGCACACGATCCGTGAAGCCAGCCCCTGACAGGAGAGCTGGGGCGGCCGCACCCACGGTGCGGCGAGAACCGCGCTGACATGCGGGGCAGGGCCCAGGCTGCGTGGAGGGAGGCTATTTACTGCACATGCTTACTCCTGGGGGGAGGTGAGATGCGTCCAAGGGCTTCCCAGGTGGTGCTAGCGGTAAAGAACCTGCCTGTCAATGCAGGAGATGCAAGACATGCGGGTTCCATCCCTGGGCGGGGAAGACCCCCTGGAGGAGGGCATGGTGGCCCACTCCAGTATTCCTGCCTGGAACATCCCATGGACAGAGAGGAGCCTGGCGGGCTACAGTCCATGGGGCCGCAAAGGTTTGGACACGACTGAAGCGACTTAGCATGCGCACATGCAAGGAGCATCCAAAGCTCACAAGACTTAAACAACACGCGGGAATATGAATCCCAGGACTAAGTAGAGCCCCGATTTGGATGTTTCCAGGAGATCCTGTCCCACCTGCATTTTCTGCACTTCTCTTTGAAAATTAAACTGGTAACCCTGATGTAACTAACAGCAATGCTCACCCATATCTTGCTCAGGCTCAGGCCTTTGTTGGTCAGCAGCGAGCTCTCCTGAAATCACAGACTCTGAGATTGGGTCAAACTAACTTATGTTTCTGTAAATGTCTTGCTTGGAGATGGTTTGTTTTTAAAACAATTAAAGGCGGAGTGGATGCAATAGATCTTTAGAAGAAATAAAAAGTACCCAGGATAATTAAAATCAATTGGATAATGCTAATGTGGAAATGGCTTTCAGAAACGGTTAGAGTGGTTTATCATAATATTACTCACGGAATCTCTGAGAACATTAAGAAAATGTTACACATGGGTTAGAACAGAGGGAATCTTTTCTTGCATATGACGTCAGATGATGGGCCATTTCTCCCAGATTTGTTTAATGGCTCCAGCGTTCAAGGTCCTACTTAAAGGTGATGCTTGAGCTTCTTGAATGAGATGGAGCAGTCAGAAACCTTTCCTTGCGCTTGTTTGCTGGACTTCAGCAAAAGGCCAGAACCATTTACCATATGGTCTTAACACCCCAGCAGGGCTCAGGGCCTGTGGTACTGACTGTTCCCTTCCTCTCCTGTGCCGTCAACTGGTCCTTGCGACTGGCTCCTTTCCATTAACATCTGACACTGAAACGTGTTCCATTTGTCCTCGTCTTAAAATTTAAACGCCTCCTCTTACACTTGCTTTGCACAATCGGGTTTCTTATACCTACCGGCTGTGATGCTTACCGCTCACTCATTCTGCAACCCACACGCAGCTAGACATGAGTTCTATGAACACTGCTCTTGCCAGATCAGGAACGGCCCCTTCATCATTGAGTCCAGTGGACACCTTTCAGTCCACGTTTCCCTTGACCTCTGTCAACTTCTCCTGCTGTTGTCCTCCCAGGGATTCCACCAGGATGGAGCAGAGGCTGGCACACTGAGGAGGCAGCACCCTGCGATGCCAGGTGGGATCACAGGAGGTGGGAGGGCGAGGGAAGTGGGAGCTAGGAGCGTCTCAGGGTTCAGAGTCCGGGACACGCATCGCCCCCTTCTCTAAGGGTTCAGAGTCCGGGACACGCATCGCCCCCTTCTCTAAGGGTTCAGAGTCATGGGACATGCATCGCCCCTTTCACAGTTCTGCCCACACTGATGCTAGAAATGCCCCAGCACCCTGTGCTATCTGCTGCAGGGTGGAAGAAGCGAGACTGGCTTTGCAGCACTTTTCCTCCTTAAAATTCACCCATTCGAGTAAGGATGACAGTTTCCCAGCAACATGCAAAAACCAGGGCCTCAGCCTTTTCTCTGAGTTTCTGGTTAGTTTATCAAGCGTAATCTGCTGAAGTGTGGCCAAACACTGTTGCTTTTTAACAGATGGAACCGGGCAGGTTAGCGGCCATCTGCGTTTGCCCCTCCTTCTACCTTTCGTCACATGGCCTTCCTCTACTCGCCCCACTATCGGCCTCATGAATTTCTACAAACAGTCACAACTTCATTTACAAACCACGCCATCACTCTTGGCAATGTATTGTCTGCACATGACTCTGTGGCCGTTAGTTCTATCCAGGGAGCTTTCTGCAGTACGTGGAATGACAGTCGTGAATTTGCTTTCTTTACAGTTTGCTTTTGTTGTTTAATGTCCTATGCAGCGCATGGACACACGAGGCCATAAATGTCGGCCTTCACGGCCTCCTTCGACCCCCTCCTAAGCCATCTCGCGACGGCCTAGTTTGCGCAGCGTCTCCTGTTGGGCGGCTCTCTCCGCTAGAAAGGCGCTTGTGCACATCGTGGTGCTCAAGACGTGCTTTGCTAGAGCTGCAGTCTCGCTCGGCCTCCAGCAACGCTCCTTCTTCTTTCCTGAGTCTTATCTCTGGGCTGACCTGAGAACATCTGCGGACTGGGCTAGAGCACGGCGTGTTTACAGAGCTGATTGCTCCCCTTGATGGTTGTTGCAGTGAGTGGAGACATGTCCTGCCTTCAGTGCGGGCGGGCACCTCAAAGCACCCCGTCTCTTCTCTCACAGTAAAGGAAAATGGCTTTTACTCTGATCAAAATAAAAACCCCGAAGTCTTTACAACAGTGCCGTTGCTGTGCAGACCTGCAGCTCTTCACGCTGCTCACCACCTCCCTGCTGCTCCGCAGACACTCGCAGACGCCCCCCTGCTGCTCCGCAGACACTCGCAGACACCCCTGGCGCCTCTGATCTCACCCCCCACTGCCTGTACCGGTATTCCCCCCGCGTCCCCCGGGGCCCCCCATCACCTCCGCCAATCTGCTCTGACGCCGCCTGAGCCCTCACTACTCATACACTGTGGCACAGGGTTCCTGATGCCTTGGATTCTTGCTCCAGCCTTTGGTCCATCACAAACAGCGTAATTTACTTATTTACTAAGTTCACGGCTTATTGTCCATCAACCCCCATGCCTCACCACGAGGGCAGGGGTGTTTTCCTCTTCATGTCTTCCAACTACTGAGAAAATGCCAAGCCCGTTGTTGTTCAGTTGCTCAGTCGTGTCCGACTCTGAGACCCCATGGACTGCAGCACGCCAGGCCTCCCTGTCCATCACCAACTCCCGGACTTCACTCAGGCTCATGTCCATCAAGTCAGCGATGCCATCCAGCCATCCCATCCTCTGCCGTCCCCTTCTCCTCCTGCCCCCAATCCCTCCCAGCATCAGAGTCTTTTCCAATGAGTCAACTCTTCGCATGAAGTGTCCAGAGTATTGGAGTTTCAGCTTCAACATCAGTCCTTCCAATGAACACCCAGGACTGATCTCCTTTAGGATGGACTGGTTGGATCTCCCTGCAGTCCAAGGGACTCTCAAGAGTCACCTCCAACACCACAGTTCAAAAGCATCAATTCTTTGGTGCTCAGCTTTCTTTACAGTCAAACTCTCACATCCATACATGACCACTGGAAAAACCATAGCTTGACTATATGGATGAATAAATAAATGAAAGTGAGGTGATTATAAAGAAGTAATTATCAGCAAGCTTCAGCTGGTTGTCTTTGCGTTTTCAGAGAAAATGTCTACAGCTCTATTTACTACCTTCACGCTTTTCGTATCTCAATGGGAAATTAGCCCTTAGAAAAGAGATTTAAGAGGTTCGATACCCAGAAGCAATAATGCTGATGAAGGAGCGGGTGGTGGTGGGTTTGGGAAGGAGGAGTTGGAGGGTAGGGGCCAGGAGACAGTGCAGGGCCCGCACAGGAGGTGACCCGTTCAAAACGGACCCCTGGTTTCCTGTTGGAAAGGCCCCCTCGGGGACGTTTTCTGGGGCTGCAGCATTTCCCTTGAGCTGCGGTGGGCTTCAGTCCCGCTCACGGAGTGAGCAGGAAGGCCAGGAGACCTTGTAAACGCCCTCAGTCCAGGGAAGGGGCGCCTCGCGGAAGCGAGCCTGCGCTGTGGTATCGACAAGCGCTCGTCCAGGGGCTGCCCTCGGCCCTCGGTGCTCTGGGCTGGAGCCCCAGTCTCAGCTGCCCGGGGCTGAGGGCAGCAACCGCGCTGGGCCGGGGAGTGGGCCAACCTTCCCGCCGCGGCTTGTCCGTGCCAGGCCCGCGTCGGGTCGTGGGAAACAGGAGACGCAGCAATTGCCTCCTGGAGCTTCTCCCCGAGGGAGAGGACAGGAGCGCGCGGAGCAGCGAGGTGCCCACCACACGCGATGGAGGCGATGGAGGGCTCGGGCTGAGCGCCCAGAGCCTGCCTCCAGCTGGGAGAAAGGGCTACCAGAGCAGGAGAGGAGGCAGGAGCTCAGCGGGCACCGGGGAGTCCCTTCCCGCAGAGGAGACACTGGCAAGGGAAACTAAGGCCGACTTTCCACACAGCAAAATACGAGGCATCCTTCAGGAGCAAAACAGGGAAATCAGGGCAGGGAGGAAAGTCACGTGTAAACTGGAGAAGATCCGGAGTCCAGTCTCAGGGCTGAGCTTTATTCCGGCAGCGATGACAAGTCTCAGGCTGTTTCTTAGCAGGGGTTTAAGTGGACAGAGGCCGTCCTCCCTTAGATCCTGAGAAGGAAGACGGAAGGGAACCCGCTGGGAAGGAGGCTGCACCATTCTGCACTGTTCCTGGCTCCAGCTACCAGGACAGATGTCAGAGTTCAGAAGGCAGGAGGGAACATCACAGAAGCCCAGGAGACCGCCCCCTGCCCCATGGTCACAAAGCCCAGGCCTTTCTCCCGCTCTCCCTGCGGCAGGAGGCCACAGATCACAAGGACGCAGGAAGTACCTCTAGGCCCTGGAGAAATGGCCCTCATGGATCTGAAATTTATCTTCCCTAGATTTTCTACCTCAAATTGTTTCTGCCAGCCTGCCAATTTCTTTTTCTGGCTTTACATTAAGTCAAATTGTTGATTTTTTTTTAAAATACAACCTTTAAAAGGAAACATAATAGACACACAGAGTGAAAAATAAGCAGAAGGGAGCTGTAAATCATATTTCTAAAGGCAGTAAGATGGAATAGTCACATTCATTTCAGAATCCTGGTCACAGAGGCATCATCGAGCATCTGATTAGACTGTCCTCTTTAAGAAATAAATCTAGATGACGATGGTTTTGTGGCTCTCTGTGTATGTCATCATGGGCCTGACTTCTTCAGGGGTTACAGGGCACTAGTAGAAAAACTGCTTTAAAAATAACTCGCTGTCATTTTTCAATTTCCAAATAAAACTGGTTACTGGGCTCAGAAAGCACTGCACAAGAGATAAATCATTTCTAAGGAACATTGAGCTACTATTAAATTTTTTTTTTATGTGGTAGACATTCTCACTTTAAAGATAAATATATACTTTACAAATTAAAGTATAGCAGAAGCATTTGTTCTCCGTGTTGACAAGAAAACAGGCCGAAAGGAGCATGCCGTCTGTCTCCTGCCGCGTGTTGGTATGCCCATCCCTTTGTACGCACCTCCACGCCTCGACATACATTATGTATTAATAACAGACAGTGTGACAGATGCTCCTGTTTCTGCTGCTTTTGGAAAAATTTAACAGATTGGATTTAGCTGTTCTGTGATTATACTGTCTCCTGTTGAGCAACCACCGTAGACCAAGGCTGCTCTCCGAGGAGCTGGAGCAAAGCGCCAACGGTGACTTTCTACACTGCCCGAGGGCACCTGCCGTGCAGCTGGGGTGTAATGCTGGGAAGGTTGTCTTTGTCAGTTCAGGCGCTGTAACCCGATGCCACAGGCCAGTGGCGTGTAAACAGGAGGAATGTCCTTCTCACCATTCCTGGAGGCTGGAAAGCCTGAGGTCAGGGCTCTGGCAGATTTGAGTCTGGAGGGATCCCATTTCCTGGCTCATAAGCAGCCTCCTATCGCCGTGTCCTCATGGAGTAGAAGCAGGGAAGAGAGCTCGGTGGGATTTCTTTTGTAAGGGCACCAACTCCACTTGCAAGGGCCCCACCTCCTGGCCTCCGCACCTCCCAAAGCCCCCATCTCCAAGTACCAATGCGAGGATGAGGTTTCAACATGTGAGCCTGGGGAGATACAGCCAGTTAGCCTATAGAAAAGGCATAGGAGCTTTGCTTGGCCTCCTTAACTTTTTTGTTCCCTCTTCTATGAAAACCAGTCTGGCCTTAAAGAGCATCTTTGTTTTTTAAATGTCTATAGATTTTGATTAACAAACATGTGCAGAAATACCTTCATTCTTAATTAAAAATAAAATTGTGTGTCTGCATGTTGGCATGCTCAGGCGTGCACACACACACAGACACAGACACAGACACACACACACAGAGACACACACACACAGAGACACACACACACACAGACACACACACACACAGAGAAACACACACACACACAGACACACACAGACACAGACACACACACACACACACGGATGCTGAGATTGCCTTTTCCTTAAAGATTTATACCTAAAATTCACAGAACCAACCAAGTACTTGAGGGAAAAATCCAATTTGAATGTGCAGAAATGCCTCATTCTTAATCATACCCAAACACACACGAGGTGGCTAAGATTGCATTTTCCTAAAGATATTTAGCCAAAGTTCCCGTCCCAGGGCCAGAGGTGAAATCGTTCCAGTGTGCCTTCAATCAGTCTCCACACTTGTTTCAGTAACTCCACTCAACTCCACTCACACACATCTTTGTCTTTTTACAGTACGTTTTTGGAGTGTTTTCAATTAGTTGAGAAGCAAAGCTAAAAAGCTGTATTGTTTTAATACAATTCCCAGGCAGAAGCACAGGAAATGTCTATTGCTGAAGATTTATAGACCTGGTTTGACAACTTTGCCTCTCCACAATGTGGAGAAAACATTTTACAATGTGTTACGGGATTCAGGCTCATCATGTAGCATTAAAGCATTTATTAGCTTACACCGAGGGTTCTCTGTTTATGCTCAATCATAGTTTTATTTCCTTTCAGTATAAACACCGCTGATGAGCTGTAATGCATCCTGCAGTGAAGGCTGACACTCCCGGCTTCTCTTCCACATTGTCTGACCTTTTAGGCATTTGCTGAATCCCTCTGTGCTGCAGGTCTTGAACAGCCGTTCCTGCGGCATGATGAATCCAACCAATGCTGTGTCCTGGAGGAGAGGGAGGCACCGTGTTCCAGGAGAGGAGAAGGAATGAAGGAGCACAGGCCATCGGAGGTGTGCGTGTCACTGGGAGTATCACGGAAGAAAATTGCAGCCCCCACAAGCATGGCCTCCAGGGGACCACGTTCTAAACACCCTCACCACTCCAGGCAGTGTCCGAAGAGTCTAGAAACTCTGGCACGTGACGCTAAAGACGGTGCCGGGGGGCCCTCTCTGCCCCCCGCCCACCATCACAGTGGCCAGTGGGAGAGGAGGGAGAAAACTGGTCTCGCGCTGCGGGGCCCTCTCTGCTCCCCCACCATCACAGTGGCCAGTGGGAGAGGAGGGAGAAAACTGGTCTCACGCTGCGGGGCCCTCTCTGCTCCCCCCACCATCACAGTGGCCAGTGGGAGAGGAGGGAGAAAACTGGTCTCGCGCTGCCCCTGGAACAGAGTCAGGATCAGAGTGGGAGAGGCAGGCGGGGCTGAGGCTCGCCGTCCGACGTTAGGACGCAACCTGGGCCTGGACCTGTCCTCCGGAGGGAGCTCCCTGGCACTGACATTTCCAAGGGGATCCCCAGATGCTCTTTTCTGCTGGTCAGCGGTTCATGGTGCTGACCCTACTTTGGAATCATTTAAAGACATTGTTTCAAACTAAGGATTCCTGGGCCCTAAACCAGACTTACTGATCAGAATACCCAAGGGCTAGGCCCTAAATACTTGTCCTTTCACAAACTCCCCAGGTGGGTCAGACGTGCGGCCAACATTGGGAGCTACTTGTAACGACACTAAGACGCCATTCCAAACCAAACCCCTACTCGCATATCCACAACGCTAGGGCAGCAGCGGCAAGAAGAAGCGCTTTGTCACCAGGCACCCGCTTCTCTTTCCCTGCCTGAACTCTGCTTTCCTTGGTCTTGGGCCACTCAGGATCTCTTGTAGGGGAGGCAGACTGACAGTGTGCACAAAGCCCCTTCCAAGCAAGACTTCAGCTCAGTGGCTCAGTCCGACTCTTTGCGACCCCATGAATCGCAGCACACCAGGCCTCCCTGTCCGTCACCAACTTCTGGAGTTCACTCAGACTCACGTCCATCGAGCCAGTGATGCCATCCAGCCATCTCATCCTCTGTCGTCCCCTTCTCCTCCTGCCCCCAATCTCTCCCAGCATCAGGGTAGGAGGGGCAAAATTGTGTTTAGAATCAAACCCTATACCTGCCAGAAATGCTCAGAATATTTATTTGCCAAAAAATCTTGTATTTTCCATAACATGAATAAAGGCATGAAATGAAGCAGGAAGGTATTTTTAGGGAATTGTGTGCTGTTAACCTACAGTCATCTGAAAATTTATTTTCTTAATGAAGGTAAACAGCTGGCCTCAGTTCCTCCTGAGAATAGTGTAAGACAAACAAGTTTGCCTTAGCCATGAAGGCAAGCACCTTTTCACTGAAGGTCCTCACACCTGGAATATGTTTCTGAGAGCACACGCATTCCTTGTAGGAATTTCTGGAAAACATGTGGGTTCCTATGTGCCTGAGAGGACTGCGTTTTGTCTACCAGTCAGAGGCTCTTGCAGCCCTAAACCATGTGTTAACTTTAAGCCCCCAGTGCACCTGCAGCTTTGGCTGCTTTCTCAGGTATAGCTTCAGAGTCTCTCCAGGAGAAGTGAGTCTGCATCTGATGGGGCCTGTAACCAGTGGCAGGGCCCAGGGCCTGGCTCTAATTTTCACAAGCTTTACTTGCATTGTTTCTCTTTGAAACCAGGGCACAAGAAGGTGCTGGACTTCTGTAATTGCTTTGTTTATTCATTTATTACCTTAACTTTCTTTTTCATGATGAGAGAATTAAATTTGTTTGATTGGTCAAGGATCTTATCATCGATGCCTAGAACCTTGGCTGAATGAGCAAATCAGCAAAATGATTCATTTGAAAGCTGGGAGATCAGCGGCCAACTTACGGGCGCTTCTTACTTTCCTTGCACAGACTTGGCTTGCACTAGGTCGGCCTGGCCAAACGCAAGGTCCCATGCCCTCCGGAGAGTGACCCCCTGGGACCCTGACGCTCCCAGAGCAAGGAGCGCCTTAGAGCTGGGGTCTGTGAGCCGTACTTGCTCGGGGGGAGGTCACTTGGTGGAGGTCATTAGCCAAAGGACACTGAATACCATCCTGCAGGAAGCTGGGAAGGTGGAAAGGAAACGTAAGCGGTGTGCAAAGTGAGGAAGGGCTGTTCACTATGAAAAATACCTGGGTTCTGCACGGAGTGTCCGAGAAGCTCCACGCTGTGAAATCAGGGAAGTGTTCACTGAACTAGGGCCAGTGGAAAACAATTTCCCAGGTCAACCAATAATAGATCTTTTCATCTCCACATTTTGCTTTTCTTTCATCTTTATCGGTAACATTCTCCTCTTTGGACACATCAGTGAAAAATATTTTCCTTCTCCTTCCTATAGGAGTTCTGATTGATTAAGCCTACCGTGGCCATTTCTAGGGCTGTATTTGATAGGGAAAACCCTGTCTTCATGAGAGTTAGTGCAAGGTGGTTCCTGAAAGCCAGGAGGGGGGTGGTTTGGACAGGCCATTCCTCAGGTAACGTGGCCTCCTGGGGAGCTGCCAACTGGCCTTGACCCCACCAGCTCATAGCATCTGGATCCAACAGTCAGCAATTCACACTTACGCAAGAACAATGGAGTGGATGTCTTATAATTTTTTAACCTAGAATTTCTTTTGCCACCCACCACCTAAACATGACAGACCACATCTTCTGAAGAGTTTTCAACACCCACAGCCTGGCAACTTGGAATAGGAAAAAAATCATGTACAATATACACTTTAAAAGTATTTTTAGTTTCTTCTGTGAATTGACATTTTATCTTATTCTTCTTAAAAACATTTAACTGTCAGCAATGGCTCATGTCTGCTAAACTCTGCAACTTCTCTAAACAACCTGATTAATTCTTCAAGACAATGGACAGCTTTATCGTAACTTGTTTGCCCAAGTTATAGCAGGCACAGAGCCATTTGGTGTGATTGTGAAACAGTGGAGATTTACCAAGGGGAGTGACAGGATCTGCACTCCCAAAACCAAGAAGGCCCAAGTCCTGCTCTAGAATAGGATACATTCAGATCTATCTGGCATGGTATCAGTGTCCTTGGGGAAGAAATGGCAGATACAGAGTGGATACTTTGAGCGTTTTTTGTTTTTTTTTTTAATGGACTGCTCCCAACAGTGTGGGCAGGGTGATGGGAGCCAGTAGAGACATTTGCAGGACCAGCAAGAGCAGGGAGGCACTCCTAGGCCTTAGATGGATGCAGCAGTCACAGGGCCCCAGAAGGAGCAGCTGTACAGGAAGAACTTCCTAGTCCAGACCTCACTGCCTTTCCTCCAGTGGCTCCCGTCTGCTAAACTCATCAGAAGCCAGATGACAAGGGACCCGGTTGGTTTAGCCTCCTAGATCTCAAGCTGGAGAAAGATGGACAAGAGATTCCAGGGCAAATGAAAGAAATGCAGGAAATGGGGATCAGAGAGGCAGAGGTGACCAACCAAAGGCTCTGGTTTCTCTCTGTTCACTCTCTCGTTCATCAGGCATGCATTGTTAAGCACCTTCTATCGATTCCCGAGCACCCGGCAACAATGGTGAAGAGTGATAAATACTTCCTTCTCTCAGGGAGCTCAGCTCCAAGCAGTAACATTGAAAAGAGTTAGAGGAGGGATGGTCAGCAGGGGCCCTGAGGGAAGGGTGTGGGTGGGAGGATAAGAAGGCTTTAATAGGCCTTCTCCAGTAGTCAGATGTGAGAATTGGACCAAAAAGAAGGCTGAGTGCTGAAGAACTGATGCTCTGGAATTGTGGTGTTGGAGAAAACTCTTGAGAGTCCCTTGGACTGCAAGGAGATCCAACCAGTCCATTCTAAAGGAGATCGGTCCTGGGTGTTCATTGGAAGGACTGATCCTGAAGCTAAAACTCCAATACTTTGGCCACCTGATGTGAAGAGCTGACTCCCTGGAAAAGACCCTGATGCTGGGAAAGACTGAAGGCGGGAGGAGAAGGAGATGACAGGATGAGACGGTTGGATGGCATCACCGACTCAACGGACATGGGTTTGAGCAAGCCCTGGGATATAGTGAGGGACACAGGAACCTGGTGGGCTGCAGTCCATGGGGCCGCAAAGAGTAGGACACGACTAAGTGACTGAACAACACCAGGACTTGGGCTGGGCAAGGGAGGGGGTAGTCCTGAAGCCCTCAGTCTCCACTTCAGCACCTTGGGAGTAGCATCTCAGTGAGTCCCGGGACTATGTAAAACTAAATCCATATACTGCTCATTGGATACTTGTACTGGGTCAGGCATTTTACATATAATATCTCACTGAAGGCTTATGATGGCATTGTTGAGATGGATGTTATTTTCCACACTTTATGGATGATGATAAATGAAACTCCAAGAGGTAGCGTGTCCTAAGATAACACATCTGATGCCAGAGAAGCTGGGATTCAAAGCCAAGTGTTTCTGACATCAGACTCTAAGCTGCTAACCCTAAATACTCATGACAGAAAAGGATTTGGCAATGGTGTCTGACCTGGGTTTAAACATTTCTCTTGCTAACACCCCCGGGTGTTCTCAGATGACTAGCAGCTAGAACCGCTCCCGTTTTCAGAAGCTGCTTGACTTGGAGAACAGTATGAGCTGCCTGTGTCTCTTGCACTCACACGCGGAGGCACTGTCTGTGCGGCGCCTGGTGAAAGCCCTCTGGCGCCGCGTCTCTGTGCTTGGAGCTCACGCCACGTGCTGTGCAGGTGCTGGTTCGGCCTCTCCCGTGGCTGCCTGGGCCCCTGACCAGCCGCCCTTTCCTCGCCCTGCTCCAGCCACGGTGGCGTTCCTTCTGGTCTTTGAGTCATTTATGCAATCCCTGCCATGGCTGCTGTTCTAAACGTTCCGTCTGTCTAGAATCCTTGCCCCACAAGTCCTCACAAACAAGTTTCTCTACTTACTCAGATTCAACAGAAATGTCCAAAAGTCCTTTCTGACCATGTCCTGTAACGGCCCCCAATCAATCTCTGAAACAACACCCTTCTCCTAGAGTAATGGAAATAAAAGCAAAAATAAACAAATGAGACCCAATAAACTCAAAAGCTTTTGCACAGGAAAGGAAACCATAAACAGAATGAAAAGACAACCCACAGAATGGGAGGAAATATTTGAAAATAATGCCAGCAACAAAGGATTACTCTCCAAAGTAACAAACAACTCATGTGACTCAGTATCGAATAAACAATTGAAAAATGGGCAGAAGACTTAAATAGACATTTCTCCAAAGAACAGACATATGGCCAGGGGGCACATGAAAAGATGCTCAGCATCGCTAATTATTTAGAGAAATGAAAAGAAAGTGAAATGAAATCAAACCATACCAGTCGGAATGGCCATCATCAAAAAGTTTACAAACAACAAATGCTGGAGATGGTGTGGAGAAGAGGGAGCCAGGTGACCCTCTTACGCTGTTTGTAGGAACGTAAACTGGAACAGCCGCTGTGGAGTGCAGTGCAGAAGCTCTTTAAACACTAAAGGCAGAGCTGCGGGGTGATGCGGCAACACCCCTCCCGGGCACACATCTGGAGGAAACCAAGGCTAAAAGGTACCGGCAGCCCAGTGTTCCCTGCAGCGCTGGTTACGACAGCTAAGGCACGGGCGCGTCCTAACGTCCACGGACAGAAGAGCAGGTACAGGACGTGGTGCGGACACACAGCGGAATACTACTCAGCCATTAAAAAGGATGCAACGGTGCCATTCGCAGAAACACGGATGGATCTAGAGATTATCACAACAAGTGAAGTCAGTCAGATAGAGACAAATATTTGACATCATTTATTTGCAGACTCTTTAAAAAATACAAATGAACTTATTTACAAAGCAGAAACAGACTCACAGACTTAGAAAACAAGCATATGTTTACCAAATGGGAAAGGTAAGGAGGGGGGCATAAGTTAGGAGTTTGAGATTAACATACATACACAACTACATTTAAAATAGATAACAAGGACCTACTCTATAGCACGGGGCACTTACTCAGTACTCTGTAATAACCTAAATATCTGTATCTGAAAAAGAATCTGTAAAAGAACAGACATATGTATAACTAAATCAGTTTATTGTACATCTGAAACCAACACAACATTGTTAATCAACTACGCTCCAATGTAAAATGCACGCATGCTCAGTTGCTCAGTCGTGTCTGACTCTTTGTGACTCCGTGGACTGTGGCCCAGCAGGCTCCTCTATCCATAGGATTCTCCAGGCAGGAATACTGCAGTGGGTGGCCATGCCCAACTCCAGGGAATTTTCCTGACCCAGGGATCGAACCCATGTCTCCTGCACTGTAGGCAGATTCTTTACTGCTGAGCCACCAGGGATATAAATTTTAAAAAGAAACCTCTGCAATATTTTTAAAAATTTTTTAAAATAAATAAAACTTAACCTTACCTTACATAACACTCATCAGTACACATCGTTTCCTGTCTATTTACTCTCCACCCTCATGAGGGCTACAAACTTTCGGCATCTTATGCAATGCTATTAATAAACCACCCGCACCATGGATAGCCCTGGGCACCTTAAATGTTTGCCAAATAAATCATTGAATGAATTCATGGTGATGAACCGTGACTGAGAAAGAAAAATAATCAGCATGGTGCATTTCTTTATCCTTTAACAGTCACCTATCTTTCAGGTATTATTTCTCCTTAAATTTCAAGATGAGAAGAGTAGGCTTTAGGGATGCCCAAGACTTGCCAGCCACAGAGCAGGACCACACAGAGCCCTTCTGACTCCAAGCCCACTGAGCTTTCAAACCACCACCGCTGCTTGTCTGAGTTAGGCTCCAGGTGTGAGGCCCCAGAGGGCAGTGAAAACTGGTTTTTCTCCACGTTCTTATAGAACTCAGTGTGAAGTGAAGGGGCTGGTGAAGACAAGCTGCGGAGGTGCGGAGGTGCGGTCCACCCTCGGCAGAGCTGCAGGAGAGGTGCGCCGGCAGTGGCTGCTGGGGGGTGTCCGCTCAGCTCTGGGGGAGCCCGGGAACCGAGAGGAAGAAGGGAGAGCTAGATGCAGGGGGTGATAAGCAGACTTCTGGGCCTTAGACAGATCATGGTAGACAGAGATGAGTATCATTTCCCTTTTACTTATGGAGAAACTGGGGCTTAAAGAGGTCAGAGATCACACCGTCAGCCAGCAAAAGGGCAGGACTCACAACAAGATTCCATTTTACTTCCCTCTTGGACATTTTTGTCTGCCTGTCTCTCGCCTTCTCTCTCAGTTCAGTTTAGTCACTCAGTCGTGCTTGACTCTTTGCGACCCCATGGACTGCAGCATGCCAGGCCTCCCTGTCCATCACCAACTCCTGGAGTTCACTCAAACTCATGTCCATTGCGTTGGTGATGCCATCCAGCCATCTCATCCTCTGTCATCCCCTTTTCCTTCCGCCTTCAATCTTTCCCAGCATCAGGGTCTTTTCCAGTGAGTCAGTTCTTTGCATCAGGTGGCCAAAGTATTGGAGTTTCAGCTTCAGCATCAGTCCTTCCAATGAATATTCAGGACTGATTTCCTTATTGACTGGTTGGATCTCCTTGCAGTCCAAGGGACTCTCAAGAGTCTTCTCCAACACTACAGTTCAAAAGCATCAATTCTTTGGCGCTCAGCTTTCTTTACAGTCCAACTCTCACATCCATGCATGACTACTGGAAAAACCATAGCTTTCGCTAGACAGACCTTTGCTGGCAAAGTAATGTCTCTGCTTTTTAATATGCTGTCTAGGTTGGTCATAACTTTTCTTCCAAGGAGTAAGCGTCTTTTAATATCATGGCTGCAGTCACCATCTGCAGTGATTTTAGAGCCCCCCAAAAGTAAAGTCTGTCACTATTTCTACTGTTTCTCCATCTATTTGCCATGAAGTGATGGGACCAGATACCATGACCTTAGTTTTCTGAATGTTGAGTTTGAAGCCAACTTTTTCACTCTCCTTTTTCACTTTCATCAAGAAGCTCTTTAGTTCTTCACTTTCTGCCATAAGGGTGGTGTCATCTGCATATCTGAGGTTATTGATATTTCTCCTGGCAATCTTGATTCCAGCTTGTGCTTCATCCAGTCTGGCATTTAGCATGATGTACTCTGCATATAAGTTAAATAAGCAAGGTGACAATATACAGCCTTGATGTACTTCTTTTCCTATCTGGAACCAGTCTGTTGTTCCATGTCCAGTTCTAACTGCATAGGCAGGTCAGGTGGTCTGGTATTCCCATCTCTAAGAATTTTCCACAGTTTGCTGTGATCCACACAGTCAAAGGCTTTGGCATAGTCAATAAAGCAGAAGTAGATGTTTTTCTGAAACTCTCTTGCTTTATCGATGATCCAACGGATGCTGGCAATTTGATCTTTGGTTCCTCTGCCTTTTCTACATCTAAATCTCTCTCTCACGTGAGCACACCCACACCCAGAGCTCAGTGTCCCATGCTTAAATGAGATGTGTCTGTTTTCACACTTGGAATGTCCTGCAGCTTTTGTCTCTTAGAAAGACCTCCACCAATAAGGAAGGAAGAGAGCTGAGTGGGGGCCCGGGACCCTGTGCAGACTCTGACAGCAAAGCCTGCCTTCTGGAGAAGCGGTCCCTGGGCACAGTGTGCACTGATGAGCCAAGACCCGGCTCCCAGTGGAGGGGCTGCGTGTGCACCAGGAGCTCTGTTAGAACAAGAGACAGGGGCCCTGGTTCCTGAGCAACAGTAGCAAACAGGCCACCAGCAGGCACGGGACCACACGTCCTTGTGGACTGGGGTAACCCCTGTGCACAGCTGCTGTCCTGGTGTCTACATTAAAAGCACCCCTCTCATTAATGCCCCAGTTTGGATAAATCACGGGCTTTCCTGGAGGCTTAGATGGTAAAAATCCCCCTGCAATGCAGGAGACCCAGGTTTAATCCTTGGGTCCGGAAGATCCTCTACCGGGAATCACTACCCTCTCCACTATTCTTGCCTGGAGAATCCCATGGACAGAGGAGCCTGGTGGGCTACAGTCCATGGGGTCACAAAAAGTTGGACATGACAGAGCATTAAGATTTCAGATAAATTATATAGTCACCGTACCAGTAGCCCTACTTTACCATGGGTACTCAGCTTTAGTGTCGGGGGAGAAACCACGAACAGCTAACACACAGGAGAGATACTTAATATGAGCCCTACAGTTAATGGCCATGGTTACGTCCCAATAAGAAATGGATCAACTGTTCACATTAACAGTGATTCCATGCTACTGGATAAATCCAAACAATCTACTTATAAAGGTTAATTTTATAGTTCCTTCTTAGATTAATTACTGAACAGAGTAAAAATGTCTTGGAGGATATTTTATGCTGTAGAATCGTTCATGATTGAAAGGTCTAGGAGCAGAAACATGCATAGTTACAAATTACTGAAACCACACAGGACTTTATGAAACTCTGTCTAGGAGAGGCATTCAATAAATAATCCAGGATTCATCTATTTCATGTCCATGCCCTTTGGTTTCAGTGACATTCCCATTTTTCAAAACAATATTGAGTTACATGGCACATGGAGTTGCAGAAAAGTTCTTCCCAGTTAATCAAAATTTACTCAGTTTGTAGCACAATTTTATTCCCCAGAGGCCATCATTGACACTCCATATCTATGAACCTGAACAAAAAATCCTAGCAGGAGAGTTGCAGAATGACAGTTCTCAAGGAACTCTGTGACTTGGAATCAGACAGATGTAAAGATCAAGACATAAAAGCAGCTTCTGCTTCGTGAGGTTAGAATGAAATGCAGGATATGTTCATAATCTAAGGATAACAAATAAGAGAAAGAAAACAGCAATTTAAAATGAACTCACATAAAACAGGGACCAACATTTCACAATAAATGACGCAAACAAAGCAAGTTCCCACAGGATTCAGGGAAATTAAGAACCGTGCAGATTTGGGTATAACTTCCCAACAAAACTGTACTTTAGCATACGTATTTCATTTGATTCTTGATTTTTCACAGTATCAGTGCATTGAGGATCATTTAACAAAAATGTGTTAAATGGCCTCTCTGAGGGTTCCTTACACTCATTCACATCCAAATGTTTACCTGGGGGCTTATTAGCCAGTCAGCCTTCTTGGGCTTCCTTGCCTCTCAGCTGTCAATCAGTCTGACTCCAACAGACGTCATTTATCAAGTCTTGTTAGCACACGTGACTGAGCAATTCTCACTTCTATCAACCTCCTGAAATCCTGCATCTTTCACAAGATGTACATTTTCACTTTGCAACCTATGTGGACTGTATTAACAGCACATTGTTGGATGTCCTGTATCCTGGAGTTGGAAAAACAGACATTTATATGATTGGTGGGAACCAACATTAAATGTAGCAGAGTGTTTGAATGGGGATTTTCTGGTCAGGTTCAGAGATATGGAGAGTCAGTGATGACCTCTGGGGAGTAAAACTGTTGTGCTACCAGTTGAGTAAATTTTGATTAACTGGGAAGAACTTCTCTGAAACTCCATGTTGAGCGGAGAGTGACTTTATGGCTATCAGGCCCATTAGGCAATAGTTCTCTTTTAAGCCCCCACACCCACTGGGCATCATCAGGGCCTTAGATAACGAGCTTGGGCATGGCCGGACTCCCTAGAATTTCAGGCTCAGGTCCTGAGTCCATCAGCTTGTGCTATGGTCTTGGGCAAGTCATTTTATTTCAATGACCCTCCAAGCTCAAGAAACCCAGCTCCACTTTTGGGGATCCCAGGAGTCCTGCACACATGTTCTAATGTGCATGTTCTCAGGGGGTCTGCTCAGATGTTTCCCCCAAAACAGTCAAACCATCAGTTGTGAGGTTTCTTGCATGATCTCCAAAGCTGCTTCCAGCACTCACAACCTCTGATTTCTGACTTTCTCTGGGCCAAACTATCTGTAAGGAATACAACTAAGCCAGAAGGTGGAGGTATCAAGGGGACCTGTTATCTGTAATTAGTACTGAAATGTGGGTAGCTAATCCATCTCTTCCAACCAATCTACCTCCCAGCAATGTCTGGAAAGTTGTTTTGAGAAGCTAAATATTTTCAAGTTTGCTGTTTCAGGAGAGGCAGAATGCTGTATAGATTTAATGATGCTTGTACAAGTCATCAGAGAAATGCTGGGCACTCAGCTGAGTCTATTTCTAAGGATTTGAAACATCATTAATAACTGTCTTCGTGTATTACTAATTATGACTAAAATCACTGCAAATACCAGAACCAGAAAGATAGAAAATGACACATAACATCTGATGTGGACAGAGCAAGTAAGTTTTCTGAACTGGCCTTTAATACAGTTATTCCAAGCCTTGACATCATCACAGCTAAACCTTTGTTACTTACTAAGTGCTAATTTTATTTTTAAAACTCTATAAAGATGATCTCAACATGATATTCCTGTAACAGCAAATACAAGGGGAAACCAGGAAACTGCTTTGACGACATCAGTTTCACTTTTAAAGCTCTTTACAGTCTCCTTTGCTGGACTCAAAGAATCTGTGTCTCACTTATTTATCTATTCATCAGAAATAAAAGGGACTCAGGATGGGGAAATTTGGTATGACACTCCTGAAACATTGTAAGCTTGAACTCATAAAATCTTACATGATAATACTCAACGGTGGATGGGGTAAGGCCCAGGATTGTAGGAAAACAGCTTATATATTTTTATTTAGTATCCATAAGCAAATAGAGTCTATCTCACTGTAAGAGATGGCAATGGCAACCCACTCCAGTACTCTTGCCTGGAAAATCCCACGGATGGAGGAGCCTGGTAGGCTATAGTCCAAGGAGTGGCAAAGAGTCAGACACAACTGAGCAACTTCACTTTCACTTTTTACTTTCCTGCATTGGAGAAGGAAATGGCAACCCACTCCAGTGTTCTTGCCTGGAGAATCCCAGGGATGGCAGAGCCTGGTTGGCTGCCGTCTATGGGATTGCACAGAGTTGGACACGACTGAAGCGACTTAGCAGCAGCAGCATTGTAAGAAAAATTTATGAGACACCTGAAAGAGGTTATAGGGACTGAGTCAGTTATAATGAGAGGCCAGGACACAGAAACTGTGAAATCGATTACCATCTACTTTCTCAGCCATAGAAAAATTCCCATTTTTAAAGGGCTCTGGGAAAACAAATATGTTGGTGTTCAAACCAAACCATGCTTCCTAACAGATATGAAAATACATATGAACAAAACGATTGAATGTGTACGGGGGAACAAAGCATTGCTAACTAATTCAAGTGTATGCCAGGATTTATACTCAAACTGAATAGAAATATCGGGAAACTGACAATAGGAAGGAATTATTTTTCCACCGCCAAACTGCCAAGAGCTTATTCAGATCACCGATTTTCAAACATTGCACGATGGTGAAAGTAAATCAAGAGTTTCAGAGGAGATGTGTAGGTTCTATGGCCACATGCGCATGTGGCGTGCTAAGGGGACCTTTCAGACATCCGTCTCCCTGTTACCTCCCCTTCTTCCTTGCGCTCGCCTCTCCCCACTCCAGTCTGCGCAGCTCCGCCAGGGCGCTCAGACCCCGGATCAGGCCTGGCCAGTTCCAGCACCACGTCCTTCAGGCCACAGTGATGGGAAGAGTAACAGGAATGACCAAGCTGGCTGCAGTAATATCGAACCTCGGGGCTGTGGGGAGGCTACTGAAGAGACCTCTCCTGATTCTGACAAAATACAGGAGGTGGCTGCGGTAGCAACTGTGTCAGGCACCGCCTGGAGGAGCCAGAGGGTGACACGCCCCATCCCCCCGCAGACCACAGTCTGAACCGCACGCGGCATCCAGCGATCCTGGCTCCGAGACCCTGTCTAGCCTGGATCCGTTTCTCCAGACCTCACTCTGAACCGCACACAGAATTCCGTGATCCTGTCTCTGAGACCCTGTCTAGTCTGGACCCGTTCCCCTGTCTTTCTTTGACTTTCCTGACCTTGAATCTTTGCAAGGTGACAGGTCAGCTGTCTTTGGAGGGTTCTCAACTTGGGTTTTCCTGATGTTGCCTTGTAGTTGGGTTCGCGTTGTGCGTTTTCAGTCGGGCTTATCACAGCAGTTCTTCTGAAGGCCTCTTATCAGGTGGCACAGATCGCAACTGGTCTCCTGATGGATGGTGTCTGTTCATTTTGGCCCGTGGATGAGGTGGTATCTGCCAGATGTTTCCACTGCAAAGTCACTGTTCTCCCTTCTGCAGTAAGCGTTTTATGGATAAGTACTCTGAAATTGTGTAATTATACTATTTTTAATCAAACTCTCACTTCTTTGTTTCCTGATTGATAGTTTCCAGTTTCCTTTAATGCGTTACAGTCTTTCACCAGCGTTACTTATTCTGATGCACAAATCATCCTCCATCTGCCAGTGGGAGCCACTTTTTGCATCTTTGTGACCATCAATCTCTGATCACTATCACTTCCTTTTCCGACTCAAGGTGTTTCAGGCTCATCTTGTCCTTTCCCTATCCCAGCGCTGAAATAAGCCATTTCTCCAGTAAGCCCTGGTCTCTTTTAGTGGCAGGTGGCTTTTCGAGACCAAGATCTGGGTATCAGGATCATCATTGCTTCTGGCATCTCATTGGACAAAGGCAGGCGATGTATGTGTGTATGCACGCACACATGAATGTACTGCCATCTGTATTTCTGCATCTGTGTATACGGAAAACCATGATTCCCACTGACATACCCAAACCCAATCAGCACCAGAGAGCTGATTCTACCTTTCTTCCTCTCCCCTCTTGCAACTCCCTCCCAAGGGGAAGAAAGTCTGGATATCATTGGTATATGCAGCTATCAGCCTCCCTGGATGCAAGAAACCACTGGTTTCTGCAGCACCAGGGACACCCTGCCCTCTCTTTGGGGGCTCTGCTCCGACACAGGGCTGCCCCAGCGCGGACACCCTCGTAACCCAGCTTGGCCCGGCGCTCCCGGGCAGACACCCCTCAACCTGGGCTTGGACGGCCCTCCTCTGCAGGGCCCCCTCTGCTCCTGCGGCCCCGCCCTGGGGTTTGGCGCACCTGGCTCAGCGCCGAGATGCCCCCCGCCAACTCCTGCAGCCCCCCGCCCTGGTTTGGTGTTGGGGGCCAGAGGCACTCTGCCTGTGGCAAAGGTCATGAGGAAGGAGGCTCGATATATGCAAAGGCGGGATCGAACCTCAGGAGTCCCCCTGGAAATCCTTGAGCATCTACCCCCATAACCAGAGCCTGCCTACTTTACTACTTTGTGCTCCCACCTACACCTCTGACTTTACGGGGGGCTGTCCCCCACCACCTCTTTCAGAGAAGGAGTTAACCTAGAGCTCCAGTTAATAAAAACTCCTGGGCATGACAAGAGTGTTTTAACCTACAAACTCCTCTGAAGGTTCTCTAGCCTGCCTGACAGGCTTGTCCGGCCACATGTGATTGCTCACAGCCTCCCAACCGTGAGAGGCACTAGATGCTTTAAACCTTCTAAAAACAGGTTCCTTAGAAGTTAGAAAACCATTAGTATAAGTATAGTGGGCTGATTAGAAATTGTATTGATGAAGGGTGTTTCGTGTGTTGAGCCAATGTTTGTTGCTAAGTCTCCACATCCCCTGCCCTTACACACATTAATGAATATATAGAAGAAATAAGTATTAACCTTTGATATAAATCACATTAGACCTTAGGCTAAGTAAATTCTTTCCTTAACTAAAACCCACTACACCCTCACCCTATAGGAACGTAACTTTATTTGGGTGGCGTCTGTTTTAAGAATAATCACCCCTGGAGAAATAAGTGTCCTGGTTGACTGACCACTGTCACAAGGAGAGGGTCATAAATTGTCAGCAGGCCCCCTGGCCAGAAGATGATGTAACACCCCTAAGACCTCTGTATACATTTGTATGAAGCACCTGACTTTGATAAAAGTCAGGACTGCTGACCCTGCGTGACTTTTGCATAACATCTCAGTGTATAAAAACAGACTCTGGAAAATAAAGAATTGGGATCAGTTCCTCGAAACACTGGTCTCCCATGTCTCTCTCTCTCTCAAACTCTGGCTGAGTCTCCATCTGGAGCGCGGAGCCCGCCATGCTTACTAATTATGCCTGAGCTTCTAAGATCCGACCGGGGAGGCCTCAGTGTCTCCTCTCCTTCAGGAGAACGGAAGGACACCTGCGGCCTACGTAAGTGGTGCAAGCTTCTTGTCTTGAAGTTTTATTGGTCTCCCACGTAAACCAAGCTACTCAGCCTCTTTTCTCCACTGAATTTTCCTACTGAGCTATCCTTATTCTATTACTCTTTACATCTTTAATTAATATCTAATTGAAGCTATTGTATCCTGATCCTCGCCTACGCTGTCCCCACTTCGAACTCCCTGGATCAGCCGAGGCTGGACCCCAGCAGTGTGGCACACCTGCCTGAGCTGGAAATGCCCCCCCTACTCCTGGGGGCCTCCACCCTGGGGTTTGGTGCACCGGGCTCAGCACTGAGATGCACCCCCCCACTCCTGGGGGCCCCCGCCCTGGTCTGGCACAACACGCTTAGCCGGAGATGCCCCCCACTCCTCGGACGCCACACCCACGTGGGCCTCAGGGGCCCCCACCCCGGCTCCCGGGCCTTCCTCATTCTGCACAAACTGCAGTGCAGGGAGGAAAAAGGAAGGCGGGAGCTTTTGATTTTTTAAAGGAAACTTTTTGTGCTTTAAACAATCGCTTTCATACTGAAAAGTGAACCATTCTTTTTGATTGGAAAGAAAGAAAGAGAAGGAAGTTTTGAGGGTTTCCAGTAGTGGTCTGGTCCTCTCTTAAGCTTCTCACTGAAGGTAATGGATGAAGGGATGACGCATGGCTTTAAAGAAGCAATACATACATAGAGACACAAGAGACATGACGGGTTCAGTCCCTGGGTCGGGAAGATCCCCTGGAGAAGGAAATGGCAACCCACTCCAGTATTCTTGCCTGGGAAATCCCATAGACAGAGGAGCCTGGTGGGCTACAGTCCAATAGGCAGTGAAGACTCAGACATGGCTGAGCATGCATTCTTAAAGAATCAGATCCCAGCATAAAGTGTTTTTCCCCTTAACGGGCAAGGGAGACAACAGGCCTAGGCAACGACCAGCACTGGCCCAGCCTTGGGGGAGCCTCAGCCTGGTTCTTCAATTAACTGTACCTCACAGACGAGCCTGCAGAGGGCCTCCCGGGCCAGGGCTCTGGCTTTCTTGGCTGCCCTGGCAACTGGACCCTCAAACATATTTTTCCTTTGCTACAGGAGAGATCATGGTCTGGGAGGCTTCATAATTTATCTTCAAAGCTCTGAAAATAAATTTGGGCCTTGTATTCAGCGTGCTACTTAATGGAACCCCTACTATTTAGGCTGCTGCTGCGTCGCTTCAGTCGTGTCCGACTCTGTGCAACCCCATAGACGGCAGCCCACCAGGCTCCCCCGTCCCTGGGATTCTCCAGGCAAGAACACTGGAGTGGGTTGCCATTTCCTTCTCCAATGCATGAAAGTGAAAAGTGAAAGTGAAGTCGCTCAGTCGTGTCCGACTCTTTGCGACCCCATGGACTGCAGCCCAGCAGGCTCCTCCGTCCATGGGATTTTCCAGGCAAGAGTACTGGAGTGGGGTGCCATTGCCTTCTCTGGCTGTTTAGGAGAGTGGGTTATTAGTGATTTGATTAATATTCATGAATTCTGTGAAAATCCAGGTGATCATTTTATCCTGGACAGGAATTACAGATGATTATAAAGGAAAGCATGAGTGTTTTGAATAGCTCACACACACAGGCAGTGAGGGACGCTTGCATCCACGCACTGGGGGCTGTGGTTTAGCAGGACTAGGGGCCTGCTGCCACCACGCGCTCGGCTGGACCCCAGGCTGCTCCACAAGTGGACATCATGGAGCCCACCCAAGAAACAGTGGTGAGGAGGGGTTCACGCGAGAGCCCCGAATCCCCAGGAAAGGCCTCGCTGGTCTTAGAAAACATGCTTTCTCATGTTTTACGTTCCCGGAAAAGACTGGGGCAATTCTTGCCCCTGTGGAAGACACCTTCCCATTCTGAGCTGGAACACTGGCGTGACGGGGCAGCACCTGCGGCTCTCAGCTCCTGCCCTGAGGGAAAGTCGCTCTTTGGGTGAGTCTCTGCAGGGCGAGAGCGTGCCCCTCGCCAGAGGAGCTCCTCCGGGGGCTCCCTGCGGGATGGGGGGGCAGCAGAGAACGACTGCATCCTTGGTCTGAGGCCTGGAAGCCGTGGGCTCACGACTGCGTACTTCTGGGCACGGTAGCGAAATAAGGAACACTGAGACCGCTTGGCCAGCCCTAGGGCTCCGGAGTCTCACGCTTGGCATTTTCTCGAGATCAGGAATCAAAGTAAGCTGCATCCTCAGCGGGCAGTCCTAACTTCAGAAGGCAGGCCTCGAAGCGGGGGAGAGCACACAGCAGTCCCGTGACAGGACGGCGTGTGCAGAAGGCAACGTTCCAGGGAAAAGTATCAAAGTATAGATGAAAATTTCCAAAGAAAGGTCTGGGGATGACAACACTCTGTTCACTGAGTCTTTACACACACACACACTTGCACGGCATAATTCCAGGGGATTCATTTTGCTTTAAGAGATAATACAGATCACAGAAGTCCCTGTGTGCTTTTCCTTGAGGGTTTTTGCCTAAAAAATCATTTTGCTCTAAACTTCAGTGAGTATGAGGACCACCCAGGAATTTGCTTACAATGCAAATTCCATAGCTCCGTCCCCAAAGGCTGTTGTAAATGATACAAAAAGCATACTTTAAGAAACAACAAATTAGAGACAAAAGAGCTAGGGTGTCACAGGAGACAAGGCTGCTTGCTGTGACTCAGGCATGACTCAGCCGTGACTCAGCCATGACTCAGGCTGCAGATTGCTGGGAGAAAAGGCAATGGCTGAGCCTCCCTTGGAAAGAAAGCACTTATTAAATTATATTAAAGCAACATTGCTGCAGTACATTTGGTTTTTCAAAAGGCAATAAGAAATATAATAATCCAATTACTCTAACATATTATTTATTATCACTTTATTCCCATTCTCTTTTCCGATCCAAATTTTCCTCAGGTATTACCATAAAATGCACTATAAAATAGTGTTGCCTCCTCTCCTCTCTATTTTATTTCACAGAAGTCTTATTCCATGTCTCCAGCTGGCCTCCCTAACATAAGGGCAAAGTGCTCCATCTTGGTTTATTAATCAGTTTAATGATGATTTACTTTATCATGTCCTTCTTATATTCAGCGAACATGTAGTTTGCTTCCAATTTTGCTATGTTGAATACCTTTATTCCTATAACCCTTGACATTTTGAATTAATGCCCTTCTTTCTGGGCGTCTTGATTTTTAACCTGTGAATACACCTCTCCCGTCATCTTCCCCTCAGGTCAGGGCCCAGGCACAGGTTCAGCCTGTGGGCCTTCAGAGCATAGCAGCTGAGGGCTAGGAAGCCAAGAACTTTCAAAATCTACTAAAGGACATTAAGAAGGAAGGGGGTTTCTTTCTGTGCTATTGTCCAAGTCTCTGGAATAATCATAAAAACAAAACAAAAAAATTCCAGGCATCTTGCAGGGCTCAGAGAAGAGCTTATAAGCTTTGGGAATGGAAAGGAAGGAGAAAAATGAAACATAAAGTGCAACCTGAGGAGGTGGCTCAAGATGGCAACTCAGCAAGATCCTGAACTCACCTCCTCCCACGGCCATACCGGATCTACAGCCACGCGTGGAACAATCTCCTCTGAAAAAGGTCTGAAAACTACCTGAGCAACTCCTACACGTGTGGAAAATGAGAAAAAGGCCACACTGAAGTGGGTCAGAGAGGCTGAGACAACAAACTCACCAGGAGGTGAGACATGCCAGAACGCCTGCTCTGGGGCCAGCGGGGTAAACCGCTGACCAGGAGGTGAGACGCGCCAGAACGCCTGCTCTGGGGCCAGCGGGGTAAACCGCTGACCAGGAGGCGAGACGTGCCAGAACGCCTGCCCTGGTGCCAGCGGGGTAAACCGCTGACCAGGAGGTGAGACGCGCCAGAACGCCTGCCCTGGGGCCAGCGGGGTAAACCGCTGACCAGGAGGCGAGACGCGCCAGAACGCCTGCCCTGGTGCCAGCGGGGTAAACCGCTGACCAGGAGGTGAGACGCGCCAGAACGCCTGCTCTGGGGCCAGCGGGGTAAACCGCTGACCAGGAGGCGAGACGTGCCAGAACGCCTGCTCTGGGGCCAGCGGGGTAAACCGCTGCAGCGCCACAGGACCCACATTTGCATAGTGTATTTCATACTTTCAAGTTGCCGCCTGAAGGTGTGGCATCCAATCAGCCTGAATCCAGGTGCTGTGATTCCACCTCTCGGGACCCTAACAGGGCTTGGAACACCCTCAAAAACCGAGAGCTAGTAAAAAGTAAAATAGGCTACTTGGACAATCTCAAAGTTTCAAGGGACATACAAGAGCTAGGACAAGGGTGAATAAGGTTCATCTCTGACACAAGGCCACTCCTTCATGACTGGGAAAGGTGGCGGTTTCATCTACTACATAGAAACAAACACAGCCAAGAGAAATGAGAAAACACAGGAATGTGTTCCAAAGGAAGACTAAGATAAAATCTCAGGAAAAAAAAAAAAATTAAAAGGAGACAAACAATCTGCCTGATAAAGAGTCCTAAGTCATGGTCATAAAGTTGTTCACTAAACCTGTAAGAAGAATGGATGAGCACAGTGAGAACTTCAACTGAGAGACAGAAAATATACGAAAGTACCAGACAGACATCACAGAGTGAAGAATACAATGACTGGGCTCAGAGACACAGTAGAGAGGGGTCCAACAGAAGACTAGATGGAGCAGAATAAAGGATCAGTCAACCTGAAGACAGGGCAATGGAACTCACCCAACCACAACAGCAAAGAATTTTTTTAAAGTGAAGATAACTTAAGGGATTTATGGAACAACATCAAGCAGATGCTGTTGGAACAACATCAAACATTTGCTTTATAGGACTCCCAGTAAGAGAAGAGAAAGTAGTGAAGTCGCTCAGTCATGTCCAACTCTGTGACACCATGGACTGTAGCCTACCAGGCTCCTCAGTGCATGCAATTTTCCAGGCAAGAGTACTGGAGTGGGTTGCCATTTCCTTAATCACCTGAAGAAATAGTGGCTGAAAAGCTCCCTAATCTGGGGAAGGAAACAGACATCCAGATCCAGAAAGCCTAAAGACCCAAATAAGATGAACCCAACAAGGCCCAAGATACATTATAACATGTCAAAGGTTAAAGACAAAAAGAGAACCTAAAAGCTTCAAGAGGAAAGCAACTTGTTATGCACAAGGGAACTCCCATAAGACTGTTAGCAGATTTTTCAGCAGCAACTTTGCAGGCCAGAGGCATAATATTAATATATTTAAAGGGCTAAAAGGAAAACAGTTCTAACTGAGAATATTCTGTCTCACAAAGTTAATATTCAGAACTGAAGAACAGATAAAGGGTTTCAGACAAACAAAAGTTCATCATCACTAAACTGACCTTAAAAGAAATGTTAAAGTACTTCTCTAAGCTGAGAAGAAATAAATAACAAGAAAACGTGTGAGAGTATAAATCTGACCGGAAAGAGTAAATATATACTGAAGGTAGTATATAAATCACTTATAAAGCTAGTATAAAAATTAAAAGACAAAGCAACAAAAATAACTAAAACTATGGCTTCCCTGGTGGCTCAGCAATAAAGAATCCACCTGCAATGCAGGAGCTGCAGGTTCAATCCCTGGGTCGGGAAGATGCCCTGGAGGAGGGCATGGCAACTCACTCCAGTATTTCTGCCTGGAGAATCCCATGGACAGAGGAGCCTGTTGGGGTGTAGGCCATAGGGTCACAAAGAGTTGGACACGACTGAAGTGATAGCATACATGCACACAGTAGTTATTTAAGGGATATACAAAATGATAAAAATTTGACATCAAAAATACAAAGTGGGGTAGGGGAGGAGAACAATGTAGGGCTTTAGAATATGTTCAAACTTAAGTGGTTACCAACTTAAAATATTCCGTTATAAATACAGGTTGTTATATGTAAGTCTCATGGTAACCACAAAGCAAAAATATATAGTAAATGCACAAAACCTAATGAGAAAGGAGGCTGAGCACAGCACTAAAGAGAGTCATCAAACCAAAGCGGTAGCGAGCAAGAGAAGAAGAAAGCGCCAGAGAGCAACGGCAGAACAACCAGAAAACAATTTTAAACCTGGCTAAGTGTGTATCTGTCATAAGGGTGGTGTCATCTGCATATCTGAGGTTACTGAGATTTCTCCCGGCAATCTTGATTCCAGCTTGTGCTTCTTCCAGCCCAGCGTTTCTCATGATGTACTCTGCATAGAAGTTAAATAAGCAGGGTGACAATATACAGCCTTGATGTACTCCTTTTCCTATTTGGAACCAGTCTGTTGTTCCATGTCCAGTTCTAACTGTTACTTCCTGACCCGCATATAGGTTTCTCATGAGGCAGGTTAGGTGGTCTGGTATTCCCATCTCTTTCAGAATTTTCCACAGTTTATTGTGATCCATGGGCACTGGAGGGCCTAGAGGAGCTACTCCATGTTCAAGGTCAGGAGGGGCGGCGGTGAGGAGATACCTCTCGTCCAAGGTAAGGAGCAGCGGCTGTGCTTTGCTGCAGCAGCCATGAAGAGATACCCCACATCCAAGGTAAGAGAAACCCAAGTAAGATGGTAGGTGTTGCAAGAGGGAATCAGAGGGCAGACACACTGAAACCATAATCACAGGAAACTAGTCAAACTAATCACACGGACCACAGCCTTGTCTAACTCAATGAAACTAAGCCATGCTGTGTGGGGCCACCCAAGACGGGTGGGTCATGGTGGAGAGGTCTGACAGACTGTGGTCCACTGGAGAAGGGAATGGTAAACCACTTCAGTATTCTTGCCTTGAGAACCCTATGAACAGTATGAAAAGGCACAAAGATAGGATACTGAAAGAGGAACTCCCCAGGTCAGTAGGTGCCCAACATGCTACTGGAGATCAGTGGAGAAATAACTCCAGAAAGAATGAAGGGATGGAGCCAAAGCAAAAACAATACCCAGCTGTGGATGTGACTGGTGATGGAAGCAAGGCCCAATGCTGTAAAGAGCAATACTGCATAGGAACCTGGAATGTTAGGTCCATGACTCAAGGCAAATTGGAAGTGGTCAAATAGGAGATGGCAAGAGTGAATGTCGACATTCTAGGAATCAGCGAACTAAAATGGACTGGAATGGGTAAATTTAACTCAGATGACCATTATATCTACTACTGTGGGCAGGAATCCCTCAGAAGAAATGGAGTAGCCATCATGGTCAACAAGAGTCCAAAATGCAGTACTTGGATGCAATCTCAAAAACGACAGAATGATCTCTGTTCATTTCCAAGGCAAACCATTCAATATCACAGTAATCCAAGTCTATGCCCCAACCAGCAATGCTGAAGAAGCTGAAGTTGAACGGTTCTATGAAGACCTACAAGACCTTTTAGAACTAACACCCAAAAAAGATGTCCTTTTCATTACAGGGGACTGGAATGCAAAAGTAGGAAGTCAAGAAACACCTGGAGTAACAGGCAAATTTGGCCTTGGAACACGGAATGAAGCAAGGCAAAGGCTAATAGAGTTTTGCCAAGAGAACGCACTGGTTATAGCAAACACCCTCTTCCAACAACACAAGAGAAAACTCTACACATGGACATCACCATATGGTCAACACCAAAATCAGACTGATTATATTCTTTGCAGCCAAAGATGGAGAAGCTGTATACAGTCAACAAAAACAAGACGGGAGCTGACTGTGGCTCAGATCATGAGCTCCTTATTGCCAAATTCAGACTTAAATTGAAAAAAGTAGGGAAAACCACTAGACCATACAGGTATGACCTAAATCGAATCCCTTATGATTATACAGTGGAAGTGAGAAATAGATATAGGGGTCTAGATCTGATAGACAGAGTGCCTGATGAACTATGGAATGAGGTTTGTGACATTGTACAGGAGACAGGGATCAAGACCATCCCCATAGAAAATAAATGCAAAAAAGAAAAATGGCTGTCTGGGGAGGCCTTACAAATAGCTGTGAAAAGAAGAGAAGTGAAAAGCAAAGGAGAAAAGGAAAGATTAAGCATCTGAATGCAGAGTTCCAAAGAATAGCAAGAAAAGATAAGAAAGCCTTCCTCAGCGATTGATGCAAAGAAATAGAGGAAAACAACAGAATGGGAAAGACTAGAGATCTCTTCAAGAAAATTAGAGACACCAAGGGAACATTCCATACAAAGATGACCTCGATAAAGGACAGAAATGGTATGGACCTAACAGAAGCAGAAGATATTAAGAAGAGGTGGCAAGAATACACAGAAGAACTGAACAAAAAAGATCTTCACGACCAAGATAATTACGATGGTATGATCACTCACATAGAGCCAGACATCCTGGAATGTGAAGTCAAGTGGGCCTTAGAAAGCATCACTACAAACAAAGCTAGTGGAGGTGATGGAATTCCAGTTGAGCTATTTCAAATCCTGAAAGATGATGCTGTGAAAGTGCTGCACTCAATATGCCAGCAAATTTGGAAAACTCAGCAGTGGCCACAGGACTGGAAAAGGTCAGTTTTCATTCCAATGCCAAAGAATACTCAAAGCACCACACAATTGCACTCATCTCACACGCTAGTAAAGTTCTGCTCAAAATTCTCCAGGCCAGGCTTCAGCAATACATGTACCATGAACTTCCAGATGTTCAAGTTGGTTTTAGAAAAGGCAGAGGAACCAGAGATCAAATTGCCAACATCTGCTGGATCATCAAAAAAGCAACAGAGTTCCAGAAAAACATCTATTTCTGCTTTATTGACTATGCCAAAGCCTTTGACTGTGTGGATCACAATAAACTGTGGAAAATTCTTCGAGAGATGGGAATACCAGACCACCTAACCTGCCTCATGAGAAACCTATATGCAGGTCAGGAAGCAAGAGTTAGAACTGGACATGGAACAACAGACTGGTTCCAAATAGGAAAAGGAGTACGTCAAGGCTGTATATTGTCACCCTGCTTATTTAACTTCTATGCAGAATACATCATGAGAAACGCTGGGCTGGAAGAAGCACAAGCTGGAATCAAGATTGCCGGGAGAAATCTCAGTAACCTCAGATATGCAGATGACACCACCCTTATGGCAGAAAGTGAAGCAGAACTAAAAGGCCTCTTGATGAAAGTGAAAGAGGAGAGTAAAAAGGTTGGCTTAAAGCTCAACATTCAGAAAACGAAGTTCATGGCATCTGGTCCCATCACTTCATGGGAAATAGATGGGGAAACAGTGTCAGACTTTATTTTTGGGGGGCTCCAAAATCACTGCAGATGGTGACTGCAGCCATGAAATTAAAAGATGCTTACTCCTTGGAAGAAAAGTTATGAACAACCTAGATAGCATATTGAAAAGCAGAGACATTACTTTGCCAACAAAGGTCCGTCTAGTCAAGGCTATGGTTTTTCCAGTGGTCATGTATGGATGTGAGAGTTGGACTGTGAAGAAGGCTGAGCGCCGAAGAATTGATGCTTTTGAACTGTGATGTTGGAGAAGACTCTTGAGAGTCCCTTGGACTGCAAGGAGATCCAACCAGTCCATTCTAAAGGAGATCAGCCCTGGGTATCCTTTGGAAGGAATGATGCTAAAGCTGAAACTCCAGTACTTTGGCCACCTCATGCGAAGAGTTGACTCATTGGAAAATACTCTGATGCTGGGGGGGATTAGGAGCAGGAGGAAAAGGCGACGATAGAGGATGAGATGCTTGGATGGCATCACCAACTCGACGGATGTGAGTTTGAGTGAACTCCGGGAGTTGGTGACGGGCAGGGAGGCCTGGCGTGCTGCGATTCATGGGGTCGCAAAGAGTCGGACGTGACTGAGCAACTGAATTGAACTGAACTGAAGTGTGTATCTATCAATAATTACATTTTAAAATGCATTACATTCTGCAATCAAAAGACATAGACTGGCTGCATGGATTTAAAAGATAAAACCCATCTATATGTTGCCTATAAGAGACTCATATCACACGTAAGGACATACACAGACAAAGTGAAGAGACAGAAAAAGATATTCCATGAAAATGGAAATCAACAGAAAGCTGAGTTGGCATACTTATATTTAACAAAATAGACTTTAAAACAAAGTCTGTAATCACAGACAAAGGTGGGCATTACATATTATAAAGGGGTTAAGCCAACAATGATTGACATTTGAAAATATTTATGCCTCCAACATAGGAGAGCTTAAATATATAAAGCAAATATTAATAGAGCTAAGGGAGAAATAGACAGCAATCCAATAATAGTAAGGGACTTTAATACCCCACTTACATCAATGAGTAGGTATCAGCCTTAAATGACACAGTAGACATAATAGATATATACAGAACATTTCATCCAAAAGAAGCAGAACACACAGTCTTCTCAAGTGCACAGGAGACTTTCTCCAGGACAGAGCATATGTTTGGTCACAAAACAAATCCTAATATATTTAAAGAGACTAAAATCATAACAAACATCTTTTCTGATCAAAATGATATGAAACCAGAAATCAATTACAAGACAAAACTGGAAATTCCACAAACACGTGGAGATAAAACAACATGATAGTGAGCAACTAGTGCGTCAATGGAGAAATCAAAAGAGAAACCAAAAAACACCTTCAGAAAAAGGAAAACAGAAACACAACATATCAAAATTTATGGGATGCAGCAAAAGCAGTTCCAAAAGAGTTCATACTGGTAAGTATGCACCTCAAAAATAAAAATAATCTCAAACAAACTTCACATCTCAAGTAACCAGGAAAAAGACAAAAAAGAACAAAATAGTAGAAGGAAGGAAATAACAGTGAAAATGAATGAAATAGGGACTAAAAAGAGAAGAGAAAAGATGAATTAAATTAAGAACTGGTTCTTTGAAAGATAAAAAATTTTAGCTGGACTCATAAAAAAAAAGGATTCAATAAAGTCATATATGAAACAAGAGATGTTACAACAGACACCACAGATAAACAAAGTATCACAAAGAGATATCTACAAATAATTATATGCCAACAGATTTGACAACATAGAAGAAATGGACAACTTCCCAGAAACATGTAATCTTCCAAACTGAATTATGAAAAAATGGAAAACCTAAACAGACTAATTCAGTTCAGTCGCTCAGTCGTGTCCGACTCTTGTGACCCCAGGGACTGCAGCACGCCAGGCCTCTCTGTCCATCACCAACTCCCGGAGCTTACTCAAACTCATGTCCGTCAAGTCGGTGATGCCATCCAACCATCTCATCCTCTGACATCTCCTTCTCCTCCTGCCTTCAATCTTTCCCAGCATCAGGGTCTTTTCAAATCAATCAGTTATTTGCATCAGGTGACCAAAGTATCGGAGCTTCAGGTTCAGCATCAGTACTTCCAATGAATATTCAACTGATTTCCTTTAGGATGGACTGGTTGGATGTCCTTGCAGTCCAAGGGACTCTCAACAGCCTTCTCCAACATCACAGTTCAAAAGCATCAATTCTTTGGCACTCAGCTTTCTTTATGGTCCAACTCTCACATCTATGCATGACTACTGGAAAAACCATAGCTTTGACTAGACAGACCTTTGTTGGCAAAGTAATGTCTCTGTTTTTTAATATGCTGTCTACATTGGTCATAACTTTTCTTCCAAGGAGCAAGCATCTTAATTTCATGGCTGCAGTCTGCAGTGATTGTGGAGCCCAAAGAAATAAAGTCTCTCACTGTTTCTATTGTTTCCCCATCTATTTGCCATGATGTAATCAACCAGATACCATGATCTTAGTGTTTTGAATGCTGAATTTTAAAACAGCTTTTTCACTCTCTTCTTTCACCTTCTTCAATGCCGAGGTCCAGCCCTGGCTGATCCAGGGAGTTTGAAGGGGAGACGGCTTCAGCGAGTTCACTGGATACAACAGCTTTATTTAAATATTCATCAAAGATATAAAGAGTAATAGAATGAGGATAGCTCAGTAGAAAAATTCAGCGGAGAAAAGAGGCTGAGTAGCTTGGTTTACACGGAAAATCAATATAACCTGTGACATCAGGTTAGCTCTGACCACGGAGGCCGCAGGCGCCCTGTCGAATAGCGGAAGGTGCCCCACCTTAGGCAGCTTCTTGAGTGGGTCTTAGAAGCCCAGGCAAATAAATGGTCACAGAGGACCTCCGTGGTCCAGATGGAGACTCAGCCAGAAATTGAGAAAAAGAATGACATGGGGAGACCAAGCTTCGGTGAGCAAGGCCCATAGCTTTATTTTCAACAGGGGCTTTTATACCCTAAGTTGCACATAGAGGATAACAGGGGATGTGAAATCATGCAAAGTCAGTAGTCTTTGATCCTTATCGAAACCAGGGTTTCTTTCCTGCAAATTTATCGTATACAAATGGTTTAGGTGATTTACATCATCTTCTGGCCAGAAGGCCTATGAACATTTTATGACTCTTGACAAAGGTCTGTCAACAGTAAGACTTATTTTCTCTAAGAGTAATTATTGTAAGGTCTGGCGCCATCCTCCGAAGGTGTTAGATAAAAGTTGCATTCCTATAGGGCAAAGGTGCAGTGGGTTTACAACAAAGGAAAGAATTTATTACCTTAAGGGTCTAAAGTTGTTAACACCAAGGCAACTACTTATTTTTTCTACATACCAACTATATTAATTAATACACATTCAAGGATACAATACAGGGGATGTGGAAACTTGGCAGCAAGCATTGGCTCATCAATGAAATCTTTTACTAGTTTTATTCTGACAGTTTCTAACTCTCTGAGAGGCTCTAAGCTATTTGAATATCTTAAGCTTCCTGTGCCTCTCGAGGCTGAGAGACTGTAAACAATAGTATGCATAGCTGTAGGAGTCCGGGTAAACTTGTCAGGCCAGTTAGAGAGCTATCTGAGAGGTTTGGATTTAAATACTCCTAATGCCCAGGAACTTATTAACTGGAGCTGTAAGTTAACTCTTTATCAGAGAAAGCGAGATGGTGGCGGGGTACAGCCCCCAGTAAAGTCAGAGGTGAGAGCACAAAGCAGTAAAGTAGGCAGACTCTGGTTTTTCGGGGTAGATGCTCGAGAATATCCAGAGGGACTCCTGAGGCTCGATCCCGCCTTTGCGTATGCCGAGCCTCCTTCCTCATGACCTTTGCCACGGGCGGAGCTCCTCACGCTGGCTCCTGGCACTTCAAGATCTTTAGTTCCTCTTCACTTTCTGCCATAAGGGTGGTGTCATCTGCTATCTGAGGTTATTGATATTTCTCCCTGCAATCTTGATTCCAGCTTGTGCTTCATCCAGCCCAGCGTTTCTCATGATGTACTCTGCATATAAGTTAAATAAGCAGGGTGACAATATACAACCTTGACGTACTCCTTTCCTGATTTGGAACCAGTCCAATGTTTCAAGTCTGGTTGTAACTGTTGCTTCTTGACCTGCAAACAGATTGCTCAGGAGGCAGGTCAGGTGGTCTGGTATTTCCATCTCTTGAAGAATTTTCCACAGTTTATTGTGATCCACACAGTCAAAGGCTTTAGCAAATTCAATGAAGCAGATGTTTTTCTGGAATTCCCTTGCTTTTTCTATGATCCAGTGCATGTTGGCAATTTCATCTCTAGTTCCTCTGCCTTTACTAAACCCAGCTTGAACATCTAGAAGTTCTTGGTTCACGAACTGTTGAAGCCTGACTTGGAGAATTTTGAGCATTACTTTGCTAGCGTGTGAGATGAGTGCAAGTGTGCAGTAGTTTGAACATTCTTTGGCATTGCATTTTTTTGGGGTTGGAATGAAAACTGACCTTTTCCAGTCCTGTGGCCACTGCTGAGTTTTCCATATTTGCTGGCATATTGAATGTAGCACTTTCACAGCATCTTTTTGGACTTGAAATAGTTTAGCTGGAATTCTATCACCTCCACTAGCTTTGTTTGTAGTGATGCTTCCTAAGGCCCACTTGACTTCATACTCCAGTATGTCTGGCTCTAGGTGAGAGATCACACCATCATGGTTATCTGGGTCATTAGGACCTTTTTTGTATAGTTCTTCTGTGTATTCCTTTCACTTCTTATTAGTATCTTCTGCTTCTGTTAGGTTCATACCCTTTATGTCCTTTATTGTGCCCAGTTTTGAGTTAAATGTTCCCCTGGTATCTCTAATTTTCTTGAAGAGATCGCCAGTCTTTCCCATTCTACTGTTTCCCTCTATTTCTTTGCACTGATCACTGAGGAACGCTTTCTTATCTCTCCTTGCTATTCTTTGGAACTCTGCATTCAAATAGGTATATCTCTCCTTTCCTCCTTTACCTTTCACTTCTCTTCTTTTCTCAGCTATTTGTAAGGCCTCCTAAGACAAGCATTTTAACTTTTTGAATTTCTTATTCTTGGGGATGGTTTTGATCACTGCCTCCAGTTCAATGTTACAAACCTCCATCCATAGTTCTTCAGGCACTGTATCATATCTAATCCCTTGAATCTATTTGTTACTTCCACTGTATAACCATAAGGGATTTGATTTAATGGTCTCATGGTTTTCCCTACTTTCTTCAATTTAAGTCTGAATTTGGTAATAAAGAGTTCATGATCTGAGCCACAGTCAGCTCCTGGCCTTGTTTTTGCTGACTGTGTACAGCGTCTCCATCTTTGACTGCAAAGCATATAATCAGTCTGATTTCAGTATTTACCATCTGGTGATGTCCATGTATAGAGTTCTCTTGTGCTGTTGGAAGACAGTGTTTGCTATGACCAGTGCATTCTCTTGCCAAAACTCCATTAGCCTTTGCCCTGCTTCATTCTGTACTCCAAGGCCAAATTTGCCTATTATTCCAGGTATTTGTAAGATCATGGCATCTGGTCCCATCACTTCATGACAAATAGATGGGGAAACAGTGGAAACAGTGTCAGACTTTATTTTTCTGGACTCCAAAATCACTGCAGGTGGTGATTGCAGCCATGAAATTAAAAGACACTTACTCCTTGGAAGGAAAGTTATGACCAACCTAGATAGCATATTGAAAAGCAGAGACATTACTTTGTCAACAAAGGTCCGTCTAGTCAAGGCTATGGTTTTCCCAGTGGTCATGTATGGATGTTAGAGTTGGACTATAAAGAAAGCTGAGTGCTGAAGAATTGATGCTTTTTAACTGTGATGTTGGAGAAGACTCTTGAGAGTCCCTTGGACTGCAAGGAGATCCAACCAGTCCATCCTAAAGGAAATCAGTCTTGAATATTCATTGGAAGGACTGATGCTGAAGCTGAAACTCTAATACTTTGGCCACCTGATGCGGAGAGCTGACTCATTTGAAAGACCCTGATGCTGGGAAAGATTGAGGGCAGGAGGAGAAGGGGACGACAGAGGATGAGATGGTTGGACGGCATTACTGACTCAATGGACATGGGTTTGGGTGGGCTCTGGGAGTTGGTGATGGACAAGGGAGGCCTGGTGTGCTGTAGTTCATGGGGTCACAAAGAGTCAGACACGACTGAGCGACTGAACTGAAATGAACTGAACCAGTTATTTCTTGACTTCCTACTTTTGCATTCCAGTCCCCTATGATGAAAAGGACATCTTTTTGGGGGTGTTAGTTCTAGAAGGTCTTATAGGTTTTCATAGAACCATTCAACTTCAGCTTCTTCAGCATTACTGGTATGGGCATAGACTTGGATTACCGTGATATTGAATGGTTTGCCTTGGAAACAAACAGAGATCATTCTGTTGCTTCTGAGATTGCACCTAAGTACTGCAGTTTGGACTCTTTTTTTTGACTATGATGGCTACTCTATTTCTTCTAAGGGATTCATGCCCACAGTAGTAGATATAATGGTCATTGGAGTTAAATTCACCCATTCCAGTCCATTTTACTTCACTGATTCCCAAAACATCCATGGTCACTCTTGCCATCTCCTGTTTGACCACTTCCAATGTGCCTTGATTCATGGACCTAATATTCCAGGTTCTTATTCAATATTGTTCTTTACAGCATCAGACTTTACTTCCATCAGCGGTCACATCCACAAGTGGGCATTGTTTTTGTTTTGGCTCAGCCTCTTCATCCTTTCTGTAGCTGTTTCTCCATTCTTCTTTAGTAGCATATTGGGCACCTACCGACCTGTGGAGTTCATCTTTCCGTGATGAACAAAATAATTACTAGCAACAAAATTGAATTGATAATTGAAAACTGTCCAATAAACCAAAGTGCAGAGGCTGATGGCTTCACTGGAGACTTCTACCAAACATTCATAGAATGAATACCAATCCTTCTGAAATTCTTTCAAGAAGCAGACAAACAACAACAGCAAAAAAGAAAACACTTTCAAACTCATTGAATAACACCAGCATTAGCCTGACACCAAAACCAGAAAAGAGAAAATTATTGCCAATATCACTAATGAACATAGATTAAAATATTCTCAACAAAATATTAACAAGTTAAATTCAACAATCCATTAAAAGAGTCATACACCATGATCAAATGATATTTATTCCAGGGATAGAAGGATGATGCAACATTGATAAATCAATCAACATGATAAACCATATTAACAAAATGAAGTATAAAAATCCATATCATCATCTCAGAACATGCAGAAAAAGCATGTGACAACGTTCAGTATTGACTTATGATAAAAAAAACTCAACAAAGTGGGTATAGAAGGAATGTGTCTCAACATAATAAAGGCCATAAATGACAAGTCCATAGCTAACATCATAGTCAGTGTTGAAAACCTGCAAGCTTTTCCTCTAAGATCTGAAATAAGACAAGGATGCCCTAGCCAGAGCATTTAGGCAAAAGTAAATAAATAAATAAATAAAGGCATCCAAATCAGAAAGGAAAAATTAAAACTGTCATTATTGGTAGATTACATGATAATATATATAGAAAACCCTATTAGACCTCTATATATAGAAAACCCTATTAGACCAAAAAAACTGCTTGAACTAAGTCAATGAATATAGTACAGTTGAAGGATATAAAATCAATATACAAAAATCTTCTGTGATTCTATAATCAAATAATAAACTATCAGAAAGAAAAATAGAGGAAATAATCCCATCTAGAATTGCATCAAAAAGAATAAAATACCTAGAAATAAATTTAACCATGGAGGTGAGAGGTCTGTACACTAAAAAGTATAAGACATTGATGAAAAAAATTGAAGAAGACACAAATAAATGAAAAGACATCTATGCTCATAAGAATTACAATGTTAAATGTCCATGCTACTCAAAGAAATCTAGAGATCCAATGCAACTTCTATGAATATTCCAATGACATTTTTCATAGAAGTAGAACAAACAATACTAAAATTTGTATGGAACCACAAAAGACCCTTAATAGCTAAAATAAATCTTAAGGAGAGTGAAGGAGGCAGCATATGCTCTCTAATTTCACGCCATATTACAAAGCTGTAGTAATCAAAATAGTATTTGGGGCATCCCTGGAGGCTCAGTGGTAAAGAATCTGCCTGTCTGTGCAGGAGACGTGGGTTCAATCCTGGGTTCGGGAAGATCCCACATGTGATGGAACAACTAAATGTGTGCAGCCCAACTCCCGAGCCTGTGCTCTAGAGCCCAGGGCCACGATTACTCAGCCCACGTGCTGCAGCTACTGAAGACCAGGAGCCCTAGAGCCCACGCTCCACAACCAGAGAAGCCCCTGCATTGAGGAGCTCACGCACGGCAGCTAGAGAGCAGCCCCCGCTTGCCTCAATGAGAGAAAAACCTGCAGGCAGCAACAAAGGCCCAGCACAGCCATAAGTAAATAAAACAAAATAAAAACTGTATCTGATAGGCATACAAGCACATAAATAGGTCGATGGAACAGAATAGAGCCCAGAAACAAAACCACGCGTATATGGTCAATAAATTCACGAAAGAAGAGTCAAACAGATACAGTCGGGAAAGGACAGTCTCTTCAGTGAATGGTGTTGGGAACACAGGACAGGCACACACAAAAGGGTGAAACTGGACCATCAGCTGACACCACGTATGTGTGCGTGCTAAGGCAGTTCAGTCATGTCTGACTCTGCGGGCCCATGGGCTGTAGCCTGCCAGGCTCCTCTGTCCATGGGATTCTCCAAGGCAGGACTACTGAAGTGCATTGCCATTGCCTTCTCCAGGGGATCTTTCCAACCCCGGGATCAAATCCACGCCTCTTACTTCACCTGCAATGGCAGCGGGTTCTTTACCACTAGCGCCACCTTCACTATACACAAAAATTAACTCAAAATGGGTTTAAAGACTTGAGTGTAAGAACTGAAACCATAAAACTCTTAGAAGAAACATAAGCAGTAAGCTCCTCCACTCAGTTTTAGCCATGATGTTTTTGGATCTGACTCCAAAAGTAGAAATAGACAAATGAGATTACATCAAATCCCAAATCCTCTGCACAACAAAGGAAATCATCAACAAAATAAAAAGACAATGTACTGAATGGGAGAAAATATTTGCAAACCTTAACAGTTCTCATCATAAGGAATAAACTTTGCAACTACGTATGATGATGGATGCTAACTAGACTTACAGTGGTGATCACTTTGGGACATATACCCACAGTGAGTCCTTATCTTGCATACCTGAAACTAACATGATGTTACATGTCAATTATACCTCAACGGCTAAAAAAAATGTAACCTGAAAGCTTATAAAGTGATAATCTTTAACCTTTGTTGTTGTTTTTAGTCACTCTGTATGTTCAGCTCTTTGCGACCCAAAGGGGGGACTGTAGCCCCCCAGGCTCCTCTGTGCACGGGGTTTCCCAGGCAAGGATACTGGAGTGGGTTGCTGTGCCCTCCTCCAGGGGATCTTCCCGACCCAGGGATTGAACCTGCAACTCCTGCATTGGCAGGCGGATTCTCAGAGCCATCAGGGAAGCCACTAACTAACTTAGAATGCTTACTACTGGGGGCTTTGAAAGTGTTTGAATAAATAGCACCCGTATTCCCTGATCAAATTCTAAAGAAACCGAGGAATAAGACAGAAGGGTGGCAGATAGTGGTCAAAACAGCACCTTTGTGACTAATAAAGGTAAGATGGGAGAATGGCTTTATTCTTTGAGCAAATGCGTTTCTCCAAGGCATTTCCTAAGGTGTGAAGAGCTCTGAAAATACCTTTGTTGGGCCCTTGTCTATATAAATAACTGATTAAAAAATACATTATAAAACTCAAGGGCCCGTGTGAGGTATTGTGATTCATCAATCAAGATTTAGCACCAATAATGAGAAAAGGTGGTGTACTTACGTATTTGTTTATGATCCATCAGCACCTGTGAAGGAACCATTTCTTCCCGTCCAGGTCCAGAAACCCTTTATTCATGTTCTTTACTATCATATGCAATGCTCCTGGCTAATTTCATGTTTCCCACTGTGAGGAAATGTTAGCAGCAGCGTGATTCACGACGCCACAGCTATCAGAACCGGCTTGCACTGAGGTAGCACAGGTCTTCTTGCCTCTGCAGGCTGCTCCTCCGGTTTGCTGAACGCTGGTCACAGCATCACTTCTGGCGTGGGCTGGATGCCAGCTTCCCATGGCTCCATCCAAGGTTGCTACTGTGCTTCACGGGTGACGATCACACCCGCAGGTCCTACCCAGAGTAGGCGGGAAAATGTAAACAAAAACTCATCCTCTACATATGTGAGATGTCCTGTTCTGAATTTTATGGCATAAACAGAACAGTGCATCTCCCAACGGCATCCTCTCTAGAACTCCTGAGGCTGCAATTACTTCATTCCTAGAACTGATCTCTTTCCATAGGGACCACACCCCTGCCTTCCACACACCGTCATCAGGGAGAAGGGATGGTGGTGGATGGAGGAAGCAGTTCCTTTGGTACCAGAAACTCTGACCCCCTGTCCAGCACGGTTTAAGACCAACCTGTGAGAGACCATATCACCGTGACTGGAGGCAGGAGAGGACGTGGATGCAAAGGGCCTGCGGGTGCAGTGGGGCAGGGGTCTCAGGGTCCTCAGAGAAGACGGCAAGCCACCCTGGCGATGACCCGCTAGAGCTGGCTGACCGCCATGGCTGCCAGCGGTGGGCATGGAACAGGGAAAGGACACCCGCGGGTGCTGGCTGAGGGCCACAGGCTGAGTGGCTCCAGGGACACCCGCCCACACTCGCAGCTCCACCGGCTCCGTCTGGTGTGGGTCAGAGGTGCCCCACGTTAGCGTGATTCTGGGGCCTAATCTTGTCTACTTTTCCAAAAGAAACATCCTGTCGGTCAGCAGGAGAGACTCACAGCCAAGCCATCCTCCTGGAACCAGAGCCGGGGGTAGGGCCGCAGACCGACCTGCACACGTGAGGGCCGGGATCTCCGTGCACCTCCATGGGCCCACGGTCAGGACGATCAAAGCAGCTGAGGCTGCACCCAAGGACAGACGCCGGGTCCAGGGCGCACACTGACCCGGCTCAGAGGGTCCGTCTGTCCAGCCACACGTCTCCACGGGCCCACTGTCGGGGTGGTAAGAGATGAGGACTCAACCCTGGGATACAGATGAGGCGTGGAGGTCCAGCAGGCCGCTCGCGGTCTCACAGCTGATAAATGCGTGGGTTTGAGTTTAAACTGAGTCAGTCCGGCTGATGAAGGAGAGAAGTAAAGGCGGGGAGGAGAGGAGGGAAGGAGGGAGAGATGGGGAGAAACGGCCGGTGCCTCTTACTTCTGCAGTCACCAGGATTGAGGGCATTTTTCTTCCTTTCTAATTTGGAGTGTGTAGGTGTTGCCTCAGCTTCCCAGTTCCAAGACTCAAGAAACTCTGAACAAAACAACCTTAAGTCTGTATATACAAACTTAAGGTTGAAAAGAAAAAGATGCTCTCCTTGGGTGCAGTGAAGCCTACCCTCCCTTTTGGGGACATCTTACTTTCAACAGATCACTAGAGAAGGCCATTACTCAATTTACAAGACAAAGCATTCCCTTCAAATGTGATTTTTTTAAGCCAGCAGGTTCCCTCCTTCAGGACCATGAAGCAATCACCATCTCCCAGAGATGATTAATCAGTGTTATCCTTAAAAAGCTCAAAAATTCCACCCAGTACTTTCATTTTCCTAAAGGGCCTGTTGTAAAAAGCAAGCTCTCGGAAATGCAAAAGCAGGTAAAGCTCCAGTCCGGAAGAAACGAAGTACATCTCACCTCCTGCCTGGAGCTCAAGAAACAAGTTTCCCACGAGGCCTTCCTCAGAGTTTCCAGGCAGGAACCACAGGGTAAAATGGGCCCAGGGTGAGAGGTAGAATTTTCTGCAGAGGGAGTCCAACCAGGGGAGGAGAAACGAGCTCCTTTAGGACACGAATTGCAGAGTGTCTTCCTGAACCAGAGTGGCTCAGCATTTACAGTGACCGGAGGCAGAGTACCCCAACAGCAGGGTCTGGACGCCTGGGCAAGGGGGCTTGCACAGCGCTGTGCTCACTGTGGACCAGCCCGCAGCAGACACAGGGCTGGGGGGTGGGCGCGGGCTGGGTGGGTGGAGGCGGGACGTGGCCCTGGCTGGTGGCCCTACACTGAGGGCGGAAGGGCCTTCCTGCCCTGTCCCCCGGATCCTAGATTCAGCGCCCCTCCTTCCAGCCTGCACGGCTCAGACTCAAGGTCAAGTTGGGCAAAGCCTATTTCTGACCCTTGCTGGTGGGAGACCCATGCAGTTTCAGGGGGGCCTGTGAGAGTAGGCCCTCAGGTAGGGGAGGACGAAACCAAAACAATTGTACTCGGGACACGGCCCTTTCTGAGGAACAGGGATCCCTGTTATGCACAAACATACACATGAGCATTCTTTTGTCAATGTGGTAAAATGTGTAGTTACCAAGTCCACTGCAGACAGATAACTGGCATACATCATATACATGCTGTATGGCCTTTAATTTCTCAGCTACCTTTTGAAATGTTATGAAAATGTCTCGATACTCATGACATGTATTTTAGAACTCTTCAGAAGTTTAGCGTTTGTGCTGCAAGAGCACCAAACACCTACTTAGAAATTCCTCAGGTTCTAGACCCACTGACGCTGCTTTTCTGTCCTGTCTCATTCTAGCTCCTTTCTCTGCCACTTCATTCTACCGCTTCACCCCAAGCCTTTCCTAACTCAAAATGGGCCCAGAATTGAAGAATAAACATAGGAATTCATAAGCAAAATCTTGATCTGCTTATCTGTCATTATTTCCCTACTTGGCCTGCAGGCAGCTGAGGACCCGGGCACAAAGCAGCTTTAGAGGCAAACGCGACCTATATCTGCTCTACGCTTGCTGCTGCCCTGACTCACCGGAGGATGACCCTGGGCAAGAAAGCAGAAGCAGAATCTTGGGCATGGTCAGAAAACCTCCTCTGAGGTCTTGGCTCCAGCATTCTGCTTGTATGATCATGGGCAAGCCACGGCCTCCTCCTTAGGTGACGTAATATATTTGTAATTTAATTGTTCATTTTTCATTGATCCAAGTACGAAGCAGTCTATGGATAGGAAAGGCACCTCCGGCCAAGTCGCTTGGGCAGTGCTCTCCCAGCCTCCTGTTTCTGAAGACGATGAGGCCGCGGGTATTCATTAACCGAAGGGCTGGCTATCTGGGGCAGTCACTAGTTAGAACAGAGGAGACCATGTACTCAGGGCGAGAGACAGCAGGGGCCTGACATGCAGCCCCATTCAATCACAACCCGCTTTTCACCCTGGCCTGATCAGTGTGCAAACAGCAGGCTTCCTCTGGCCACAGTATTGCTCTTGCTTACTCAGAGAGGTGGATACTGGCCAGTGGTACTGCGGGAACCACAGGGAATGACGAGAGATCGGTGGACGCACAATTCCGCCTGCAGTGGATTGGAAAGTAACATAAATGTCTGCATCTGCTGAGATATTTTTCTCAGGTTCAGTTCAGCTCAGTTGCTCAGTCGTGTCTGACTCTTTGTGACCCCATGGACTGTGGCACGCCAGGCCTCCCAGAGTTTACCCAAACTCATGTCCATTGAGTTTGTGATGCCATCCAACCATCTCATCCTCTGTCGTCCCCTTCTCCTCCTGCCTTCAATCTTTCCCAGCATCAGGGTCTTTTTAAATGAGTCAGTTCTTCCCATCAGGTGGCCAAAGGATTGGACTTTCAGCTTCTGCATCAACCCTTCCAATGAGTATTCAGGACTTACTTCCTTTAGGATGGACTGGTTGGATCTCTTTAGAACTCAGTCCAAGGGACTCTCAAGAGTCTTCTCCAACACCACAGTTCAAAAGCATCAGTTCTTCAGTGCTCAGCCTTCTTTATGGACCAACTCTCACATCCATACATGACCACTGGAAAACCATACCCTTGACTAGATGGACCTTTGTTGACAAAGTAATGTCTCTGCTTTTTAATATGCTGTCTAGGTTGGTCATAACTTTTCTTCCAAGAAGCAAGCATCTTTTAATTTCATGGCTGCAGTCATCATCTGTAGTGATTTTGGAGCCCCCCAAACTAAAGTCAGCCATTGTTTCCACTGTTTCACCATCTATTTGCCATGAAGTGACAGGACTGGATGCCATGATCTTAGTTTTCTGAATGCTGAGTTTTAAGCCAACTTTTCCCCTCTCCTCTTTCACTTTCATCAAGAGGCTTTTTAGTTCTTCCTCACTTTCTACCATAAGGGTGGTGTCATCTGCATATCTGAGGTTATTGATATTTCTCCCGGCAATCTTGATGCCTGCCAGCTTGTGCTTCATCCAGCCCAGCATTTCTCATGATGTACTCTGCATATAAGTTAAATAAGCAGGGTGACAACATACAGCCTTGATGTACTCCTTCCCCGATTTGGAACCAGTCTGTTGTTCCATGTTCAGTTCTGACTGTTGCTTCCTGACCTGCACACAGATTTCTCAAGAGGCAGGTCAGGTGGTCTGGTATGCCCATCTCTTTCAGAATTTTCCACAGTTTATTGTGATCCACACAGTCAAAGGCTTTGGCATAGTCAATAAAGCAGAAATAGATGTTTTCTAGAACTCTCTTGCTTTTTTGATGATCCAACTGATGTTGGCAATTTCATCTCTGGTTCCTCTGCCTTTTCTAAATCCAGCTTGAACATCTAGAAGTTCATGGTTCACATACTGTTGAAGTCTGGCTTGGATAATCTTGAGCATTACTTTGCTAGTGTGTGAGATGAGTGAAATTGTGCAGTAGTTTGAACATTCTTTGGCACTGCCTTTCTATGGGATTGGAATGAAAACTGACCTTTTCCAGTCCTGTGGCCACTGATGAGTTTTCCAAATTTGCTGGCATATTGAGTGCAGCACTTTCACAGCATCACCTTTCAGGATTTGAAATAGCTCAACTGGAATTCCATCACCTCCACTAGCTTTGTTCATAGTGATGCTTCCTAAGGCCCACTTGACTTTGCATTCCAGGATGTCTGGCTCTAGGTCAGTGATCACACCATTGTGATTATCTGGGTCATGAAAATATTTTTTGTATAGTTCTTCTGTGTATTCTTGCCACCTCTTCTTAATATCTTCTGCTTCTGTTAGGTCCATACCATTTCTGTCCTTTATTGAGCCCATCTTTGCATGAAATGTTCCCTTGGTATCTCTAATTTTCTTGAAGAGATCTCTAGTCTTTCCCATTCTATTGTTTTCCTCTATTTCTCTGCACTGGTCACTGAGTAAGGCTTTCTTATCTCTCCTTGCTGTTCTTTGGAACTCTGCATTCAAATGGGTCTATCTTTCCTTTTCTCCTTTGCCTTTTGCTTCTCTTCTTTTCATAGCTATTTGTAAGGCCTCCTGAGACAGCCATTTTGCTTTTTTGCATTTCTTTTTCTTGAGGGTGGTCTTGATCCTTGCCTCCTGTACAATGTCATGAACCTCTGTCCATAGTTCATCAGGCACTCTGTCTATTAGATCTAGTCCCTTAAATATATTTCCCACTTTCACTGTATAATCGTAAGGGATTTGATTTAGGTCATACCTGAGTGGTCTAGTGGTTTTCCCTACTTACTTCAAGTCTGAATTTGGCAATAAGAAATTCATGATCTGAGCCACAGTCAGCTCCTGGTCTTGTTTTTGCTGACTGTATAGAGTTTCTCCATCTTTGACTGCCAAGAATATAATCAATCTGATTTTGGTACTGACCATCTAGTGATGTTTGCTATGACTAGTGCATTCTCTTGGCAAAACTCTGTGAGGCTTTGCCCTGCTTCATTCCGTAGTCCAAGGCCAAATTTGCCTGTTACTCCAGGTGTTTCTTGACTTCCCACTTTTGCATTCTAGTCCCCTATAATGAAAAGGGCATCTTTTTTTGGGTGTTATTTCTATAAGGTCTTGTAGGTCTTCATAGAACCGTTCAACTTCAGCTTCTTCAGCATTACTGATTGGGGCGTAGACTTGGATTACTGTGATATTGAATGGTTTGCCTTGGAAACGAACAGAGATCATTCTGTCGTTTCTGTCGTTTTTGAGATTGCATCCAAGTACTGCATTTTGGACTCTTATTGACCATGATGGCTACTCCATTTCTCATAAGGGATCCCTGCCCACAGTAGTAGATATAATGGTCATCTGAGTTAAATTCACCCATTCCAGTCCATCTTAGTTCGCCGATTCCTAGAATGTCGACGTTCACTCTTGGCATCTCGTTTGACCACTTTCAATTTGCCTTGATTGATGGACCTGACATTCCAGGTTTCTATGCAATATTGCTCTTTACAGCATCCGGCCTTGCTTCCATCACCAGTCACATCCACAACTGGGTGTTGTGTTTGCTTTGGCTCCATCCCTTCATTCTTTCTGGAGTTATTTCTCCACCGATCTCCAGTAGCATATTGGGCACCTACCGACCTGGGGAGTTCCCCTTTCAGTATCCTTTCCTTTTGCCTTTTCATACTGTTCAGGGGTTCTCAAGGCAAGAACACTGACGTGGTTTGCCATCCCCTTCTCCAGTGGACGTTTTGTCAGGACTCTCCACCATGAGCCGTCCGTCTTGGGTGGCCCTAAGTGGCGTGGCTCCTAGTTTCATTGAGTTAGACAAGGCTGTGGTCCATGTGATCAGATTGGTTTGTTTTCTATGATTGTGGTTTTCAGTCTGTCTGCCCTCTGATGGAGAAGGGTAAGAGGCTTATGGAAGGTTCCTGATAGGAGAGACTGAGGGGGTAACTGGGTCTTGTTCTGGGCCATGCTCAGTAAATCTTAATCCAATATTCTGTTGATGGGCAGGTCTGTGTTCCCTCCCTGTTGTTTGACCTGAGACCAAACTAAGGTGGAGGTAATGAAGATGGTGGCGACCTCCTTCAAAAGGTCCCATGCACACACTGCTGCTCTGAGTGCCCCAGCCCTGCAGCAGGCCACCACCACCCATGTGTCTGCCAGAGGCTCCTGGACACGCATGGACAAGTCTGGGTCAGTCTCTTGTGGGGTCGCTGCTCCTTTCTCCTGGGTCCTGCTGCACACCAGGCTTTGTCTGTGCCCTCCTGGAGTCTGTTTCCCCAGCCCTGTGGAAGTTCTGGTGGCTCTGTGGTGGGGTTAATGGCAATCTCCTCCAAGAGGGCTTATGCCAGACCCATGTCTGCTGCACCCAGAGCCCCTGCCCCTGTGGCAGAACACTGCTGACCCGCATCTCCTCAGGAGACACTCAGAGACAGTTCTGTCTCTGTCTCTGTGGGGTGCACAAGGTATGTTTGAGCCCTCTGAGCATCTCTGGCAGGAATGGGGTTTGATTCTAAACATGATTTCACTTCTCCTACTGTTTTAGGTAGCAGACTATAAATCGATTTAATATGTTTAGGCTCCTCTCCTTAGCCTCTTTGGGCTTATTCTCTGTAATTATTAATAACGATAATTACCAACTTGAGTAGTTTTTTTCCTCCGAATGCTAGGTTAGGCTATTGAACTGGCAGGTTAGTCTATTCAGAGTCTAAGGGACTTTAATACCCTCCTTACATCAGCTGAAATTTACTTCCTTTATGCTCACCTTGAGTGTTAACTCGCTGACCTGTGCAGGAAGCAGCAGAACAAGGCACCGAGAAGCACTGGGCTGGAATCCCGACTCGCTCCCTCACCAGCCATGTGACCCTCAGCCGCTACTTAACCTTTCGATGCCTTTGGAGATTTAAGTCTACATCTTAACAATTTTTGGTCCTGCAGCATCGTGACCAAAACTTACACAGTATTTTGTACCCGAGGTTACTCAGCCAGCAGGAAGCCGGTGACTCAGAATTGCCTTTCTGTTCCATTTTCTAGGGAAAAACAAACTGGATGCCTATGTGTAAATGCCCCCGAGCACAGGGAGTAGAAGAAGGTAATACAACACAGCATGGGGAAAGGTGAGACAGTCATGCTTTGCTTCTATTTCAGCCAGCCCTATCTCTGGAGAAACTCTTTTCCCAGCTTCCTGGATTGTGAGATATCATGACCTTTTGGAGGCCATCGGGCATATAACCTCCTAAAAGATCTTCAACGTATAAACACAGTAACAGAGCTACAAGTCATTGGGGAATGAAAGGAGCTGCTGGGAGCTGGGCACCTTGCAGGGCTCAGCACGTGTTAAGTCTCTCTCCCTGCTTTGGTTGTTTCTCACTTGGATAATCATGGAGAAGCCCTATGAGCCAGGCACACCCCAGGCCAAGATGAACCCCTTCCCATACGGTGCATTTGGCTGCTTTGGGAAAAACACGTTGTCGAGTCTCCCCAGCACGAGACACTTGAGGCGGCCGGGGAGGCTGCGATCCTGCTCACAGCAGTGCTAGAGGAGGCACCTGGTAAACATCCATTCAACAGCCAGCAGGACAAGATACAGAGTTCATTTGTTGGATTTGATGAAATTGTTTCCACAGGTTCAGGGAGGTTGCCAGGCTATGTCTAATGTATTATTTTTATAAGGCAACTAATTTTTACTAAAACACTTAAACATCTCCTTTCAGGTGCTATTTACTCAAGTAGCTGTGGGCTGTAATCACAGTTCACTTGTGATTCACCATCCAATCTAGGCTAGAGCTTGCTTTCCAGACAAGGTGGATTTTGTAAGCTCCCCATTTCTATCCTCATCTGCCTGAAATGTGAATTTAAACTCAAATGAAAACTCTGACAGTCTTTCGTGGCTCCAAACCGAAGGCACTGCAATACCGGGAATGAAGGCTCCTTGGTCCAGACCAAGAGGTACTTGTGGAGCCCAAAGGCCAATCAGCACGATGGTACGTTGGGAGGCTCCTTATAACAGGTGTAACCTCTGAGGTCTTTTAACAAGAAAACGGGAATAAAATAGGAGAACTAGGGCACAGATTAAATACCTGGAAAGAATTTAAAATATCACTTTAGGACTAAAATCAGAAGGAAACCCTGTGTCATATGTTTGTTCCTACTGACTGCAAATGTGGGGGCAAATAAATGCCCACGGCTTCTGAGGCAAGGACTCCAGAGGCCTGGAAAGAGCAGGGCTTGTCACTTATACGCAGATGTCTGCACCAGTGAGGTTTCACTGGTTGAAGAGACAAGAAGATGCTACATACCTCGTGGGCTAGAGACAGCCTCCACAGGACAACTTAAGGATTCCTCCAAATTAGGCAAAGGGAGGAAGTTCTCATAGATTTTAACCGTGACTAAGAAACTTCACTAACTAGGACATTACGACTTTGGTCAGCAGCACCTTACTTAAGGCAAACATGTCTCTCTGTAACAATTTAGCAAAGTAATATGAAAAGGAAAAACTAACCAAGTATTTTCCAGAATTTTAAACAGGCCTCCTTCCCCATTTTGAAAACTCAGACATCATTTCAAACAACCTGGTTAAATACTCACACCGATCACACTGTTCCTACCCAGAAAGGTGGCGTGAACCACCCAGAACCCTGGGGTTTCTGCTTTGGAACCAGGACTCAATTTTTTCATTTGTGAAAGTTGTGACAACATAAACTACTCTGCAGACTCATTATGAAGATTAGCTAAAACAGAGAGCCTAAAACAATGTCTAATATTTAATACTTCATAAATTGGAACTATTCTTAGAATGTAAAAATGCACTTTTCTCAATTAATCTGAAGAATTGTTTTATAATCAAAGAAAAAGAAATCATTGTGGCTTACTGAATGTCTCTGACAGTGAAGGGCTAAAATGCAGTATTTTTCCCTGCATTAGACCTCCTCCAATATTCACTAAAGAACTGCATATGGTCATAAATTAAAAAGAAAATGGAATAAATTGCCATATCCAGGCATGTTCAGTTCAGTTCAGCCGCTCAGTCATGTCCAACTCTTTGCGACCCCAGATCTAGGCATGTAGCCTTTTAGTAAAACTGACATTAATTTTCTTTCTTTTGATTTAATAAAGTTCCCATGTCAAACTCTTTCAGCTCCTAAGAAGTGATTAAGATGCTTTTAAGATTTTTAGCTAAAATGTTCATCAATCCTAAAAGGCAGTGCTAACATCAATCAATGATAGAAAGCAACTGTACTCCCCCCTCCCTCTGCACATCAACAAAGAACATTTTTTTCAAACTTTTACCCATGCACAAACAGTAGTACTGAACCTTTAATTCAGAGTCCTTGCTTTATAGAGAAAACAGAAGCAGAGTGATTAAGTGACTTGTTAAGGTCACGTTAATTCAAGTATCATTAATTTTTGAAAGAAAAAAGGTAGATTCCAAAAATTAAAAAAAATTAGGTTGACACTGGTCACTTACCAAATTTCTAGAGAAGGTTAACAGATGGCATGTGAGCAGTTAGAAAGGAGGTAGCATGCTTTCACTAAGAGTGAAGCATTTCCAGGTAACTTCATTTGCTTTCCTGATTTAATTTACTAGCAAGATTAGGCTACTTCCATAGTGCTTGTCAACCAAACAGGACAATATTTCTTATTCTTCCAGAGTCCTTTCAGGAAACGTAGGCATCTAAGTGACTAGCAGTTGCTTCAACAACTGTACCCAAAGCACTGACTGGTGGGCCAAGGTAATCTAGAGGCTGTCTACAGTGGCGTTCTCAGGAGGGCCTGTATTTCACCGTGATTTGTCCAGTATTTATCAGTAACCTGGAGAAAGCCTCTAAACACCAAAGGCATGCTTCATCAAAATTGGGACTGACACAGGCTGGGAGAAGAATCAGGAGTTCATACAGACCTTTACAAGATAATTTTAGTAAGGATGAATGTAGTCCTTCAATTAGGTTAATGGGAAATTGTGTAAGGAATTATTAGGAACCAGCCTGGCTTACTAGCAATACCTTGAGGTTTAGCAAAAGACAATAATGTGATACATGTGCCTAAAAATGATGGTAATGATAATAATAATGTCAACATATACTAGTTGTAATGGTCATATGAGAATCACCTTGATGATGGCAATAATGCTTCTGGATCCTGCTTTAGTCAGACCACAGAACTGTGTCTAGTTCTAAGCAATGCATTATACATGAGAGACTGAAATAGTCAATGCCAGCTGGTCCAGAATAGGTATCATGCAAAATCTGAGAAAAGTATGAAGCCTGAGGGGAGACATGAAGAGGCGGCCACATAGAAGGAACAAGACCTTTCTGCCTAGCTTCACACGTGCTACCTGTAGGCGCATGTGGGCGACACTCCTGTGATGCTGAAATCCAGCCCTTGTGAGCGCGCAGAACGGCTCGCCCTCTGCAAGGCCACCAACCACTTCCGTACAGCCGAGTTCTCTTTTAGCCTCTTCCTTCTTGGATCACAGCAGAAGGACTATAAAATCACGTGCTCAGGCGCCTATTCCAGACTTCCTGTTAAGACCTGTGTTCTTTGCTATTAACACTAAATCCTCGAGGAGGTTACGTTATAGAAGTGATATGACTACACGATTAAATATTAGAAATGACCACTGAGTATATCCTGTTTATTGTTTATGATTTACACGAAAAATGATGGTCTGGGGTTGTAGAACAATAAACCAATCATTACATTTAGACCTGGGCTTTTGAAAAGCTTGCATTCCATTTTAACAGTTCACATATATTTAACAGCTTATATATAAATCCAGATCACAAATAATCTTAAAGACTTAGTTAGCTTAGAGATAAACAAGAAACACAAAAGAAAACCACATAGATTTACCTTTAAATATCAGCATTCATATTACAAGAAAGAAGAAAACGTTTAAAAAATAATAAAATTATTAGGTCACGTCACTTAACATAGAGAAATAAGAGAAACAATATTTTAATTAATACTAATACTTCTAATTTACCATCATATATTCTTTACTTATTCTAAATTTTTAAAATTTAGTTGCCTTGTCAGCCTCAGATTATATCAGCTTATTACAATGACAATTCTAAAACCTCAATTTTCTTTCTTACAGAATTTTTAAGCCAACTCTTACTGAACTTTTCTCCTTCACAGCAGATGTTTATAGATAGTAGGGAGCCAAGAATGAAGGGCGGAAACAGATGGAAAGCAAAAAGTACAACAGCTATCCTAAGTTCAGCTCTCAACACTGCTGGTTGAATTTGGAACCAAAACCTCTTAACAACTGGCAGATAATAGCTAAATCTTAATAGGCAAAGAAGAAATATTTTCTTTCTGACAGCTGCTATCTAGAAGAAAACCAAGGTCCCATTATACTGCCTAAATATAATGTGTGGCTTATTACAGAGAAAACCTGTAACAACGTCAGTTTAACCAGTAAGTGTCACAACTGATCATTATTACTTAAAGGAAACAAACAACAACAACAAAAATCACACTAACCACAAATTTCCACAATATACACATGAGAATTAACCTTAATCTGATTTGACCCCTGACACTAACTGATTATCAATGAAATATGGTATGGAAAGATCACGGAGTAGAAAACAAGCAAAGATTAGTTTATACAACAGTGACTATATACATCAGAAGGAAAACATGCTACCTAATGCAACATTAAGGCTGAATGTAAGCATTTCCAAAGTCACAGATGCCCCGAAGAACCTCTAAATTACAAAGTCACCACATTACATGCATGCAATGTTCAGTTTTGTTTTACCCATAAAAGGATACACAGTATTTTGCTGTAAATACCAGACACATTTACAATATATGCAAAAATTAGAATGCAAGTTTTGTGTTCCTTATATTTAAGCCTCAAATGTGCCAACAGTGAAAATTCATTTAAGAATGGAGAAAAGAAATGGAATATAAATACTCAGAGAAATTACACAAATAAAACGCAAACTTTGCATTTGGGAAGCCATATAAACATTCCTGTTTTAGTGTCCAAACTAAATTATCAATGTACTACTTTGATGGATGTACACTCACTATGTGCTTTACTATTTTACTTGCTCAAATGTGGCATTCTAAGACCCATCACCATTCTCCGGTCTTGGTATCTAAAGCATCCCTAAGTTAAATATCATGTCCACGTTGATATATACTTGCCTACTGGGTGGGACGACCTAAACAGAAAGCTGTGCAGTCTTAGTTTGGTTTCATAATTACAGAGATGACTCTGTGGTCAGGTTTCCCATTAAAAAAAAAAAAATGTGAGGAAAGCTGATTTCCTCTCTTGTGTAAAATCTTGTGAACAGGTCTCTTTCAGAGGTTAAATTTGAGGTCAGCATCTTTCCTTTTATGGTAAGGAAATTAACACCAGAGCTGTGTTACCTGTTCAGTTCTGTTCACACAGTTACTAGGGAATCATACAATCTATTCCTTTTTCATCTACAGCTTCATTTGACACTATTTTAATTCTGGGTGAATAGTTTTACCAAAATATATTAGTGCAGATAAACAAAGGCTGATAATGTAATATGAATAATCTCTGTCCAGCAATACTTTAAAATAATAAATTGTAACACAGGAAGGTTTAGATATGTTGTAAAAAGGTGTGGTCAAATCTGTCCTGTACTCCATCAATTTGATGCTTTATACAAGATAGTACAATTAACTTTCTAGTTTTTTTAAGGATTCAGATTTTCCTTTGGGATACAACAGAATGAGTGTTTTAAAACCCTTCATACTTTTTTTTTCAGACTTTCCAAAATATTACAGAGTGAAAATCACCTTTAACTCTATCCAGTATTTATTACACAAATGTGCCATGAGTGTTCTGGACCTTCAAGTGTAACTTTAGACAAACAGAAGGATCTCGTAAGGCCATCTAAGTAGTCTCACTGCACCAAGCACCGACCACAGGAGATCAGTACTTTTCTTTACTAACTTTACTTTACACACATCCGCCAGTTCAAATATAATAATTTTCTACCTAACCATTTCAAGGAGACTACAATTAAGATATAAACATTTTGTGATACTCTAGCTAGAAGTTTTGTTTGGCATTCTAAAAAGTCTTAATTTGAAAGAATATATACCTTCTTACAAAACCACTCAGTATTACCAACCAAGAGGTTTTGATGAAGCAAAGGGACCAAAGAAAAAGCATGCTTTATAATTCCTTTTTATTTCCAACGAAACCCAATTTTACTACTGTCGTAATCGCAATCTTCACATTTGATGCAAATAGGAAAGCTTAATTATAATCACTTAGTGGCAGTACTCCAGACAAAATCAACAACGTGTGCCACACAGATGATTATTTCTTCTGGAGAGAATTAACTGATAAGCTTGACTTTACAATTAATAACATGTTAAACTAAAGAAAATGGATGCACTACTTCAACATTCAGCTTGAAAACGTTTAGTACTTTCTGCAAACCTAAACTTAAGTTTAGAAAGGTTAATATTCTCTTTCTAAACTATGGCATAGACTATATATAGCATTTTTAATATATTTATATATAATTATTTGCACATCGGATCAAGAAGGAATCTGCAGATTTACTTTGATAAACTGATCTCGCGCGAGTGGGAAGGCTTAGGGGGCCTCCGCAGCACGGCCACCTGCAGGGGGCGCGTCACGATCAGGCTCAGCGGAAGCAGCTGCGGGCGTCTCCATCACAGCGGGCGGGAAGTGACGGCGGCACACGGGGCAGGTCCCGGACTGGAGGGAGAAAAGCGGAGGGAGAGAAGAGCAAGTTCGCAGCCAATAAACGGAAAGGTCTGAATTGCTATGACGTATCAGAACAGTAGCATTATCCTAAAAAAGCCAAATACTGTAACAACAAATGAACGTCAACCCACAAATCAGAGAAGCAGAATTCTGAGGCCATTTCCCCTCATCCCAATCAGACTCGTGATTTCTTTGAGGGAACAAGGTCTCCTCATCAGTTCTGTATGTTATAGGTCACTCATCTTTCCTTTAGTGAGTATCACTGAGCATCTACCGTCCTCTCCACTGAGCACTGGGGCTACAAGGGCGAGCTAGGAGTCGCAGGGCACGTCCTCCCCTGAAGTGAATTATTATGACTCTATGAGAAACCAGAGACCTACTTAATTCACGTATTTATTACATCAAATCACCCCCCTAGGATCTTCCACATATATAGTAAAACCTCACTCTAGTGTGGTACAGATACGTCAAAGCAGATGGACTGCAGCCCTTCTTTATAAAGCCATATACTTCCTTTTCAGAAAGTTAAGAAGAGTTAGGTGCCTTCTGAATAATAAAACAAATCAATGAGGGAAGGTGGAACAGGGAAAGCAGTTAGACTGGGAGTGCATGATTTTAGGACCAATGGCAGATTACAGAGACTACCATCTGGCAATAGATAATCCCCTCACAAATCGTCTTTTTCCCAGAGATCTCCCCGATAGAAAACAGGTTCAAGAAATCATGCTGTTGAAGGTGACAAAGATATGTATCTTGGGAACCTTCTCCCCAGAGGCAAGGCTTCACACTATGCTGCTTCCTGACAGGAGAGAGACTAAAGAAACTATGACCTTGGGTTAAGGCAAAATCATTGACAATTCAAGACTGTACAACATAAGCAATATTTACAATTCAAGAACTTAATTCAGCAAACAGGTACTGTGCACTTGCCATAGAGATGGAGCCAAAGAGCAACATCTGAGAGTCAAATAGGAGTCCAGTCTCAGCCAAGCACATTGCAGCCGTGGAACCTTGCATGAGTGACAACTACCAGGAAATGAGAGTAAGGACACCAATATGCCCCCGAGTTGTTATCAGGATGAAGTGGGGAAACGCACATGTCCCATCCAGGAGTGACACACGGCAGGCACAGAGAACACGAGACCCTTCTTGAGGCTCTGATACTATTGTGGGCGTTTAAAGAAAGAGGGTGCTAAGAATAAAAAAGGTGGAATGGAAGCTGGACCTCCCTAGAACCTCTATTTTTACAGTGAGGGCATGATCACACCAGGCTAGGCATGAGTAAAGGTATAGAGGAGTAAATCTGAAGGACAGACTAGATCCCAGAAGGCCTTGAAAGCCTAGACAGAAACTTTAGATATTATAAAGGCATAATGAACACTTCTGCACTGGATCTGACAGATATTAACTAGAATTTTGACAGAGATGAAGTGGCAGTAGAAGGGGAGCAAGAACAAAACAAAAGAAAGGAAAGAAAAGGGAGGACGGAGAGGGTGGAAGTGAGAGAGAGGAGATCAAAGGAAACGGTCATGGAAGAGACAGAGAGCCGTATCCGTAAGAAATCAAGCTGGGAGAGCAATCTGGGAGCTTCTACTGAACTGCATGTAAATATCCCTTATGCAAGAATAGAGTTCATTGAGATTTAAAGAATACTTTTTAAAGTAATTCAAATATACTTAAAAATTATTGGGTAAACATTAAAAAACAGTATATAAAAATTGCATCAGAGGTACTTGGTAGGTTATTAAATATTTATCAAACCATTTTTACTTTACCTTTTAAATATTTTATTGAAGTGCAGTTGATTCAGAATGTTGTGTTAATTTCTACTATATGGCGAAGTGATTCAGCTATCTGTGTGTTCTTTCTCATATTCCTTTCCGTTAGGGTTTATCACGGGATATTGACTGACTACAGCTGCCTGTGCTGCACAGTAAGACCTTGTTTACCCTCATTTTTAGAGATACCATCTCATGTTAGCAGAATATCTGTACAATGTTACAGTACTCTGAGTAGTCCCAAAGACTTCCTGGCTTAAGATATTTTTGAAAACAACAGATTTCAGAGATACAATCAAAGATATAACTAGTTTTATCCTAACATCATTTTCTTACATTGTTTTTTAGAAAATGTTAGTGAGTTAAAGGGATTCCCTGATGGCTCAGATAGTAAAGAATGTGCCTGCAGTGCAGGAGAACCAGGTTCAATCCCTGGGTCAGGAAGATCCCCTGGAGAAGGAAATGGCAACCCACTCCAGTATTCTTGCCTGGGAAATCCTACGGATAGAGGAGCCTGGCAGGCTACAGTCCATGAGGTTACAGAGAGATGAATACGACTAAGGGACTCACACTTTAGTAAGGTAAAATAGCTTGATATTACCATTAATCTGTAATCATTAAAGGGTAACCAATTTTAAACACTAAATTAAAAAATATTTTGAGTACGTAGCTAAGTATAACAGGCTTAAAAAACACTATTATCATCATTAACTTGTAGAAGAAACCATTAAAATATTAATTCTAAAAAAGTAAACCTGCAACTCACCTTTTGTAGCCAAATTGAGACACAAGGTTTGTGAAAGAAATGGTGACAGGGTAACTCTGTTGCTATGTCATCCTTAATATACTCACTGCAGCAGATCGGACAGCACTGCTCCTGCCCAATAGCTGCAATCAAAGCATGTGACTCATCAATCCCACAAGGTTCAATTTTAACAAAACTGAAATCCAACACAGGAACTCATAAATGATAACTACAGAAGATGAAAGAACCAGCATTTGATCAGTTAATTGGCAAATGTATTTCTGCTTAATGCATGACAATTTGGAATTTAATAAAAACTGCTTTTGTAGAAAAGTTGACTGGAGAACATGTGTCCCAACCTATCACTTGAAAAATTTCTAAGTTTCACAGAAAATCTAATGAAAATGTCTGACCATATTTTTATCTTCTATGTGCACTGGTAACATACTTGAATATGCAACGTGTCGTCTGACACGTTTATTAGAGATAAACTTTGCTCTTACCAGTGTGATCCTCAAGAACAAGGGTCTCTGGAAGACCATCAATGCTCTCCTTACTGGCTGGTGGATTGGCCACTTCAACATCAACTGCAAGAGACTCTAAGTGTGCCAGGGCAGTCTGAAAATGGAAAGTCACAACACTTTGTTAGATACGCTTTTTAAGCAGCAATGAGAGCCATGTTTAAAGGTGTCATCTAAAATCACATCCAACATTACCCCTCTTCCTGTTGGTTTCTTTTGCTTTGATTCTGCACTGAACCAAAAATATCATAAACACAGGGAAAAAACCAAACAAACCTACTTCTCACAAGTACAACAAAAATCTATTTTGTCTCAATAACCATTTACTTGACTATCGTACTTATATTTTCAAAACAGTGGTTCTCTTCTAACTTGTGAGTTTCTGCGTGAGATCAATCACATGAAAGAAAGTAATATTTTGCACAGGTTCAACTTGTGAAAGTAAAATATGGCCAAGGTTACACGATGTTCAAGGCAGGGAAGCCAATACTGCGCCCCTGAATGGCAGCATCGACCCCTGGCATCGAGTCCGTGCACCCACGTTACCAGTTCACCAGCACTGGCACAGCTCGTTTTACCGTACCTGGCAGACACGGCATTTTTTACGAACCAAAGATTTCTGGCAGCCCTGCCTCAAACAAATCTATCAGTGCCCCTTTTTCCAACAGCATTTCTCATTTCATGTCTCTGTGTCACATTTTAGTAATTCTCACATTTCAAACTTTCTATCATCATCACCTTTGTTCTGATGATCTGGGATCAGTGAACTCTGCCGTTGCTGTGACTCACTGAAGGTAAGACAGTGGTCAGTGCTCCCAGCAATGAAGCACTCTCACATTCAGGTGCGTGCACTTCTTTAGCCATGCTGCTACCATACACGTAATACAGGATACCATAAACACAGCCTTATACGCACTGAGAGACCTGACGTTCATGTGACTCACTTCACTGTGGTGCTCGTGGCCTACATCTGTAACCTCAGCGAGATATGCCCGAACTCCCAGTTACCTGGGCTCTGAACTTTATTTAGGGACTCAAATGTCTGGGAAAAGTCACTATTCTAAGAATGACAGGAAGACCAGCAGATCATACGACCATCTAGCAGGAGTCAGCCTCATACTTTTGTGGCTTGATTAGCCCTTTTGATTACAATTAAATTACAACTGCAGACAGGACCTATATTCACAAGACCTAAAAGGTAGAAATAAACCAAATATCTACTGATGAATGAATGAACAAACTGGTTAGTAAAGGTTAAGTATATGGTCAAATTCAGAACACTCTGATACTGTAATATGGCAGTATATTAACCATTTTACTGAGTATTAAGGTTAGAGGGTAAGAGTATTAAAAATAAGGACACTACAATAACTTGCTAAAGAATACTCAATATACAAAGAGAAACTGGGACATCAAAAACCTAAAAGGGGAATAAAAGGGTAGAGCTTTTTACATGCAACTGAAGTTGTTACCAGCAAAAATAAGCTATTAAGATGTCTTATGTAAACCTCACAGAAATCATAAAGCAAAAATCTACATTAGATTTTTGTGTAGATAATACATCTACATTATCTACACAAAAGATAATGAAAATCAAGTCACAAAGAAAACAACGGGAGAGGGAGAAAGGAACAAGGGAACTACAAAACAGCCAGACAATAATGGGTAAGAAAGAATTAGGAACTTCTTACCATTCTCCAATCAAAAGGATACAGTGGCAAAAGGAGAAAAAGACAACGACTCAACTCACCATATCCTACCTGTAAGAGACTCACTTCAGCTTTCAGGAAACACACAGGCTCAAAGTGAAGGGATGCAAAAAGACACTCTATTCAAGAGAAATCAAACAGCAGGGGCAGCTATACTTGTATTAGATAAAAGAAACTTTAAGCCAAAAACTGTAATAAGAGGTAAAGATGATTATTATATAAAGAATCAACTCATCAAGAGGATGTAACAATCATAAAAAATATGTACCAAATAACAGAGAACCTAAGCATAGTAAGCAAGTAAAAACAGATCTGAAGTGAGATTAGACAACAATAAGGGAGTATCAGGGGAGTTCAGTAACTCACTTTCAGCAACAGATACATTACTCAGACAAAACAAAAAGGAAACACTGGACTTGGACTCTACTTCAGGTAAAACAGACCTAACAGATAGATACAGAACATTTGGCAAAACAGCAGCAGAACACACATTCTTGGATGCACACGGGACATTCTTCAGGTTAGATCCTAGCTCAAAACAAGTCTTGACAAATTTGATAGACTGAAGTCACACCAGCTATCGTTTCTGACCAAAATGGCAAGAAATAAAAAACCAACAACAGGAAGAAACTGGAAAATTCATAACTATGTGGAAATTAAACAAAACACTTCTGAACAACCAATGGGTTGTTCACATGTTCAGTATGCCAAAACTTATAGGATGAAGCAAAACCAGATCTAAGAGGGAAGTTTATAATGAAAAAAGTCTACGTTGAAAAAAAAAGAGGAATTATTCAGGCAACCTAACTTTACACATTAAAATTTGTATAGAACCACAAAAGACCTCGATCGTGAATAGCCAAAGCAAGGAACAAAGCTGAAGGCATCACATTTCCTGATACTATTAAACTATAGTGATTAAACAGTATGGAGCTGGGATAAATACAGACACATGTTAGTGGAGCAGAATCAAGAACCAGAAACAAACCCCGGAAAACACAAGACCTGATAAAGGAGCCAGGAATACTCAGGGGGAAAGGACAGTCTCCTCAATAAATGGTACCGGGAAGACTGAAAAATCACACACAGATGGATCATCACATGCATAAAACTGAACCCCTAAGAATAACTGATGCCTCTGAACTGTGGTACTGGAGAAGACTCTTGAGAGTACTGTGGACTGCAGGGAACTCAAACTAGTCCATCCTAAGGGAAATCAACCCTGAATATTCATTGGAAGGACCGACGCTGAAGCTGAAGCTCCAGTACTCTGGCCCCTGATGTGAAGGGCCGACTCACTGGAAAAGACCCTGATGCTGGGAAAGATTGAAGGTGGGAGAAGGGGACGCCAGAGGATGAGACGGTTGGATGGCATCATCGGCTCAATGGACATGAGTTTGAACAAGCTGTGGGAGATGATAAAAGACAGGGAAGCCTGGTGCACTACAGTCCATGGGGCTGTAAAAGGTCAGACACGACTCAGTGACTGAACAACAACCACCTTACACCACTCACAGAAAGTTAACCTGACACGGAATAAAGACTTACACCTAAGACCTGAAACAGTAAACTTCCAGTTATAAGACAAGTCAGTCCTGGGGATTCACGGTAGCAAACTGATTATAGGTGACAATATTGCATTATATACCTGAAATAAGGTAAGGGAGTAAATCTTAAATGCTCTCACAAGACAGAAACGGTAGTTATGTGAGCTGACGGAGGTTAACAACTCGACTGTGATAATCACTGCACAATATATAAGTGTATCAAATCAACATTCTGTACGCCTTGTATGCTTGTGTGCCACCTCGCTTCAGTCGTGTCAGACTCGGTGTGGCCCCATGGACTGCAGCCCGCCAGGCTCCTCTGTCCATGGGATTCTCCAGGCAAGGATACTGGAGTGGGCTGCCAGGCCCTCCTCCAGGGACCATCCTGACCCAGGGACTCTACCACTAGCACCACCTGGGAAGCCCTACGGTCCACCTGAAACGTACACAATGTTACGTGTCCATTATACCCCAATAGAGCTGCAACAGTGTGGTACATACAAACAGTGGAGTACAACGGAGCCTTGAAAAATAAGGGGATCCTGACACACGCCAAAGCAAGGGTGAGCACTGAAGGCATGATGCTTGGTGAAACAGGTCAACCACAGAAGGATAAATACTGTATCCCTGATACGAGGTAGCTAAAGTAGTAAAATCCATAGGACAGACAGGAGAATGAAGGCTGCCACAGAATGAGAAGAGGGATGTGGTTACTGTTTATGTACTTAATGCCCCTTAACTATATACTTAAAAATGGTTAGAATGGTAAATTTCACATTATATGCCTGTTACCACAATACAAAATAAACTGGGCTTTCTAGGCAGAAACAGGATTCTGCCTGATGGTTCACACTGCGTCGCCTTGGATGGCAAGCACAGTCTTTTGTATACTCCTCATAACCTAGCCTAGGTACTTCAGCAACCATCTTTTCAAAAAGAATTTGAGAAGACTTACAACAGCATATAGGGCCAAACCACAGTCAGGACTGAAAAAGGAAAAAGCAAAGGAAGGTTTTTTGTAAAAGTTAATAAACACAGTTAATAACATTGAACCCCAAGTTTGACTCTGGATGTGCAGACAGACATTGCAAAAAGAAAAACAGTGTGCTGGAAATAGAATTATTGCCTCTCCGCTCCAAATTCACCTTTCATTTCCATTCTGTGAAAACAGGCCTTTTAAGTGTTCCTCCTTCGTCGTAGGCTCAGGCAATAGAGGGTGCTGGAGAGGCGGGGGGAAAGGACTGCTGCTTAGTTCCAGCGGGCTTGCCCCCGGCAGGGAGAAGACTTCCTGTTTCTACCCCTACCTCGGCCTCTGCACCACAGGGCTTCTGCCCTGGCTCCTCTAGGGAGAGGCTTCCTAGCACCTGGCTCCTGAAGCACACGCACTCTCCCCAGTGCCTCACAGCTGCAGGGGAGGTGCCTGCAGCCTCCCCTGGCACTCATCTTGGTGGTTTTATAGTAGGAGTGCTTCCCTGGGAACAGCTTCTCCAGCACTCCAAAGCCAGATTTTTGCCAAAAACCAGAGGGCAGATCTCCAGCAAGTTCTGCCAGCCTAGCTGTACAAACACTTGTCGAAGAACCACGGCTGTGTCCTTTTCAACACCATCTGGATCTTAACCCTGCAGGCAGAGTGGTAGAGTGCTTCATCTCAGCCCTAAGGCTATCCCTTAAATCTGCTATTCCTATATTCTTCAGAATTCACTTTACTCGGGCCTCCCACGTGGCACAGTGGTAAACAATCTGCCAGCCAATGGAGAAGTGGGTTCGATCCCTGGGTCAGGAAGATTCCCTGGAGAAGGGAAGGGCAACCCACTCCATTATTCTTGCCTGGGAAACTGCATGGACGGAGGAGCCTGGCGGGCTGCAGTCCATGGGGTCACACAGCGTCAGAAACAAGTACGCACACATGCAGCCTAACTGCAGTTCGTAATTCTTATCCTACTCAAATTACTGTTTTCTTTCTTGTGACTGAGCCCAGACTGACACAGAACTGGCATCAGGCGCGATCCCATGAAGGAAGAATGGGACTGGTGTGGCGGGATCTTTCTGCTTGAGCTCAGTGCTGAGAGCCTTACCAACTGGAGTGGGATGCTCTCAAGGCACAGGCTGCAGTGGCATCAGAACTAAACTATCTGGTGGCATGCAACCACATGCCAACCAAAGCACGTGTGGGGAACCCAGCTGTCCGCCCCCCCTGACCTCATGGCAGTAACAGTGACTGTAAGGACTGTGGCGTGTGACAGACCCTTCTGAGTGCCCCTGCTGACAAGGGGAAAAGGGCAACCTGAGCCCACTAGCTTTCAGAGGGAAGCACAGTATGAGAACCAGAGTGTGCCCATGACAGCCCTGGAAAAAATCTCTCATGTCTAAAAATCAAGCATACATTTTAAGTTAATTCTAAGTCTTGTCAAGTTTCTCAAAAATTATACCACTAACTGGTTAAGAAACAGGATTCTAAAACTCAGAATGAGGATATGTGGTTGAATTCAGATGTAACTGTTTTGAATCCCCATGTCACTCTTGAGTCTCCTTTACCAGCAGGAGCAACTGACCATCCACAAGCCACTTTCCTCTACTTGAACATCCTGTAGAAGGATAACTGCGTACAGGGCCCACATCTCTTAGTACTTCTATCCCCAACAGTAAAGCTACCAGAAGACCACAGCAGCCAGGAAAGGCAAGATGACTGAGGACACGAGACTCCTGAGAGCTGTAGGCGTGGGTCCCACCACCAAGTAAAGAATCCTAACCAGGCAGATCCCTGCTGAAGACAGGGAGAATAAGGGAAAAGGACACTGCAGCTGTCAATTACAGCCTATGACCAAACACAAAAACGAGGACCAGCGGCTCTGCAGGCACTCCATCTGCTTGGTGTATGTTTATGTTTATCTGCGTCTAACCATTTTTTCCATCTTTCCCATTTTTATTTTATACAGCAGTCAACTTTACAGTTTAATTTTTATGTAAAAGAACATTAGGTGTGACTGACTTAACCTGTGGAGTCATTAACATAGCCAGCAATGAATGCAATGACTCTTAGGGCTCTTTATCTGCTCATCAGGGGAAAGGGTGAAAACTTCTGTTGTATCTTGTTAGACAGAAACATAACTCTTGTGTACTGGATGGGAGTCCAAATGTTTGTTGAAAGGGGTATACAGAATCCAAGCAGTCAAAGATATATGGACTGCTCCAATGACCAATGATCATTTCTCACATCTAAATTCACTTCTTTAATAAGCTCTGTGAAAATGGATTTGGGCCATTTAAATATTTTCCCTCCTGACAGCTATCATGACGTCAAGCTTTGTTCACAGAGACTGCCGAAGAGATGCAGCGGCAGGGAAAGGACTTTGCTGCTGATCCTCGTGAGAAGCCACCCAGCTTCCGCGGCACAAACAGCCTTCTGCAGCCGCAGGCTCCTGCAGTGCACACAGCTGCTCTAGCACCCAGCTCTTGCAGGGCACGCGGCCACTAGGCTCCCCAGCCCCCACCGCAGACTCAGCGCTCCAGTCAGACATCACCCTCCAGGGCTGATCTTCCCCAAGTTCTGCCAGCCGAGGACTGCAGTGACTTCTCTGCTATTCACTGAGCCACAGCTGTGCCATCTGCACCAAGGTGTGGATCCCAGCCACGGAGCAAAGTGCCAGCTCTTCCTTAGGTGGTCCTGGGTGGTGGCTGCCCCTTGTGCGTGCTTTTTCTATATTCTGTAGAACGATCTTTGTTACTAAACACTCCCTTTTCATTCTAATCCCTTGTTACAGTGGTTTTTACATATATTGAAATTTCAGGTATTTATTAGCACTACAAACTGCAGTCATCAGAAAGGAATAATGAACCCAGTGACACAAACATGTATTAAAGCATAGTTAACCTGGAATAACCTCCCCAAATCGATCTTCCTATAAATAGAATCCCTTCTTTTCGGTTATGTGTAGCACAGATGAGCTCTCTTTATATTAAAACTTTCCCATAAAGAGATGGGGAAATGGAAAGTAAGAGCCTGTTACTTGTCCCTTCTTTCTCATGAGTAACTACAGCGGCAATCATGAATGTCCTTCAATTCCCTATGTACTTCTCAAGGTAAACTCTGTAAGAACTCATCTGTAAATTTCAATGTATGTAAAAATTATTTATTGTCTTGGCAGTTACATGTATTTAAGATGATCTGGGGTCACTTATAAGCAACAAGTGCAAGAAAGACCACTTTACAGCCACTGCTACGAAAATCCATAAAAATCTGTCTACACCTTAGTACAATATATATTCAAATGTTAGTCCAAGTGTCAGAAACGCAACTAGATGGCCTAAACAGCCTTAAAGCAGCACAATCCTTTGTCAGCACAGAATCTAGTTTCTAAAGAATAAAATAATTAAGCTTTTAAAGAATGGAGACTTATACCAAATGATTTATTATGGACTTTGAATGACTACTAATTCCAGATTAGTGATTACCACTAATTCATGATGTTAGATGATTACCACTTGGCTGGCTGATCATCTGAAGGCATCTTTGAATACAGCCATTTACTGAGAGCTTATGACGATACCAGGTACTTTGCTAAGTGCAAAACTTTGTTTTTCCCATTTTGTAGATGAGGACCTACAACTTAAAGAGGTTAAGTCAACTATCCAAGGTCACACTGACTAAAAGAGTCACTCTAACTCAAAAGTCTCTGTGTTTATCTCATCTACCACCTTTCTAAGGCCTACACCCCAGTGTATATGAAGTGCTCTGTAAATATGTGAGGATTTTCCTCAGGGCTTATGGGTATGGAGAGTCTTAAAAGACCAAATTTCCATTAACTTTCTTATGTAATCTTTCTTCAAAGGAATCTGCCTAACAATGCACCTCCAATCACAGTATCATGCTGGCTCTCCTACTCTACATTCCTTTTTTATACTCACCTTTTTTTCCACTTTATAAATAAAAGCATACTTCTTTCCCATTCAGAGGGGCAATCTGAAATACTGGGGTCAAACTGAACTATAACGACTGAATAACAAACCTTTGTGGAGGACTTCCAATTTTCCACTTTCAAAAAAAAAACTGAAGGAGGCTCTCAACAAGTTTTGGGGATTTTGGCAAATATCTCAGAAGAATTCAGTGACAATGCTATGATAAACTCCTTCCATCCCTACCAATTGATTTATCTGAATAAGGTTTCTCAACCTTCATTCATAAAGATGAAAAGCAGAAATAAAGTTCATGCTGACTTATGTCTCACTCTATAAATAAATTCATTCAATCAGGAAGGAAAAAAAAGCCTCCATGTCATTAAGAGATGCATTTCTAATGAAAGTTTACTTTATGTTTAAGTAATTATATATAAAATTTGTATGTAAGTTTGTTCTTGATCAATAGATACCACAAACAACTTTAACTCAATCTACACCAGTTTTTTTTTTTTACATTTAAATTCCTGAAGATATTTTTACTGCAAACTGGTATAATAGGTTAAATAATATTACTTAGGTTTTATGCTAAAAGTCTTTAGATGTCCATGTCAAGATGTACAAAGGAATGCTTAAATTTTGGGGACACCAAGTAAAAAGTTTTAATACCACTGTTTCAAACAGTTAAAAGTCTTAAGTATTTTGCCCTATGTCTCACTCAAATCTGAGAAAGATATGAGGCAAATGTTTATTGCCAATGTATTAACCAATAGCTACTACGCAAAAAGAAAGGTCAGTCTAGTATTGGAAAAATAACAGAAATGAAAACAACCACTGCTAAAAAGAGACAGGGTTGCTAAGAAACAAAAACAAAAGCAAAGCACTCAGTTTGCTTGTTATTCATACTTGTTTTTCACTTATTTACAAAATGTTAATGTTAAACCTAAAAGGAAAAATCCTCCATTATACATTATATCAGTTCATTTTTCAAAATGATTAAGTAAGTGCACGCTAGACCTAGGAAAGTAGAGATTTCTCGAGACTGACAGGAAGAAGGAAGTGTGCTGGTTCTCTAGGAGTGAAACATGTCTCAGTCAACTCCAAATAAAACAAAGCTGAGCACTCAATCTGAAGAAGCGGTTATGCTGTCGGGAGAAGGGAGACACTTAACGCCGTTAATCTGAATGAACCAGGAGGACGGATGGGTAAGAACAACTGAGAGTGTGCAGCCACGGGGCTTCCCTGAAAGCAGAGGGTGGCAGTGAAAGAGTCTATGCTCCCTGGGCGTGCGATGCTCTTTCCTGCCTCGTGTCTTTGCTGTGCAGCTACTGCCTTTACCCAGCACGACCCTCGTGACAAGCCTCTCTGGCTCTTCTTTCAAGATGCCAAACATCACATTTCTCATTAATAACAAATAATAAAGTTTTTAATTTTCAAAACTACTTTCTAAAGATATTACCACATTGTAGGAGATCATAAACCACTAGCATAATGGGAAAAAACTATCTAAGCACTGCAAAACCAGACTCCAATACTGATGTATTCCATGTGGTCACTTAAAATTTGTTTAACTCAACGAAGTTAGTAATCTTTACATATTCTATTTCTGATGCAGGTTATCATGCTGTGCCAGTGTTTTCGTGTCAGAATTTGGCAAGGCAAGTTATATAACCTGGGAAAAGTCCTAAGAATATATAATTCTGTCTCATGATGTTCTAACTTTTCTTCTAGTGTAGAGTATTTCCCCCCTCTTCCAGTTTTACTGCAATATAATTGATATACAGTACCATGTAAATTTGATGTATATAGCATGATGATTTGACAGAGATAACATTATGAAACCATTATCTCAACAAGTCTAGTCAACACCCATCATCTCAATAGATGAAAAATTAAAGAAACAGAAAAAAATTATTTCCTTATGAGAAATCTCAAGATTTACCCTCTTAACAATTTTCACATATAATGTCAGTATAAGCAGTGCTAACTACATTTATCATGTTGTACATCACATCTCCAGTAGTCATTTATTGTGTTGCTGCTGCTGCTGCTGCTAAGTCACTTCAGTCGTGTCCAACTCTGTGCGACCCCATAGATGGCAGCCCACCAGGCTCCCCAGTCCCTGGGATTCTCCAGGCAAGAACACTGGAGTGGGTTGCCATTTCCTTCTCCAATGCATGAAGGTGAAAAGTGAAAGTGACGTCGCTCAGTTGTGTCCGACTCTTAGCGACCCCATGGACTGCACCCCACCAGACTCCTCCGTCCACGGGATTTTCCAGGCAAGAGTACTGAAGTGGGGTGCTACTGCCTTCTCCACATTTATTGTGTAACTAGGAATTTATGGTTCTGACTGCCTTCATCCAATTCCTGCTTCCCCACAACCCCTAGCCTCTAGTAACCACAAACCTCATCTCTTTTCCTGAGTTTGTTTTCAATGTATAACTGACCTAAACAGTGTATTAGTTCATTAGTACACTACCAACATAGTGATTGGGTATTTCTATACATTTCAAAACGATCACCACGATACACAGTACTTCTCCTATAATCACTTTGAGAAAAACATACACTATAAAGAGTAACTAAGAGCAATGATCTCCGTGGAAGGTGACACACACCTCAGTGACGCCAAAGCAGAGGGAACCTGGGTGTGCACGTGCGTGTGTGTGTGCGTGCGCAGGTGAACAGGTCTGTCTCTATTCCCTACTTTACAAATCTAGTCTCATGGGGTTTCAAGATAAGATACCATTACAGTGTTCCTGAAAGTCCTCTCATTCCTTTTCGTTCTTTTACTTTTGACTCATTCGTGCTACTACCTTTCCTCCACTGGAAATCACCATGGAGACAGTGATTAAAAGACTTCTTAACAACGACATTGACTGGTGCAATGCAAGTTCCCAAACATGAAAAAGCTTGGGCTTTCAACCACAGGCAAATACAATTTTGAAGAGCTGTTTGTGTTTTGGTCAAACAAGGCAAAGAAGGCAAGACAAAGAGGCACCCAGTGTGCATGTGTGTGAACCTGTGCACGTGTGTGGGGATGAGGGGGAGTAAATTTTCCAACTGCATTAAGCAGCTAGATAGATTCAGAAGTCATACGAACCAAAAAAGGGAAGTAATTTGAAGTGTATCTTTAGATATCTTTAATTTCATTTAACAAATATACCTGTATGTGTATAAAAAATATTCAGATTCACAGACCTGTATAATTCAATAGAAGAAGTATATTTCCTAAATGTAAACAAAACAAATACTATATTCTGCAGTAGATACTGGAAAATACTGTAATTTCAGGCAAATGGGCAGGATGTCAAGTATAATTTATATACACACACTGAACCACTACTCAGTAATTGTTATTATATTGGCAAGAAAATTATTCACCTTTTCTTGAAAGCAGTTTAGTAAAATCTTTAATTTTTATCACTGTGCATCCCACCCACCATGTATGGGTACCGGAGCACTAAAATACCTCCATAGCCTGGGCTAAGCGCTCTTCCAGCGCCATGTAAGTGAGGAACTGAGGATCCACGTAAGAAATAGCTTCAGCAACTCCGAGTCCATCTGCGAAGCCATCAAACAAGCTGGGGGAAAAAAAAGTACGACCGTGATTTGGGAAATCTTTATGGTGAAGACATAATTATACACTAGCATACTGACAAGCCAATAAACACACAAGCAGAAACCTGAAAATATTTTAATATAACCTTACGGGGTGAGGGGCGAGAAGAACCCAACAGGAAATTAAATGCTAGGTGTAAGGAGTTAAGATACCATTCCCATCCCTAACAGGCTGCCACACTCACTGCACAAAGTTTGTAAGAAAATTCTCTGCTGTTTCTAGTTCTAGTTCTGGGAACCGTGTATGGCTGGGATAAAGGTAATACTTTTTATCTACTAATTCTTTCCCATGTCTTTCCCCTTTATTTTGGTTTCCAATTTGAATTTTGGTGAGAACATGTTAAGAATTACTCCATCTATTTTAATTCTATCATTGGTCAAAGCCTCTTTTCTTCTCTTACCTTGTACTGCTTAATCACTCTGGCTTAAGAATACTTTATTTTCTCAAGTTTTTCTCATTAATTTCTCTTCTATTTTTCTAAGGACTAGGGTTTCTCCCTTACCATTCAGTTTGAAAAAGATCTGAGCTCTTAACTGCTCACATCTATTACTCTGAAGGTTGTAAGCCACTTGAAGAAAATGTTATGTCTTAATCTGGTTCTCATCTGCTCCCCTCCACCTTTATATATACACAGATTCCTCCCTTTCCTCTAGTTCTTGGAAATACTAAATACTTCAAGATTCAGAAAACGTACGATATCCTCAGTCATCTTTCTAAATCTTGTTCCGCTGGAATTCCATCCCTTCGATTATCCTTTCTGCAGATAATTCCTAAGCCTCTACCTAATTCCAAACTCTCTCTTGAGTTCTTGACCTATATTTTTAGTTTTCTGTGGGGCACTTTACCTCAATGAACTCCTACCACCTCGAATTCAACATCTCCAAAACTGGGCTTATTTTGTCTAGTTAAGAAAAGCTTCTGTTGACCGCCACATTCCTATCAGAAACTGAATATCACAGTCAGTAACACCCAGTGACTTATGCTAGCTCAGAACAGTTATGATGTGCCTCCATTCAAATGACAAATCTATATCAAATATCTAAAGTATTTCTATGAAGAATGTATTAAAGCTTGGTAGTATCTAGAAATCACCAGACATCATATGGTACAAAAGGAATGGGCATTTTCATACAATCACAGATTTTAGAATTAGAATTAAAACTTAGATTACTGAATCCAACCTTCTTTGCACTATTAACTCCTTCATCTATCAGTGAGATATAGGGCAGAGAGGAAGACTCTTGGGAGTCAGACAGGAATTTAATGTCACATTTAACTGAATTATTGTTAAACAATATGAAATTTTTATTGGGTTGTTACTGTTTATCTATAAAACAAATTAGATGAGTAAATGCACACAGGTGCTATGCAGAGATGGCACCAGATTAGGCATTCAAGAAACAGCAGAACCACTTCCTCCATGCAAGAAACACACTGCTTTCTCAGCAGGTGCATGTGGTATAGGAGAACCCTCATTAGAAGTTTGAAATATATGAATTAAGTGCTCTAGTTCTGCCTGCTGAAGCAACACAAACTATGTCCCTTTTCCTCTTTCAAGTGATGAGAATCAATTATCCCCTAATAATTCTTTTCTTGTCTAAGCTAAACAAATCTAGACACTCAGGGCATAATTTGGTTGTAATCTGGTAACTGAAGAACGATCAGTGAACATTAAAAATTCCAGTATTGTTTACTTGGTAAACACCATGGTAACAACTGCCTCAGATAAGAAGCACCAAGGACATTAAAACAAGTAGTTTGAGAGGAAACAGGTTATCTTCCCACTCAATGCTTATTTAATTATAAAGGTGAAAATGGTGATGAACTCTGAGAGACAGTACCTTCACCAAGTGATCAGAATTAATGTCATGATGGGACAATTCAACACCATGTGCCTTCTGACATGCACCGAGAACAGAACCCTGCTCCTATGGTCTGCCTGCTAACGCCATGCCACTCACATCTAACCACGCCATCAGACAGAGGACAGAACCCTGCTCCTATGGTCTACCTGCTAATGCCGTGCAAACTCACACCTAACTATGTCATCAGACAAAATAAACCTAAGAGTCATTGCCGGAGTCCAGCTCCAGCAGTCAGGGAATCAGCCTGAAGGGATGAGCAGCATTGGCGAAGAATTAGCCTCTGACTCGAGGTATGGGGCTACATGTTTATTTCAAGCATCAGGTCTTCTTTTATACTTTGACAAAAGCATTAGGTCAGAGGTTTGACACTTTCAGTTCCACCTCACCCAGATTTATTGTCTGATTGTTGCCCTTCAAACCGAGTTCCTGCTTCAGCGATTCTCAGAAGGGTGTTTACTTGTGATTACATTGTAACACGTGCTTACCTCTGGGCTGCACACCACATCCCTCAGTTTATTTCTTATCTTTCTAAATCCTGCTTGCCCCTAGTATCCTAAGCTCACTATCTCCTAAAAAGGCTTCTAGCTATTCTTAATTATTCTTAAACCCTAAACTCAGCAAACTTCCTTTGCCATAAACATTCCCCTCACAAACAGGTCTCAGATAACAATCCTTCCCATGGCCTCAAGCTGCGGCCTACGTGCTCAACCTGGAACATTCTTTGTAAAGATCCTTGAACAAATGTCAATGGTTACTTTATAGATTATTTTCTGGGCACAACTGCAGAAGGCTTTGTGCTTTCTCATGCTTCTCTCAAGAACAATAAGCACCTTAACATTCTTTCCAGCCAACTTAACCTAAGAAAGGAAAAGAACAAGTCAGACTCAAAAAACCTAACTCCTACATCCCAGAACCGTGCCTGTGGGATGAGAGGGGGTTGGGTGCCTCCATTTTGTCAGTAATGCCTAACGTGGCTCCCGACAAGTCATTCTACAAAATAAGCTGCCTGTCCTTTTAAAAATACCAAATTCATAAAAAACTAGGACAGGAAATGTTTCAGATTAAAAGAAACTAAAGAAAACATGTTAACTAATATATCTTGGACTGCATCAGAAAAAAATTTCTCTAATGGCATTAGTGGGACAATTATAGATATTTAAACAGGTCTGTAGATTAGAATAGTACTTGTATCAGTGTTGATTTTCTGATTTTTATAATGTTATTGTATAAGAAAATCTTCCCATTTTAATGAAATTCATTCTAGGTGATTTATAAGTAAAGAGGCAAACATGTTTGCAACTTACTAAATGCGTCAGAAAAAATATAAATAAAGGAAAGAATGGCAACATGAACATGGTAAATGTTAATACTTACAGAATCATAGTGAAAGGTATATGGGAATTTTCTGTACTATTGTCTGCCATTTTTCTGTAAGTGTGAAATAATTTCAAGAGTTTTAAAAATTCTACTCTTAAACCATAACCATAAAGAATTAATTTCTCACAATCTAATTAGGTTAATTATTATCATCCCAATTTCTTATTAGGTTGATAATTATTAAAAAATAATAATAGTAACCCAATTTCTAACCAAGAGCAAGCTTAAATTGTTATCAAAGAATAAATAAATGGTACATTTGGGATGTGTCTAAATCTAAAATCTATGTTTTTTGCACATCAATTCCTACCACACAAATCCATGAAAACAGTCTCTGGTTATCCTATAGCATTTCTGCGACTTAATGAAAACAAACAAGCAAGCAAACTTTTGATAGAGGATTTTTTCCATTTTCCTTTAAGCTAAAATAAAAAACCAAAGACTTTAATTTTTTTTTTCCTATGCAGAGGCAAAACTCAAAAGAAAAAAAAAAGCGTTAAATTTTGGAGTTACATAAGAATTGCTGCTGTTCACCATGGCCATTCCTTTAAGACGCCAAAATGACATGCTATTTTAATGTGAAAATCAAACCATATTTTTACCTTATCAACATTTAGCTACTACCACATAAATCGAACAGAATACCACCAAAGCAAATAATGAGGTGTTGCCATATTTAGACAAAATTCAGAACAGTAACTTCAAAAATTTTGTCTTAAAAATCAAGGCTAACTTGGTTTCCATATTAGAAAAAAACAAACTACTTTGAAGCTTCATAACTTGGGGGCAATCAGTAATGTCTTCACAATCTTCATACAATAGCCATATCCTCTTAATACAACAGCCATACCCAGAACAGTCGTCAATGAATTAGAAGCTTTCAATAAGGACCTCAATCATTTCTTCAAATTTTTATAGGAAACCTTTTTTGAAGGTTATTTAGAAATATATATATCAAGATCTTAAAAAATATCACGTTAGTAATACCATCTCTTATTAATCTGTCCTAAAGAAACAATCTGATGTACAGATCAAGTTTTATTGGTGAAAAATTTACTGCACTATTTCAATAAGGAAATAATCAAGTAAATTTTCGTGCTTCTGTAGGATGGAGCATTTATACAGTATTTCTCACATGAAACCGTAAGTGTCTCCCAACATGCTCAGATGATGCTGAATAGACAATCCTGCTGAGCACTGTCAGAAATGACTGTGCATAATGTCATCAGGAAAAAAGTCAGAATGAGCAAGCTCAGTAAGAGGGAAGTGGGCAGACCTGAAGGAGAAGAGAAGCAAAGGGGGTGCTCAAGGTCAAGACGAGGACCAGGTGAGGCCACTCTTTCCATTCTGCTCGGGAAGACGGAAAACAGGTCTCACAAGAGAGCCTGTAGGATGAATTACAAACTAACTGTGTGGCTGTGAGGAAACCCACTTCTGCTCCTGTAGCAGGGTCACTGAGGTCTGCTCTGACTCTTACCCTAGGGAGGGAGAAAAGGGTCAGCAAGGAGAATCATTGAGACACTGCTTCGTGTCTGGAACAATTTAAAGAAGTACAAATAAAAACAATCAGAAAGAGAGACTGAAGACACAAAGGAGGCCTTAAAAACATATCACCAGGGGTCTGAATGAGCTTTCCTTACCTTTATTTTTCTAAATTTTCTGTAATGGAATTTTAACTGGAAAAATAAGACAAATTCTTAAAAATATATCTGTGCAGAGAAGAAAATAAGGGTAGTATCAAGCCATAATTTTTTCCAGAAAAAGTAACAAAAACAGAGTAGCTGGAACAAACATTCTCTCTACATCTCAGTCATTATTCCAGAGGGCTGTGCATACTTGAAAAAAAAAGTCTAAGTTTATAAACCAAAATAGATAAATTCTGATCATTCTATCATAAGCAGTAACAATTCTATAATCCATTTAATGTATATGTTACTTTTATTTGAAGCTCACTTTTCTTTGCAGCATGAAGTAAATTTAATCCATTCAACATCTCTGGGAAGGTACAACTGCATTTTGCAAATACAGAAGGAAAACTACAGTCTTGATTCTTCTGATTCAATCACAGGTTTCAAAATTCTTCAAGTAGTATCCATCATGGACTTTTATTTTTTACAGGGTTATATTAAGTGCTATATTAAGGGGATCAGAACACACAATATATATTTGTCATAAAAAATTTCTTAACACCAAATTTAAAAGTCAGAAACCTCAAACAAGTATGTAAATAACTAGGATACAAGGTAAGCGTCCGTGGAGCTAACGGTCACAGAAGGAAGAGGTCAGTGACTGGAGTTCACATAGGAAGCAATATCTGAAATGAGCTTGGAAGGAGAGGAAGACTGACAGATGAGGAAAATCGCAATATTTCTTAGGTATCAGAGACGCAGTTTTCATAATTTAGAATCATGAACGAATTCTACTCAGTCAACAGTGAGCACGGTAAGCACTGTGCTACATACCTCCAGTCCACATCCAAGTCTTCACTCACACTGGAGTCATCCTCAAGGTTATTGTTACCATCCAACATGAAAGCTTCTGGCTGTGCAAATTCGTTAGCGGGCTCATTCCCTTCATCACTGCTGCTTTCATTGACTTCATTATACTGTAACCAAGGAATTTCTCCCTCTTCCAGGGATGTTTGTTCCCTAATACAAACATTTTCATGGAAGAAAAAATATTATGATTTTAAAACATATCATAAATTTTTTCTTTAAAGAGCTCTCTTAGTGCAAGTAGATACTTCATTTAAATTCTAAATTCTTGGTACTTACATGATTCTAAAAAATCTGCCTTCTTTAGATGTGAATCTGTTTATTTGATATATATTATCTATACTCTCACTATTTTCTTTTTGCAGGAGAAAAGTAAGAAAAACTCACCCTAGGTAATCTGAATCGTTAAGTCCCGATCTTGAGTAGCTCCCCTCAGTTACAGTAAGGCCACGTTGCTCAGCCTGGCCTACAAACCCTGCAAAGCAGGAGCCCGCCTCTGGGCATGCCGCCCCGACCCCTTCATTGCTCTCCCGCGGCTCTCTCCCCTCCTGGAGCTGTGGGGCTCAGCCTGCCTTGCGGACACACCCTCCACGTGAAAGGCGCTTCCACCAGGCATGTGCACGGCCACTCCCCTGCCTGCTGCTCAGACCAGAGGCACTGTCGCTGCTTCAGGGGAAGCCTGCGTGACCACTCATTTTAAGCAGCTCACCAGCCACTGCTGATACAGCACTGTGCTTATTTTCCTTATAGACCTTCCTTTTACTTATCATTTTCTTGTTTACTATAAGTCATTCTTCCACTAGAAAATAAGCTAACAGAAACAGCGGTAGACAAATCAATGACACAGATAAAGAAAATAAGAAAAATGAAAGTATTTCAAAACAATAGGGGAAAAGAGCACTTGATAAATGACACTGAGACCACTGGGAACACACATGGGGGAGGGAGGGACGTTACATTTTGATGTCATTATTTAGCCTTAAATAAATTCCAGATCTATTTTATAAAAATGCATGCCTGCCTTCAATACCTCTAAAAAACACAAGTACTAGAAGAACCACAAGAGAAATTTCCACAAAAATCTTAGTATCGTTCTAAACATGATGCAAAATTTTGAAGCCAAAGATAAATTGACTGCTAAATTTCACAACATACACACTGAAGAAAATGCTCATGGAAAAGCCAAAACACCAAGAACTTGGACATGAAGACCAAACTGAGGAAAATTAATAATTATAATACATAATAAAAAACAGCACTTCAAGGCTGCAAACACTGAACAAAAGCTACTTTCAAATTTACAAATAAGACAATTATACTGTTAGAATTTTCTTATTCATTTGACAAAAAATACCTTTTAGTATACCAAAAGGAGGTTAAATAATATAGTCATAGCAAAGTTTCATTTTAGTTTGGGTTTAAGATGAGAAATGTTGTACAACAATTTATGTATCTCAACTTGAAGAACAGCTAATTAGAACTCTATTCATTGTAACGTGCAAATTTAACTTTAGGGATAAAAACATTTATGAAAGAGATGTAGACAATGCCCACATATAAGAAACAACACATTTTAAATATAAAGAAACTATCTCCTTCTATACCTAAATCCATAATGTTTAATTTCTGCTCAACTACACTTCATAATAACATGCTTATATGATTCAGTCTAATAAAACAAGAGAAATGAGCATACCAAAATATACTTATTTTGTTAAAGTTTTAATGTCTAATACATAAAGACAGTAGATGCTTTCTTGTGCATAATTTAGTTTCAGTAAAATTAAGCCTCAAACAGTTTTAAAGTACAGATCAAACTAAAAATCCCTGCACAGCAGACCTCTCTTCTCAGCTTTCTGAGAGTACCTGGCACAGTGTCCTCTAACTCTCCTGGGACTCACTTGCCTCCCCCTAGACTGGCAGCTTCTCAAGGGCATAACACGCTGTTGTGTCTCCTCATTACCCTGGAGGAGGGCATGGCAACCCACTGCAGTGTTTCTGCCTGGGGAATCCCATGGACAGGGGAGCCTGGTGGACTTCTGTCCATGGGGTCACAGTCGGACACGCCTGAGCGACTGAGCCCAGCGCACACATTAGAGCCTTACTCCCTGTAACATGTGCTTGACACTTAATAAGTTCTCTCTCTGTGTTGCAAATATAATAAACCCTTGAAAAATAAATATTTTAAAAGTCAAATAATTTAGAGATTAAGCCTAGAATAGTCCTTGGAAATGTCGGTTATTTCAATATACACCTACAAGAAATACATTTCTTTTTATTATATGGCTATCAAAATGACTGTTATGCTGTAATTCAGATATCTAACATAAAACTCAAATACATGGTTGAAAATTATTCAGTACAAGAAATATTAATTTGAGTTTTTTAAATTCAAAGAAGAAAACTAACAAATTATTCTGAATCTAAATGATAATGTCTTTAATACTCTTTCAACTTTATAAATAATCCTTGGCTACATTATTTTGTTTAAACATTTGTTTCTCTCTTTCACAACTCATTACAAAACAGCTGCAGAAAAAGAAAATAAGTGCTATGTGGCATATGCTCTCAACGTGTTACACAAAGGCCATTCACCATTTAACACAAGATCGATCAGGCTAGAAGAGTGGCACTGTGGTTGGACGGAGTTGGCCTGACAGGGTAACAAAAGGAATTTTGATCTTAAAAAAAAAAAAAAAATTTGAACAACAGGACACCAGAAGTACCCAGGTCCAGCTGTTGCCTCCCCAGAGCTACAATGGAGGAGCCTCTGATCCTAGAGGCCCTCTTCCTGAGCTCTGGATCATCTTCTCAAGAATCTCACTTACCTTTGCTCTAATCATCAGTCAGTTACTTTCTCCTTGAACATTCTATAAGCAAACAATCATGCTTCTAGGTTTTTAGGGGTGAGGACAACCCTTTTCTAGGCCCAAAATCCACATGGAATCTCCTCCTTTTTGTAAAGAACTGGGTATCTCCATTTCCTCACCTTCAATTCCCTTTATTTTTTAATTCCTTTTTTTTTCCAAATGCAAAATATATACAACCTATTTTAGTTATACAGTATATTATACTGAACAATCAGAGCCAGGCACCCAAGCCAGGAACTAGAACATCAGCACTGACTAGCACACACCTTGTGTTCTACACTTTCTCTATCCCCTTCGCCTGACACTTCAGAGCAAAGTTCAGTTCAGTTCAGTCGCTTAGGTGTGTCCGACTCTTTGTGACCCCATGAATCGCAGCACGCCAGGCCTCCCTGTCCATCACAAACTCCTGGAGTTCACTCAGACTCACGACCATCGAGTCAGTGATGCCATCCAGCCATCTCATCCTCTGTCGTCCCCTTCTCCTCCTGCCCCCAATCCCTCCCAGCATCAGAGTCTTTTCCAATGAGTCAACTCTTCACATGAGGTGGCCAAAGTACTGCAGTTTCAGCTTTAGCATCATTCCTTCCAAAGAAATCGCAGGGCTGATCTCCTTCAGAATGGACTGGTTGGATCTCCTTGCAGTCCAAGGGACTCTCAAGTCTTCTCCAACACCACAGTTCAAAAGCATCAATTCTTTGGGGCTCAGCTTTCTTCAGAGTCCAACTCTCACATCCATACATGACCACTGGAAAACCATAGCCTTGACTAGACAGACCTTTGTTGGCAAAGTAATGTCTCTGCTTTTCAATATACTGTCTAGGTTGGTCATAACTTTTCTTCCAAGGAGTAAGCGTCTTTTAATTTCATGGCTGCAGTCACCATCTGCAGTGATTTTGGAGCCCCCCAAAAAAGTCTGACACTGTTTCCACTGTTTCCCCATCTATTTCCCATGAAGTGATGGGACCAGACGCCAAAGTACCCTCATGTTAATGCTGTTTTCATTCCATTGCTTCTGAAAGATGTTTTCACTATTTTTTTATACTTAAATAAGATATTTACTACTGCCTGTTTTTAAACTTAATGAAATAGGTATGATACACATTTTCCCAGGAATGGTTATTCTCTCTCAGCATTCTATCTTTAAGGTTCATCCATGTTTCTGTATGTAACTAAGGCTCATTCATTACCTCTGCTGTGTAATACTCTATGTATGAATACACTGATTTTTCTTATTAATTAATACTTGGGTAATATCCACCTCAACAAGCAGCGTGTAGGAACTGATTCACATCCTCCAAAACACCTGACGCTGCTGACACAATAGGTGATTAAAAGAGGACACCTCCTTGTGACCCCTTTTTTGTTATTTTTTGGCTGCGCCACACAGCATGTGGGATCTTAGTTCCCCGACCAGGACTGAACCTGCACTCCCTGTATTAGAAGCACAGAGTCCTAACCACGAGATCACCAGGGAAGTCCCCCTCCTTGTGTTCTTAATGTACACTCCCTGATTGCTAATGATCTAAGCATCTTTTGATATTTTTAATTCACCGTTAATATTTCCCTTCAGTGAATTATTTGCTCAAGGTTTTGATCATTTACAGTCAGACTAAGTTTTGCTTCCTGATTTCTAGCTCACTATGCACTATGCACATTAAGACCTTATACTGTAAGTACAGTTTCCTAATTTGGTTCTCTTCTTTTCTATCTTTGTTATCTTTTATTAATCTCCCATCCTGCCATGCTAACACTTCCTCCTCATTGGCCATAGAAATGGTACACTTGTCGTACTCCTGATCTTAAGGGGGAAGTTTTTTTTAATGCTTATTTATTGAAAATTATTTCTATTTTTTTAGATAGGTTTTATAAGGAACCTATCTCATAGGAAATTCTGTTCTGATCTTAGTTTCCGAATTTTTATCATGATGAGATGCTGAACATTACAAGGTTTTATGAGGAACCTATCTCACAGGAAATTCTATTCTGATCTTAGTTTCTGAATTTTTATCATGATGAGATGCTGAACATTACAAGAGATTTTTTTTCCCCCATAGAAAAAAAAATCTACAGAATCTGTCATTTGAATTTTCTCCTGTATTTTGCTAATGTGGTGATAACATCGACAGGTATTCTACATGAAACTACTTTTACATACCTGGAATAAACTCAAATTGGTACCTGAATTTCACCTGTTAAAAAAATACACTTAACAAATTCAGATTTCCAATAATTCTGTTTAGGAGTCTGATGTATACTTAAATGAATTAAATAAGCTTATAATTTCCTTCACACACTCTTTTGGTACTAGGGTTATACTGGCCTTATTTGAACGACTTGGAGAAATAGTTCTTTTCTCATTCTCTTGAAGAGTAGTATGATATGACCTTTGAAAGTCTAGAGAGAATTTAAGAGAATTCAGCTCTAAAACCATTTGGATCAGTTGTTTTCTCCATGGAAAGATTATAAACCACTGATTACCTATCTGTAATAATTACCATATTATTTAGGGCAGTGATGAATTCTATTTTTCTAGGAATTTGTCAACTTCTAAGTTTTCAAATGCACTGATCTAAGTTCACAGTGTTCTTGGTCCATACGACCTTCACTGGTTTTGCAGCTCTGTCCCCATCTGCATGCCCACATCACTCATCTGTGTCATCTTTATTCTCCTAGTGCAATGTCTTCTTGTTTGTATCAGCTTCTGGCTTCTTTAATTCTCTCTACTGTTATTGTTTTCTAATTATGTTGACTTTTGTTCTTATCTTCTCTAACTCTGATTCTTATCTTACCTTAGTTTATTTATTCTAATAATCCTTTTCTATGCATAGCTACTCCATCTTCAGCTTTTGTTTTTTTTTCTAACATAAGTATTTATAAAGATAAATTTACCTGTAAATATCAATTTCATTATAATCCCAGTTTTTGATTGGTGGTATTTTCATTATCATTGAGTTGCATGCTTTTTAAACTTCTAGTATGATTCCTTCTTTGTCCTACTGGTTTTTCAGAAGGACGGATAATTTCAAATGCAAAGGGGGTTTTATATAACATACATGTATTATTTATTTATAAAATTAACTGCATTATGGTCAGAGAAAATGGTCTGCAGGGATACTGATTCTTCAAAATGTGTTAATTTGTGCTTTGCAGTCTATAGTACACGTTCACTTTTTGTGTGTTTTTGTATTCCACAGCATGCAGTGTTCCTTAAACCATGTTTAAATGAGTTGCTCAAATCTGCAATTAATTTTTTGTATCCATTAATTAGAAATTCAGAAAGGTATTTAAAATTTTTCTAATATGACAGACAATCTGTCAATATTCTCTAGTTTGATTAAATTTTGATTTATATCTTTTGAGTCTATTTTATTAGGTACATTCAAGTTTAAACCTGCTACATTTTACTGGAAACTTGGACTTACTACGTAGTGACCGTCACCCTCCCCAATAATGCTTTCTGTCTTTAAGTCTACTTTGCTAATGCTAGTATGATTAGTCCATTTTCTTTTAGTTAGTATTTCCCTGAAATATCATTTTCTGTCCTTTAACTTTCAATCTTTCTGTATGCTAATGCTTTAAGTGTGGGTTTTATAAACAACATTTAACTTAAAAAATCTAACTGATTTGAAGCTTTATCTTCCACAAGCAGAGAGTAAACAGTTTATATTTATTACAGAACTTTTTCTCAAGTGCTTTTTTTAATCTCTATTTTTCTTCCATGTTTTAATGCTTTTTCTTCCTTTCTTTACTGCTATTTGGATTTACTTTAAATGTTATTTTTCCATGTCTCAAGTTTCTTTTTTCCTTGTATACAGGTTTCTAACACATATACTCTGTATTTATTCTTATAATGGCTACCCTTAAAATTTTACTGGACAAATTTACCTTAGGTCAAAAGCTAACTTTCAGACCTCTCCCAAACTATACACTTCAATGCTGATCTTTTCCATCAACTGAAACACTACTGCTGTACAGCATACTAGTTCTGCTCTTCTCACCAACTGACTACTGTTTTTTAAAATCAAATTACTGCATTTTTTATTATAGGATACTGATGCAAGCACTAGATGACTTCCTATGTGTTTCTGTTTGTGCTCATGTATCTGTACATCTAACTACAATTCAGGACACTTCCCTTAAACTTATAAGCTAAACATCCACGTGTCTCCTGCCATCTACAATGCATGTCTAACTCACACTTAAAATTCCAAAAAGGGGTTCCTACTTTCCAATTCTCTCCCCAGGCTTCCTCATCTTAGTCAATGACATTAATGTCTACCTACTGCTCAAAATACCCAGTCATAATTGACTGATTTCTCCCTCATCTCACACACCAATTCATTCTAATATTTATAACTCAATAATAGTCCCAAACTTGTTTACCTTTTAAAATTCTCACTATCAGATATCCCCTCACAGCCTAAATCACTCTTACCTTCTTTTTTACTTTAGTCCCTTTCCAATTCAATCTCCACAAAGCTGTTTGATCTTTTAAAAATGTGTGTTAAATCAGTTAATTCTCCACACTTAAACTCTCATTGCTCTCTGAATAATTCCAGCTGCTGTGTGTTCTTCAGCCTGGTTCCTGCCCACTCCCTCTCATCTTGCTCTCTGCCGCTCATCTGCTTCAGCCCCGCTGTCTTCTGGCATGCCATGCCCTTTCCTTTTCAGCACATCTGCTCTCATCGTTCCTACTGCCTAGAGAGCTCTTCCTCAACTGCTAGTTCTCATCTTTTAGAACTCAGTTCAGAAGTCAATTCCTAAGAGAAGTCCTCCCTGACCATTCTATATATAAGCGCCTGTCAGTTGCTTTATTACATTTGTGTTTCATTCCCTTCACCGTAATTATCAGTTTGTGATTTACAATTATTTCCATCTTACATATTGCCTGCCACCCCCACCATCACGTAAGCTTCATGAAGGAGCTTGGCCTTGCTTACTGACACAATCCCAGGGTCCAGGACAATGCTTACTGCACGCTCAGCACATGGCATACACTGCACGCTCAGTAAATGTTTGTTGCATGATAGTTACACACCAAACATTACATATGAAATTTTTCACCAATTACATACAAAAAATTTAATACTTAGTAAACTAACTAATTGAAGGCAGGAAGAGAAGGGGACGGCAGAGGATGAGATGGTTGGATGCCATCACTGACTCAATGGACATGAGTTTGAGCAAGCTCCAAGAGCTGGTGATGGACAGGGAGGCCTGGCGTGCTGCAGTCCATGGGCTCGCAAAGAGTCCGACACGACTGAGCGAATGAAATCAACTGAACTGAAACTAACTAGTAATAATTAAAGATGATCAAACATAAAGTCAGGAAGAGGGGGAAAAAACACCACCTCAACCTGCCATTATCAAAACCAATTGTAAATTCCTTTCTTTACAAATTTTCTAATGTTTTTTATTTCTAGATTTTCTTATAGAATTAATCTCAAACTGGAAATTTATATTTTTTGAAAAGTAAAAATTTGATGTTTGTCCAAGTTGAAATAGTTTTTTCCTAAGAAAATATATTTACCAAAATAGATTTCATGAGACTAAATTAGAACCAATTATCATCATAAAGAAATTTTAATTATCAAAGAAATACTCCCTCAAAATAAAATACCAAGCTCGAAAGGTTTCACAAACAAATACCAACAGCCTTTAAAGTAATAAGAAGCTATTTAAACAGCAGGAGATACAATGTATATAAATATATATATATTTATGTACTCTTTTAGCAAAGCAAGTATCAAACTTATCAAGACCAAAAAAAACCACACAAATAGGGAAAATTCACACAGCTCTTAATATAAAAATCCTATGTAAAATGCTGACAAAAAGAATCTAGCAGCTCATTAAAACAACAATAAACCATGACTATGTGATCATGCTGGGTTAATTATAAGAAGTAAGGGTAGTTGAATATTAGGAAATCGAGTAACAGAATAACTGCTCACGATTACTAGGCCAAAAGTGAAAAATCATTATGTCATTTCCATTGGTGCTAACAAGACTTTAAAATTCAACAAACATTCTTACCAGAAACCTATAAAATACAAAATGGGGAAAGTTTCTTTAATGCGATTTAAAACAAAAAAAATTCTTTGTGTATGAGTTGTATATGTACAAAATCAATCTAAACACCAGAGTCTCTCTTAACCGGGAAATACTAGTGGAGCTAGAGCTGGTAAACAATGGCCCACAGCTTATTTCCAGCCTGCCACCTGTTTTCATAAAACAAGTTTACTGGAAGACAGCTACACCCATTCATTTACATATTACCTAAGGCTACTTTTACACTGCAACGACAGAACTGAGCAGCTCCAATAGAGACTGACACACAAAGCTGAAAATATTCACTATCTAGCCCTTCAGAGTATAAACTTGACAAGCTCTGCACTATAGCATTCCCATTAAAGTTAGGAAAACACAAAGATATTTAACATCAACCCACGAACTGGAGATCTCATCCAATGCAATCAGACAGCAACAGTAAAACTTCCCCTTTTACAACTGCCTGTGTCCCCAGGAACAACCACTGACTCCCCCGACGGCCGTCCCTTCCGCCTCGCCAGCATCTCCAGAGGAGCAGGTGGCTCTGACTCACTCATACCTGACTTAACCAAAACAATCGTTTAAATGCCCACGGTTTCTTTTAATAAAGCAAAATGGAAACACAGACTGTACTTCAAGAGAAGACACTGTAATTACCAGTATTTTCAAGTTAATTGTTCTTTGGAAAATAACCAAAAGCATAACAAAATTCAGCAGGATCTACTGGTCCTACATAGGGCTTGCAAATGTGATTAACAGCATACCCAACATTTGAATGTGACGCGTAACACTTCATGCAATACACGTAAAAATCACAAATCCTACTGGCACACACCCTTCCTGAAGAGACAGCTCCTGGCTCTCTGCTTCGGGACCACTGCTGTCGCTCTGCAGCTCAGGCTCGTTCTCATCTTTCCCTGGCAGAGTCTCCCAGCTTTCATCGCTTGAGGACTGATCTTTTTCTGTACCAGAAAATCGATGAGGCAAAGAAGCAGACCATTCTCCATCACTGCATTCTGAACTACAAGTTTAGAACAGAAAAAAACTGTCATTACAAGTGTGTTTATCATTTGGAGTGTTAACCGGGCATTATGGTCGAGAATGGACTACTGATGCTCTGTATGTTTCATCAGCAGACGATTCAATTTTAACACATTTTAAAATAGAGATAAATATTCAGCAGAATGTAACATTTTCAAATGAATATATTATATGGCAAGTTATAAAATTATCAATTTATTTTTTCTTCATTAAAGTAATTCCATGGTGCTTAGATATAGGTTCTTTATATTTTAGACATAGTCTAAACAAAATTTTAATTTATTCAGTAATCACAATTTAAATGGTATCTGGAATATATAATGAGAGTTGTTACTCACTCGACCTATCCACAACAACTTTGTAATTACCTATTCACAACTGATATCATATCCTCTATGAATAAATTTTCACTATTACCATGTTCAATGGAGAAAGATGCAAATTCATACAAAACTGCACTGACAAACCTTTACTGAAGTCCTTTGGTAGGACTAGGAACACAAAATAAACCTCAACAGAATATTTAGATAAGGAATGAAATAAGTGATAAAAAGGTTAACGAAAAAATTTCAGAAAAATAACTGTTAGTTATACGTATTTAACTGGTTAGTTTGTTTACATTCAACAACTTGCGAAGCATTAGTTGTCTTATATTTGCTGTTGTTTAGTCACTAAGTCGTGTCCAACTCTTTTGCAACCCCATGGACGTGGCCCGCCAGGCTCCTCTGTCCGTGGGTTTTCCCAGGAAAGAATATCGGAGTGGGTTGCCATTTCCTGCTCCAGGGGATCTCTCTGACCCAGGGATCGAACCTGTGTCTCCTGTATTGGTAGGCGGATTCTTGGCTTACCACCAAGCCCCCAGGGAAGCCACATCTTATATTACCAAAAGCTACAATATTACTTAACAGTGTTGAATATAAATTATAAATGCTCTTTCCAGTCATATCAATCATTCTGGTCAAGAATTCCCTTAAAGATTACCTTTTTTGCACTGACTTTTAAGAAAACAAAAAAATAACAAACTTTATGTTTTTGAAAGGAAGTGATAATTGGTATTGTCTTCTTCTATAGGCAGATGAATCCAAGAGATCAAGATGCAATTAACAAAGAGAAGCACTGATCTGAGCTCTGAGAAGTTAACAGAAGTAAATAAAATCAACTTCCAATTTTCAGAAAACAATGGGCAGCGGGTCACAAATATCCTGGGGAAGGACAGAACAAAGCCCTGGCATAGCGAATAAAGGTGGGCCTTCACTGGTATGCGCCAACACCGCTTCTATTCTGTAAAACCCTCTCTGGTCCAAAGAATATCCTAAGATCAAGTAAATCATTTTCAGACTTGTATCAGTGTCAAAATCAAACAAAGAAATAGTTTTAAAGGAGCTTACTGAACTAACTTTCCTTGACTATGAAGCTTCTCAAATTTATAGCTAAATTACCAACTCCAATTTTGGTTTAAGAAGCAGGGTAAGATTTCTACATTAGTTTGTGGCCATTTTTAACACACTTGCTTAAAAGCAAACTTCATTATTAAACATTTCTCTCAGAGTAAGGTCCTGTCCAGAAAGATAACATATGAAACTTCTGAACTTTTATCAATTAGTGAAATAACTGATGGAATACCTCTAAATTTCAGTATAAAAAGGATGTCTATGATCAACTATCAATTTATTTAAGACGCTTATGTTGAGGACTGGCAAACTATGCATCTCATTAGCCAAATCTGGCCCTGCTGCCTGTTTTACTTTTTAATGGTATGTGAGCCAAAAATGGTTTTATATATTTGATTTTGCCTCTTAGTCAGCAAAACCTAAAATAACTAATATCTGACCCTTTAAGAAAGTTTGTAGACACCTGGCCAACATCATTGTTACTCAATATATATAACACTCACCTCTAAGTAGGTAACTTTTTAAACATATATCACCAGCCCTGACCACATACTAAGCTTTCATAACCACTAACTCCCCACCAAATATTTTTTAGATTTTCACATTCCTTTTAAAAATTATGCATTTATAACAAAATTCATCTGCTATCTAAGTCCCTTTCTTGATTTTTTATCTGCTAATGGTATTATCCTGCCCTTAAGCTGGATAGATCTCTGACTCTTCACAAACTCCCCACACTTAAGTCCTCTCTTACTTCCCATTTTTTCTGTTCAATGGCTCTTATATCCTAGCTCCCTTTTCTCCATTTCCCCTAAAAATCTCTGGCTCAAGTGTTTTCTCCAAACCTAGACTTAAGACAATTATTAACTCAGTTCAGTTCAGTCACTCAGTCATGTCCGACTCTTTGCGACCCCATGAAAAGCAGCACGCCAGGCCTCCCTGTCCAAACCCAAGTCCATCGAGTCGGTGATGCCATCCAACCATCTCATCCTCTGTCGCCCCCTTCTCCCACCTTCAATCTTTCCCAGCATCAGGGTCTTTTCAAATGAGTCAGCTCTTCGCACGAGGTGGCCAAAGTATTGGAGTTTCAGCTTCAACATCAGTCCTTCCAACAAATATTCAGGACTGACTTCCATTAGGATGGACTGGTTGGATGTCCTTGCAGTCCAAGGGACTCTCAAGAGTCTTCTCCAACACCACAGTGCAAAAGCATCAATTCTTTGGCACTCAGCTTTCTCCACAGTCCAACTCTCACATCCAAACATGACCACTGGAAAAACCATAGCCTTGACTAGACGGACCTTTGTTGGCAAAGTAATGTCTCTGCTCTTTAATATGCTGTCTACGTTGGTCATAACTTTCCTTCCAAGGAGTAAGCGTCTTAATTTCATGGCTGTAGTCACCATCTGCAGTGATTTTGGAGCCCAGAAAAATAAAGTCTGATACTGTTTCCACTGTCTTCCCATCTATTTCCCATGAAGTGATGGGACCAGATGCCATGACCTTAGTTTTCTGAATGTTGAGCTTTAAGCCAACATTTTCACTCTCCTCTTTCACTTTCATCAAGAGGCTCTTTAGTTCTTCTTCACTTTCGCCATAAGGGTGGTGTCATCTGCGTATCTGAGGTTATTGATATTTCTCCCGGCAATCTGATTCCAGCTTGTGCTTCTTCCAGCCCAGTGTTTCTCATGATGTACTCTGCATATAAGTTAAATAAGCAGGGTGACAATATACAGCCTTGATGTACTCCTTTTCCTATTTGGAACCAGTCTGTTGTTCCATGTCCAGTTCTAACTGTTGCTTCCTGACCTGCATACAGGTTTCTCAAGAGGCAGGTCAGGTGGTCTGATATGCCCATCTCTTCCAGAATTTTCCACAGTTTATTGTGATCCACACAGTCAAAGGATTTGGCATAGTCAATAAAGCAGAAATAGATGTTTTTCTGGAACTCTCTTGCTTTTTCAGATGATCCAGAGGATGTTGGCAATTTGATCTCTGGTTCCTCTGCCTTTTCTAAAACCAGCTTGAACATCAGGAAGTTCACGGTTCACGTATTGCTGAAGCCTGGCTTGGAGAATTTTAAGCATTACTTTACTAGCTAGTGTCCCTAAATTTAATCCCAACTCCGTCAACTCAATTAAAAAACATATTCTGAATATTCCTAACACTTTAATTTACATCAAACAGTACATTTATAATGTTACTCCAAAAATATTATATTTTATAATAAAATATTATAAATAATAGATTTATATTAAAACAATATAGGAACTTCAACAGTTCCTCTCCACTAAGGCTTATTTCACACACATAAGCCATCTGCCTACAGCCCTCACAATTCTTGCTACAGCTGTCCAGTAACACTGTGCCTTAAGGTAATGCAGCTGAGAACACAGGTTCTGGAGTCAGTTGGCCTGGATTTGAATTCACCAGTTATTAGCTGTGGAAAAGTTATTTAACGTCTCTGTGCCTTCACTGTGTCACCTATCAGAAGAATATAGTAATAGTATCCACTATCACACTGAGTTTATTTGAGGAGTAAATGGGTTAATATACAGAAAACATTCTAACAGGGCCTGGTAAAAGTATCATCAGCAACTATTAAGAAATCATTTTTTAAACAATACTTTTTTTTGTTACCTAAATGCATTTTAGTTATCTCCTAAGCAATATTCGTAAAGTTCCAAATGTGATGTGCCAGCTTTATTTTTTTTTCTAATTCACATCAAAATAAATATATAATGATAAAATTAAGAAAACTTTGTGCCATTTAATATATTTTAGCCACTCGAAAAAATACTAGTGTGTAGAAAAAAAAAAGTTTTAACTTCGAATGGCACTGATGATTTACTACAGTCTGATCCCAGTTATGAGTATATTCTCACATCCAACACTTTCCTTCCAATACGCTCTATTCCAAATACTGTCCCTCAAATATGAATTTTCATCACAACTATTGCTCCCACCACCACGAATGTTTTCACAATCACCTCACCTTCTTTTTTCATTTCAGGGCCAGATCATTCCTTCAAGACCTTCCCCTACAACACTGCTTCTTTTGTTTTTCAACTGATCCATAGACTAGCCTTCTTATTCAGTCTGAACCACTGAAATGCAGCTGCTTCTGTAGTGCTGCATTTAAAGGCATCTTTCTTAAGTGCAAACTCAGTTTCTTTTCCCAGAAAAGCATCCAAGGAGATCTGCTTGTATTGTGAAGTATCTGTAAGCTCTTAGAAGTTAACTAAGACTGTATTATCAAGTGATTTTAAATAGTGAATTTTCAGTGATATCAGTTTATTTAAAAAGGACTAACAATCTTCTTTAGTGTATGTTCTCTAGAAATTAATACACATGGATGATATAAATGGTAAAAAGTAATATCAATAATTTCCTATTAATATTTCATTCTGAACATTATTATCTATGACAAATTTCCCAATTTAATGTCTGTTACTAATTTGTATCTCTAAAAATCCAAATTGGTTCAGAGACCTAGTCAAAGGAAATTTAACTATGATTAAGATTTTTTACTACGAAAAGCAAAAAACCTACCATAGATTATTTCTTTACTGAAGAAACAAGATACTGTATTTAACATCAGGTGAAGTTCCATCTATGATGTATGACAGCCTTTTTCACCCTGACGGTGGAATACGATGATGGCAAGAGCAAGCTTTGAAGTCTGACAGTTAGCTTAAGATCTGTTCAGTACTTATAGTACAAGCCTGGACAATGAATGAACTTCCCTGAGTTCACTTTTCCTCATCTGTAAAATGAGGATATTAATGTTTCCCTTTCAAGTCTACAGTGATGTTTAAATGAAAAACAGATAAAATGTTTTGCACAATTTTCAGAAAATGGCAAACATTTAATAAAAGTGGTAGTTACTTCTTTCGTTGTATAACCTACCTGCTTAGAAATTTCAATAGGATTTCCTGCCAGCACACCACCATTTTCCTCCTTTCTCTACCAAAGGAAATCTACTCAATACCTTCTGGTCTGTCTTACTGAATAGACAAACTGACACTATTGTCAGTCTCCTGGTCCCCTGACAGCTTTACACCAGAGCTCAGCAAATTATGCCCCAGTGCAAAAGCAGAATCTGCCCACCCGTCTGTTTTTCAGTGGCATGGAAGCTAAGGGCGTTTTTTGCATTTTAAAACGCTCATGTAAGTATCCACATAATATCCTCAATTTTGCCCTTTGGTCCACAGAGCTTAAAATATTTACTATCTGCTTAATCTTTAAAAAAAAGTTTGCAGACCCCGAAGAAGACAAAGCAAAGAAGCATCCAACATAGATCAGTGGAAGAGAAACCGTGGAGCAGAAAAGTGTGAGCAAACAGCTCACTGGCAGCACTGAAGTCACAGAAGATGTGTACAGAGTAAAAAATCAATTAGCTATGGAAACTAGAGAATATAGAAATAATAAATGGAATTAAAATTGAGGCATTTAATAAGAGTAGATAGTCAAATAAAAGAAGCAGTGGGTGTGAAACATTTATTCTGAAAACTCAGCAGTGGAAAACATAAACAGGCAAGTAATAAAAAGAGAAAGCAAGATCAATGAACGTTGCCCCCAGGATTTATAAAATTGAAGGAAAGTAGGGGTAAAGACAATAAATAAGCAAGGCATCAGGCACAACTGCTAAAGAAAAAATTTCGGAAGAAATTTAAAATAGGAACCAATACCAACATATTATGTTAGTATGCTAATATGTATTCTTACGGAGGAGCGGAAAACAAGATGGATCACATTCTACTATTTCAGTATCTCCGGGAAAGTAGAGACACAGTTAATCGACTAAGTGACATGACAATAAGTAACTAAAAGAAAAAGATCGTAAAATAATTTTTCAAGAACAAGCAACAGAACAAACACGACACAGATTCATCCTGGACTAGTGAGGACTCATTTGTTGTTGATTATAAAAGCACATGAGTTAAACACTTTAAATTTCTCAAAGTAAAAACTAAAATACCACTGTGAGTTTCACATGGTCTTTCACTAGTACTGTCTTCCATTAGCATTCAGAACTATATTCAAAAGCAGAAAACTGTAACTTACTCAAATACTACGCTCTTTACAGATTTAATTGTGAACCAAGAACCGTTTTTCATATAAATAAAATTATATGTGGTTTCCGTTGCTGCTCGTTGTTCAGTTGCTCAGTCGTGTCTGAGTCTCTGCCACCCCATGGACTGCAGCATGCCAGGTTTCCCTGTCTTTCACTACCTCCCAGAGTTTCCTCAAACTCACGTCTATTGTTGATGATGCCATCCAACCACCTCACCCTCTGTTGCCCCCTTCTCCTCCTGCCCTCAATCTTTTCCAGCATCACGGTCTTTTCCAATGAGTCAGTTCTTTGCATCAGGTGGCCAAAGTACTGGAGCTTCAGTTTCAGCATCAGTCCTTACAGTGGATACTGAGGGCTGATTTCCTTTAGGATTGACTGGTTGGATTTCCCTGCAGTCCAAGGGACTCTCAAGAGTCTTCTCTAGCACCACAGTTCGAAAACATCAATTCTTTCATGCTCAGCCTTCTTTATAGTCCAACTCTCACAGCCGTACATGATTAATGGAAAAACCACAACTTTTGACTACTATATGGACCTTCGTCAGCAAAGTAATATCTCTGCTTTTTAAAACACCACCTAGGTGTGTCGTAGCTTTTCTTCCAAGGAGCATCTTTGAATTTCATGGCTGTAGACGCTGTCCTCAGTGATTCTGGAGCCCAAGAAAATAAAGCCTCTGACACTGTTGCCACTGTTTCCCCATCTATTTGCCATGAAGTGATGGGACCAGATGTCATGATCTTAGTTTTCTGAATGCTGAGTTTTAAGTCAGCTTTTCCACTCTCGTCTTCTACCTTCATCAAGAGGCTCTATAGTTCCTCTCTGCTTTCTGCCATAAGGGTGGTGTCATCTGCATCTCTGAGCTTACTGACAATTCTCCCAGCAATCTTGATTCCAGCTTGTGCTTCATCCAGCCTGGCATCTGGCGTGATGGACTTTGCATGTATGGTTTTTCTATCATATTCAAAAAAGCTACATGCACCCCAACGTTCACGGCAGCACTGTTTACAGCAGCCAGGACACGGAAGCAACCAGTCATCCATCGAGAGGTGAATGGATAAAGAAGTTGTGCGTATATACGGTGGAATATTACTCACCCATAAAAAGGAAAAAATTTGAGTCAGCTGAATTGACGTGGATGAACCTAGAGCCTATTATGCACAGTGAAGCAAGTCAGAAAGAGAAAAGCAAATATAAAATCACAGATATATGGAATCTAGAAAAATGGTACTGATGAACCTATTTGCAGGGCTGGAACAGAGATGCAAGCATAGAGAACAGACTTGTGGACACAGTGAGGAAAGGAGAAAGTGGGACAAATTGAGAAGAGTAGCACTGAAATATACAGACACTTAGTGGGCAGGTGCTGTGTAACAAAGGGAGTTCAAGCTCAGTGCTCTGTGACCATCTAGAGGGGTGGGATGGGGGTGGTGGGGAGGAGACTCAAGAGGGAGGAGATAAATGTAGATATATGTATACTTACAAAATACTGTAATCTATGACTCTCTAGGTATGCCTGAGGAACAAAGTTATTTATCCCCGATTTATTCCTTTTAAACTATGAACTTGGAAACAAGATAAAAAGTTTTGCTAAAATATTAGAGTATGTGCTTACAGTTCTTTGCTTTGGCTGTTCATAGATATTTCACTTGTTGCGAGATAGTATGATCAGAGGAGCTTTCTTCACAGCTTTCAACTAACACATAGGAGAGGAAAGGAGCTTCATTTAGCCTCATGGTAACTATCTGTATATTCTGTCTTTCTCATAAGGCTGATGAAGATCAAGGCAACAGGGATCACTATTATTTGTATTTACAGAGTACCTAGAACAAAATGTGACCTTTAGGAGGAATTCAATAAATTCTTTTTAAATAAATCAACATCAACTATAAGTAATATTCCTTTCATTCTCCCCAAGTCATCAACAACAAAAAGTTGTCCTGACATGTTTACATTAGATAAGGTAAGGTTTCTTACCTTTTAAGCAAAGTTAAGGCCTAGGGACAGAAAAACTCTGAAAAAAAACTTAAGTACTGTAAGAAGTGGTCAGGAGATGGCACACCTCTTTTCAGAACAATTAGGCCCAAGGTTAAAATCTGCTGCCATGGGCAAAAGGCTCTTTTAAACTCAAGATCTTGTGCTCAAACAGTTATTAACATTCTCAGGGTATGTTTCAAAAAAGCCGAGTATGAACCTTAGCTCTTTGGTCTAATTCCAAGTCTGGTAATTATACACTGCCTATTAAAATTCCCCTTGCAGTTCTAATTTAATAAGGTGGTGTTCAGTTCCTGTCAAACAGCTCAGAGCAACTCTACCAGCTGCAATGCTTATCCCATAAAGTATAATGTTTCACATGTGATTAAATGATCATTTAGAATTTTTCAGGGAAGCAAACATACATTCTTTAAAATATTTTCTACTAATAAAGAATAAACTATGTATTTTTAAATGGCCAAAAAAATCCTATACCTTAAAATGTCACAGTAAATTTTAGTTTATTTTCTTGATAAAAGAGTTCTACTTGTAGCTATTATACTATTAATATGATGAGAAAACTCTTCAGGTATATCATCTTTAAGTTTTTTTTTAAAGCAGAGAAAATACAAAAACCTCGCAGACTCAAAACTATCCTTTTTCTGGTGGTTGGCAAATAGCATAAATATTTCAGCAACTTCATTAGATGACATTAGGCTTGACTACAAAATGCAAACTAAAGAGGTTTTTATTTTTGATTAATGTGTCTATAGTGGAGAAAGCATAGTCAAGCTAAATGATTTTCTTCAAAAAAGCAAAAATGTGGTAAAAAAAAGTACACCAACCTTATACTTTCAAATCATAAGATATCTAGGATTATTAAGTTGTTTTTAATAGTAATCTAAAGGTCTAACAGATGTTCACAATCCAATCCAAAAACCTTAGGGCTGAGTATGTTTCAGAATTTAGAACTTCAACCTCCCCTCCGCAAGATTTAGAAATACTACCTAACATTACCAATGGGAGTCTAAGCCAGCACCAGAAATCAAATGTTTTCATATTTCTGCAGTAAAATGTATGAATACTTGAAAAAGGGCCTAATTTTAGTTCAGATCTAGATCTGCAATCAAGACTAGTCAGGTTTTGTGGTCAATTTCTGTTTTTACAACTTTATGGATTTTGGATAAAAGACTGCACCTAAACTGAAAAAGCAGAAGTCAGTCAGGCACAAGTTCTTAACTTCAAGACAACAGTAGAAATATTTCAACTATTTCTACAAGTTACATATGCTTTATTATGGAAGCTTAATTTATACATCCCCCCCCAAAAATCAAGACAATTTTATTAATTTTATGATGTGAAAGAAAATATATAAAATGCATTCATATTCACAAGGATAAATTTCTTCCTTTGCAGAACTTTCTAGTTAAAAAAAAAAACAACTATTTTTTTAAATTGATAAAATCTTGAAATTGCACTGCAATTGAGCATTCCAAGGGTTACCACAAGCGTAAAAGAATAGATAAAAGTCTAGACTCTGGGGTACTGAAAAGTCAGCAGCTGGACAAAGAAATTCTTCATTTCTCTGTTCTTTCTGTTGTCTTACAGTATGGGAAAAAAGCAATCTATGTAAGAGGAATCAGAATGCTTCTTATAAGAAAAGTTATATGTTCTCTTCAAAACAGTAAACTACAGTGGTGAAGAACAGAGAGCCTGGAGTTAGTAAGTAGACAATCAAATTCCAGGTCCACCTTTTACTAGCTTTCTGACCTTAGAAAGTTAGTAAATACTCTTATGTCTCAGTTTCATCTACAAATGTGGAAAATAACAAATGTACCACATAAAGTTACTAATGAAAAATAAATGCCAAATAAAAATAAATAAAAAATAAACTGATAGGAACAGCAACAGGAAGAATAAACAGGTGATATTAATAAATATTGGCAAAGTTAACACAATATTATCAACCAAAATTTCCTTGATCTTAACCACATTTTAAATCCAGACTGGCTTAACATTAAGAAATTTTTAAAAATACAACAAATGTTTACCTTGCATATTATCAGTATTAACTGAAATACCACGAATTGAAATAATTAGTATCGCTATCCTTTTTTAATAATGAATAGTTATTACCTGAACTTTTAAGATCCATAAACTACTGAAACACCTCAGAGAGCGTTTCTATGAAAAACTAACCAGTATGCATGGTTAGCAATGGGTAAATAAAAATATGTGATAAGTCAAAATAGCTAATTCCATGACCATGCCAGAGAGCCCATCCACCAAACATAAATGGTCAGTCAGTTCAGTTCAGCCGCTCAGTCGTGTCTGACTCTTTGAGACCCCATGAATTGCAGCACGCCAGGCCTCCCTGTCCATCACCAACTCCCAGAGTTCACTCAGACTCATGTCCATCGAGTTGGTGATGCCATCCAGCCATCTCATCCTCTGTCGTCCCCTTCTCCTCCTGCCCCCAATCCCTGCCAGCATCAGGGTCTTTTCCAATGGTAAGTGGTACTAGAAAATAAACCACTTTGCTCACTATACAATCTCACAAAGCACTGCACAAAACTCACCTGTCTTCATCTTTGTCATACAGTTGGTAATAATCCCCACAGCCATTCCAAAACGTGCTCTCCACAGCCCCTTGCCTTGCTGGGGCTCCGCCTTCCGCTGCTAGCTGGCGATCCTCTGTGTCCCTCTGCGTGACTCTTGCGAAAGGCAGATCCAAGAACATACAGTCATGTTCTCCATCATACTCATCGCATTTTATTAAGAGGTCATCTGAGCCATTTTCCTCAACTTCCAAAGCCTCTCTCCACCTCTGAACACTTCTTTGTTTGGCCTCATGCCTATTCAAACCTGATTCTGGGTCCACCTGGCTTGAACTTATCACTTTCCTAACTTTGGGCCTCACCACCTGCTCAAGAGAATTGCCCTGGTTTTTGCCCTTATCACTGGCGTTTTGTTCACTGCAAATATGCCTGGGAGCACAGGCTGAATCTTCAGTTGAATTTTCTCTTTGTCTCTCCTGGCTAGTATTATTTTGTTGTTTCTTTCTAACCACTTCATCTTCAGAAGAGGACGTCTGAAATTCCTGATTGTTCTGATTGACAAACTCAGTATTATAAGTAGATCTTTCCACTAAAGGTGCTGAATCTACCTCTCCAAACGCATCTCTTAATTCACAGTTGAAAGAGGGAGCTGTTGGTGAGAGACCAGTGTATGCCTCTGCCTCTCCATTTTCCAGCTCAAATACCGTATCACCCAGTGCTGCCTGATAGCTGCCACCTTCCACAACGCCTGCAGAGAGCTGAAGATGGCCATTATCCTCTCCGTGTCTGCCGTCTGGGTCGTAAGAGTCAGTATGAGCCAATGTAACTCCATGCTGGACGCCTGAAGCATTACAGACTCCTGGAGTACACTCTCCCTCAGAGTGACTGTGCAGATCTGTGCTGCTCCCTAAGGGCTCCCTGCCTTCCTCGCTATGACGCACTGCAGCAAAGGATGGAGTGCTCGCAATGGTTTGGTTCAATGCTGTATCACAAATGGGAATTTCTGCTTCACTTTTTTCAAATAAAGGGTCACTGGGTACAGAAGAATGAACTTGATCCAGTGGACTGGAACCTTCACAGAACAAAAGAAAACATATTTAGAGGGGTTAATTTAGATAACATTTAATAATGACTCTTTAACTAGAAACCATACCAATTATTACCTATTTGAGAATATGAGTGAATTTCTCTGACTGGTGCTTCTACACTCCCTAACTTAACTGGGAGGGGCAGACTGGTTACCCTATGAGTTCATTTATGCCATTGTATAGCCTCTCAATATCCTCTCTCTCGGACATCTTCTGCAGGTTTTTCACCCAAATCCTAATACTTAAAACGTTCTAAACAAGATATTTAAAAGAGAAACTAATGAAAGACCTGAGAGAAGTCACAGGGTAATCAATCTACTCTTCCCGTTGTTGGAATGGGCAATTCAAACTTAAAATTATTTTATTACATGTAGATTTCTTTAAAGTGTTTAGAATAGCTATAAGAACAGCAGATCTAACAGAAATCAGACTGTGTTATATGTCAATTCAGAAGATTATATCTCAGTCACTAGATACATAATATTAAAATTTCTATCCCCAAAATGAACTGTTATAACATATCTACAATGAGTTAACTTCAGTTACATTACAGCTATGACTGAAAAACAACAAAAAAGTCAATATATTGATTCTCTTTATCATAGTTTCTAAGAACTATGAGACAAGAGTAAAATGCAATATACCCTACAAATTACTTTCAGCACAACTATCTTTTACACTAATGTATAACTAGAAAAAATAAAGACACCAAGACCTGTTGAAACAAAATTTTATAAATAAAGTTAAGTCCTGTCATATCACAAAAAGGCTTCTTTAGCAGAATGACCTTAGCTAATAATTCATATTCTTGAACATAAATGACAGAAAAAAACCAACCCTAGAATTATCAAGTTTGCTCAGGATAAAAGGAAACTGACATTCCAGTCCAAAAATGTGTAGTTATAGCACATGGATCGTTGTTATTCTTTAGTTGTTAAGTGTGACCAACTCTTTGCGACCCCGTGGACTGCAGCCTACCAGGCTCTTCTGTCCATGGGATTTCCCAGGCAAGAATACTGGAGTGGGCTGCCATTTCCTACTCCAGATCTTCCCGACCCAGAGATCGAACCCGCCTCGCCACATTGGCAGGCGGTTTCTTCACCACTGAGCCACCTGGGAAGCCACAGTACATGGATACCTGCAAAATACTTTTTGAGTAATGAATAATTAAGGCATTTTAATTAAATAACTATTACTTGACCTTTGTATTTTATATAATGATTCTAAAAATATCAAAATAACCAAGTTAAATTATTTAGAAATACAAATAAAACCAAACAACAAAAAAAGCTATTTAAACGTAATATGCAGGGGAGAATATACTCAGTGCACATTTAAAAAAACAATTTTTTTCCTTGAACATTTCCACTGGCGAAATGATACGACAATGCAATCACTGCAATGACAATGCAGTTACAGATTAACGACTGGCCATGCTCTACTTTCTTCTATGTATATACTATTAAGCTTATAGAAAATTTAAAATAGAAATTCTTGATAGGAAATGTACAGCATTTATACTCAAGACACACGTAAAATCCACTCACTATTTCAAGCATCACAAGATCAATGTTTACATTGCTATTAACAGCTTTTAAATAACCCCAGGCTGCGTACCTGAGGAACTGGCTCTTGGAACATCATCCAGCTCCAACACTTCATAGTCATCGCCAGCCCGACCTAAGCTTCTTTCATGCCTGGTCATACATGGTTTGAAACTGACATATGCATGTCTTCTGCCATATCTCCTGCCTGTGATTGTCTGATATCCACCTGCTGGTTTCGGCCAGGCAGCCTTGCTAGAGTCTTGATCCAT